>NW_006159731.1:0-47659 GCF_000334495.1 Tupaia belangeri chinensis | reverse complement strand
AATAATGCCTATTTAATGACCATAGTAAGCTATAGATAGCATCGCATGTACTAGGTGCTACCTTATAGTATATTCTTTTTTTTTTTTAATTTCCCCAAAAGGAGAATTTTATTGATTACTTTATTCCCTTACAAACAGATCAACTGTAATCAAATGAGGTGAACATTGACCTCAGGATTTTGCCATTTTCATAATAGAAAAGATGAGGCTTAGAACTGGATCACTTGACCCTTTCTCTTATTATCTCCTCCCAGTTCAAAATGCTTACATCTCTTGATAGCCAGCATTCTCTTAGATCTGCAGTTAGGCTCAGCACATTCAAGCCTCAGCACAATCTTCTTTGTAGTTTTTTCCTTTTTCCGGAAAATAGGCTTCGTCTGTCCACCATAGCCACTCTGCTTCCTGTCATAACGCCACTTTCCCTGAGCACACAGAGAATCCTTGCCCTTTTTGTACTGTGTCACTTTATGAGGTTGGTGCTTGCCACACTTCTTACAGAAGGTCTGGCAGGTTTTAGGGACATTGACTATGCTTGCAGGCCTGCTATCTACACAGAAAGAACCCATTATTTTTCAGAGAGATTTTTGCTATAGGGCACATGGGCTTACCAGAGACAGAAAGTGAGAAATCACCCCCAAGGGGGGGTGTCCATGTTTCAAACAAAGGTCGACTATGTGGGAGTCCGGCAACGTAACCATTATGCCATCTGCTGCTCCCAACAAAGAAGCCATTATTTTCTACCTGTACTTCATATTTTTCTACTGTCTTTTGTAAAGACTGGTAAGAAGAGCCCATATAAACCTAAGTCATAACACTGTGGTCCAAAAAAAAAAAAAAAAAAAGAGAGATGAAGGCCGGAACAAAGAGTTTTCAAAGAATATGGACATTAATTATTTCTTTGCAACATCAGGATTGAGGAGTATATGAGTCACCCACCCAGATGCTGCCGAAAGCCAGGTAGAGAGCATGGATGGATGAGCCTGAGGATAAATGTCAGGCCTTGAGGACACGACATGTGTTTTCACAGTCCCTGTCTGCTGCTCTGTACAAGCTAATGGATGTCATGTAGGAGAGGAGACTCAGTGTTGTCAAACTCCTTTTCCCCAAAACACCTTTTATTTCTTAGGTCAAAAGATTAAAATCTGGAGGTGGTTTGAAAATAAACAGTAACATCAGTAGCAAAACTATTCACTCAAAAGACAATGAAGTGGCAACAGTACTAAAACAGCAATCAAGAGTAATACATAAGCTGTGATACACGTTCACCATCACCATCTTTACATGTATTGAACATAGTATATGTTTTATAGTTAAATCTTTGAGGAGTGTTAGAATGACTTATGATAATTAAGAATTATTTGACTTAAAATTTTTCTCCATCATAGTTCCAAATTGTAATTATTATACTAATAATTTTTTGAAAGCCACTCTTCCATTTGATTTGAAATATGATGATTCATTACATCTACTATCACATTCCTGGCTGATACATAACAGAACCTTCTGGCTAACAAAAAGCATATGGTCTACACATTTTATCAACCACACAAGACAGCAGAATATCTCATTTGCATTGCCAATTGCCCTATACAAACACTCTCCTGGACTTATGTGCAATATAATGAGGGTTATTGTTAAAAATCTGTATTATGGAAGAAATTTCTCTGTTTTCAAGTTTCTTGCCAGAGAAAGAGAATGACATTAATAATATAGGATGGCCAATCATTCGGACAGTTCCCTTGGTGGTCAATTATAGTGGCATCCTGGAGTGAGCTGCATCTGTTACCCAGGCTTCCAGTTCTTTTCTCCCAACAGAAGCTGTTGAACATATATTGGGGTACTTCTGGAGTTCTGTAAGCTTAATTCTTGGCAATTAACTTTGTGTTAATCTTTTTTTAAATTTTATTTTAAAAAAATATAAGACTTTTCCATGGCTGTATGGAGGATTCCATGACATAAGAAGAGCTTGGACATGTCTTTTAATGAAAATACCCTAAGTGCTTATGTTCTTAAAATTTCAGAGAAAACAGCATTTGTCAAGTTCAGAACTCTCAACCAGGCACTGAGGAAGAATACAAAAGAGAAAGAACTTTGGCTTATCATGCCTAACAGGAGGTGGAGCTAGAAAAATAACTAATAATGTTTACGTAGTTTTGCTTAGGACATGATTGTTGTATTGGCGTATAAAGAAAATTACCCAAAACCTATTTTCATAATATCAAGTAATGACTGTACTTTATCATAGTACCATTCTCCTGCTGTCTGGACATTATTACCTTATTCATCATATCAATAGCATTATTTTCATATCCTACCCCTGTTTATTTCCACTGTCAAACATGGCAGCAAATGAACCAAGCTTCTTTTAACTTTCTTTGGGAAAACTATACAGTAGTTGATGGTATCCATCCATAACTTAAATATTTTCTAACCTTAGGATGAGATCCTCGATGTTTGAATGAGTTCTCATCTTTTATATTCCCTGGAAAAAGAGATGACTATTTAGGAAGTGACTATAGTTCCTTTATAAGGACATTCCTCCAAATACACAATAATAATATATTTAAATGCCAGCTTATTATAATTCGTAAGAATACATATAGGAGATTCAGAACCTACTATGTATCAGGTAAACTTAGTATTTTTAAAACCTTCATAGTTTCTACAAACTGGCCTTATATAGGCGAGTAGTATGTTTCTATTTTTACAAATGAAAGGCAAAACCAAATTTCAAAACAGGTGAATAACACTTAGTATAAGGGACAGGGTTTTTTCCTGCCAAACTTCACTTTTGAAAACTCACCCTTCTCTTTGCACAGATAGAAGAAGGATTCAGGATAGATCTGTGGAGATAAATGAACTACATGGTGGCACTTAGACTTCTAGACATTGCAGAAGGAACAAGCAGCTAACCAATTTACTGTCATAACAGTGCTGTTCTGTTCTGCTTCAGCTGCCCTTTATAATGGGATTGATTTTTTTTTTTAACTCATAGGATCAGATGCCTGTACATGGGTTCTGTGTCCTTTAAAACAGACACCTTGGAGAAGCTGAGCAGCAAGAAAATGAGCCAAATGTTTCTACAACACTTCTCTCTGAATTTACTTGAGCAGGCCTGCCACTTTCTTTTTAACATTTTCAGTGGTATCAACTCTTCATCTTTAATGACTGGATTTGCAAATGTGAAGAATAAAAAAAGAAAAAAGTTATCTAAGGCCAGTCTAGTGACTTAGTTCTAATGGTAATAATTGCATTATTTGAGTTCCAGTTTAGATGTGATTATAAAATGACAAGCATCATTTTTCCTTTTCTCCTTACTTCCTTCCTCCCTTCCTTTTTCTTCCTCCTTGTCTCTCTCCTCTTTCTTCTCTTCAAAGCTCTGTTTTCTTGCCTCATAAAGTGCTCCTGTGACAAAAATTCCAAAGTGTTTTCAGGTTGGAAAATTGTTGAAATAAGTAAATATCCTTCCAAGATGACAACTTTGAATACTAATAAATTGAGAGGCAAATTCTAACGTGTTTATAATTTTTTTTTCTCATTTTGACTAACTCTAATGAAAATACCTTCTCTGGTTATCTGTTGCCATATATAAATCACTCCCAAAACTTAGAAGCATAAAAAGCAATAATTTTACTATGCACACAGTTTTTTGGGTCAGAAAATTAGGCAAAGCACCACAAGAATCTTTAGACCTGGAGTCTCTTCTGAGTGGCAATATGGGCTGGAGATGGCTCAGATGGAGTCATTTCTGTGCCTTCTCAGCTCTGGCTGTTGTCTGAGTTCCTTGATTTTTCTCTGTATTCAAGATGTGTTGTTTTCACTGACATGACTGGAACCTGGGATGGCTGGAATGTCTGAGACTGGTTGGCCTTTTTTCCCATCTGGCATCTCAGAATAAATTTCTTCAACTTCTTTACAACATGATGGTCTCTGTAGCTGGTCTTCTAACACCATGGCTGGAGTTCTCCAAAACAAGTCTCAAAAAACAAGTGAAAGTTGTTGGTCTCCTAAAGTGTGGGCTCAGAAACTGATGCAGCATCTTTTCTACCATATTCTTGAGTAAAATCAGTAATTCAGCCAACCCAGGTCCCAGGGGCAGGGGCAGGAACCCCAGAACCCAGAGAGGAGTATCAGGAACTTTTCTAGCTGTCTTTAATGTTCCACAAACCTAGAGCTCTTCAAGCAGATAGTATATATATATATATATTCTTCTCTCGATTATCTCTCCTTTGAAAGCATCAGAAGCATTCTGGGTGCTTTACGAATTAAAAGTGTAATGTTAAGCATAAATTTATCTCCAAATACTGCACAATATTAAGACTCTTCTAAAAGTTCAGGGAAAATGCACATTATGAAAAAAAATGGCATGAATTTCAAATATTTTTTTTGCTCCAAAACTAATTAGTACTTTAATTCCATTTCCATTTACCTTTTGAAGATCCTTTGTATACTCACAGTCAAGACATATTTGCTTAATACAGAGAAAACCTGGTTAATTTTTTTTGAGAGATTTTTTCTATAGCGCATGTGCACTCACTAGAAAGACAGAGAGAGGGAGAGAGACAGAAAGTGAGAAATCACTCACCCACGGTGAAGGGCCACACCACAATCCCTTATCCTCCATTCTCCTCTTAGGATTTTGGGCACACACACACACACACACAAGAATCCAGCATGAATTTCAAGCCACCAGGTCTGGTATTAGAACCCCAGTTGGCCATGTGGGAGTCCAGCATTATAACCATTACACCATCTGCTGGTCCCCAACCTGGTTAATTTTTACATCTGTATGGTAGACTCATTCTAAGAAGTAGTCTACCAATAAATTTTGGTCACTTTATATGGAAAAGAATCACCTGATAGATTAATAAAATTTAGTTATACAATATTAGAAAACATATACTCCTCTTGACTTTTTTTATGTTCATCTCAAATATCCTGCATATATCCATGCCTTTTATTTATTTCCTGAAATTTCTATCATCTCACCAAAACCCATGTCTTCCATTAAGCCTTTTTTCTGCCCAGCATAGCTATTCTTTTTCTCTTATCTAAGCATCTATAACCTTTTGAAGTACTTGGCGAGATGGGGAGAATTTGTTATTATTCTTCACATGCTTTACCTTAAATTAAAGCTATTTACTTATCTTCTCATTCCTAATAAGCTCTTAGGAAGCAGGACCACTTCTCTTTCTTTCTCTCTCTTTATTTTATTTTTTTAAATTTGATGCTATTAGTGCGATGTCTTATCTAGAGTAGGTGCTTGAGAAATATTGTCCAAAATGAGTAACTAAAGACTAATACATGAGGATTATATTAATTTTGCTACTTTAAATGAACATCTATTTTTAAGAGATGTGATAAATTGAGCACTTAACCTGGTCAGAATTATGGTTACGTGTTTTTTGTTTTGTTTTGTTTCTTTCTTTAAAATAAAGTATTTATTTAATTTTAAAAAAAGTTATTCATTCATTTATTTTAATTTTTCCAGAGACACAGAGAGAGAGAAAGAGAGAGAGGCAAAGTGAGAAAGCAAGCCACTAGGTCTCAGACTTGAACTGTGATTGGCCATGTAGGAGCGTCCAGCGCCTCAACTACCACGCCACCTGCTGGCCCTGGTAAGTGTTTTACATACAACATCTATTCAGTGCTTTTTAAATGAGTACCCTAAACTCGCCTGACCACTCTACCAGGTGAACAGCTAAGCAAAGTTTTCTCTCTTGGAAACTCTCATGATTGTGGGGAAATTAGACATTCAATGAGAAAGTAGATAATAATTTAGCAAGATTACGGTAATTCCCAGTAAAGAAAAGCAAAGAGGGCTAAGAAAAAATAGAATAAATAGGGGGACCCACTGAATTTCAAGGAGTGGCAATTAGGAAGGCTTCACTTTGGAGGTGACTTTTGAGCTGAATTCTTAAAGGTGTTTGGAAATTCACAGAAGAATGAGGAGAGGGGCCTTCCAAGACACGAGGGAGAAGGATGCATGGCCTGTTGGAAAATAAATAGAAGTAATGTTTATGCTGAGATCTGAATCACATGTAGGAGTCCACAGGATATATAACGAAGGAAGATAGTATGAGGTACGAGAAACAGCTGTGTGAAGGACCTGTGATGAGGAGAAACAGGGACATTGGAGAAACAGAAATAGGGCGAATAGGCATGAGGTGAGAGTGGATGGGAATCCTGGGTCAATTTGTGCAGGCCCCTCACAGGTCACACAAAAGATTATTAGTCAACATTATCCCTAAAATAAGAGGAAGTCATTGAAATAATGTAAGTACAGAATGGCCTGTTTATATTTATGTTTTCAAAAGGAAATTCACTTAAATGTTAGTGAACAATTTACCTCAATTTTAAAAATTAGGGATTTGCTGAGGGACAAGAAGAAACTGAGTGATGAAGTGACAAAGATGCTTAAGTTCATAAAATGAACTTAAGTTGAGGCTCTTGGGTCCAAATCGCATGGCTTTAGCATCAAATAATATTTGCAAGCATCATCCCTCTTGAAGTTGAGCAATGACCTATCTCATATTTTTGATGTACAACCTACATTTCAAGTCCACAAAGAACAAGCTACATCTTCTTTATGCTCAATGTGGCTTTCCCTTCCCTCTTCAGTCATCAGAAGTGTTTTACATACATCATCAGAAACAAAGACACTGTTAGAGAAGACATGCACATGATGATGGTATTAGGTTCTAGAGAAGAAACTGGAGCTATGAAGTCCAGGCACCATTTCCTGGGTAGATGGAAGTTCTTTCTTTTTATACAACGAAGAGGTGGGCTCTGTTCCTCTCTTCAGTGTCAGTGTAGAGTAACACTCTGCAAATAGATATCCCAGAAAGAATAGAAAGAAGCCTGATTCAGGAATAAGAAGACAGACCAAAATCCTTGCCTGGCTTAGTATAAAATGACTAAGTTTGTAACACTTTCAATTGTATTGAGTTTAGAGTTTTCCACCTGTAGGAAGAGGGTGATAATCTCAACGTGATGGGTGTGAAGATTAATAAGACATTGAAAAATGCCTCTAAACTATAAATGATAATTATTGTTGTCATTGCACATTTATGCTTTGCATTCTCTAGTTACCAGAATAGAAATAATTGTTACTTGAGTGCTGGCTTAAATTTTTTCCTCTTTATACTATCTCAATGTGTAGTAGGCACATAGTAGTGCTTCCCACCAAATTGGCCACATCCTAATTTTTTTAATCATTGGAGAAATTACATTACAAGGCAAAATGGACATTGCACATCCAATTGCATTAAGGATTTTTAAATGATAAGGCTATTCTGGATTATCCATGTAGGCCCAATGTAATCACAAAGGTCCTTCGAAGAATTAAAAATGTCAGGACCAGAGAGAAAGATAAGAAGATGCTACATTACTGGTAATCTCTCTGTGTGTGCGCGTGTGTATGTGTGTGTGTGTGTATGTGTGTGTGTAAGAAACTGGACTCTCACATGGCCAATGGTCAGTACCTGACCTGGTGGCTTGAAACATACCGAGTATGTGTGCATGCATGCCCAAAATCCCAAGAAGAGGATGATGAAGAGATTGTAGTATGGCCATTTTCTCTGGAGGATTTCTCGCTTTCTGTGTCTCTCTGTCTCTCCAGCAAGCACAAGTGCCCTATAGCAAAAATGTCTCTAAAGAAAAGTCTATATTGACTCTAAATTTATCCCAATAATTATTTTATTTTTCCCTTTCCTTACTGTAATATTTATTTTTATTTGTTTTAAGAATAACCAAAAAATTAAAACAATACACTAGAACATCTTTTAAGCCAAGGATTTTCTAAAATGCTGCTATATCTGGAATGATGAAGCAACTACTCCCCCAATGAAATTTATAACCAGAAAGCACAAAGTTCTTCAAAGTTCAAGCAAAATGAAAGTCTGGCCTCGTGGGCAGGAGAAACCCATCTGTCATCACCATGACTTTTGCCAGAATGATTTCTTGCCTGTCTAGGCAAAAGATTTTCGGGCAACAACTACCAGTATAATCTACTCCACTGAATGAGGAGCTTTAGAACTTTTTGATTATTCTACCTTGTTCTTAGTACTGAACAGTCAGCATTATTTTTGGTATCCCAAATGTGGGGTTTTAGAACTTTTTGATTATTTTTCATTATTCTTGGGACTTTGAGTTACAGAAATAAAATGAATGTTTGTATTTCTCCAACTCTTTCTTGTTTGGGGGACATATAACCATCTTATCTTCAGCCTAAAGCTATTTACACTATACCTAATAGCAGAGACTTTACCTGGGTTGAACATAAGTCCTCTGTGTATGCTTGTACTTGTCACAATGTAAAAGTTGGAGCATTTAACAAACATTCTTATCTCTGAGGAACAAGCATAGTGTCAAGGAGTATGGTATAAATTTGATATAGAAAGAAAGTGAGTAAAGTTTTAGTGCACTATTAGGAATTATGTTTTACTAGCAGTTTATTAAATTTATATTTCTCATGCTTAGCTCATAGTCTTCCAGACAATAGCAACACTCTGAAAATAAATGCCAAAGCAAAGTTGCATTTTTTTTTATTATTGAATACTGCTCTTAGAATCACAGTTGTTACCCCCTCTCAAAATAAGCCATGACTTTATATATAAGATATTAATACTTTTTCATTTAATTAATAAAGGAATTTTTTTCCATTGATGAAGAAAACTATTCGCTTAGAATGCTAGCTTAAGTCATAGCTATACCTTAATTGAAACTTGCTGTGGCATCTGATTTGCTTTGATAGAACTGAAATTGTTCTCAAGTCTCATTTTCCCTGCTCAGCACCAAGGTTAGAAGTGCAACAGTCGGACTGTGTATTGTTGAGTCTTTAATAATTTTTATTTCATTCCTGTCTAAACCTGCTTAAAGTATGCAACACATTGCTTCTCTGGATAGGAGGGGGGCACATCTCTTTCAAAACAGATCTGTGGAATGTTGCAATGCAGTTTGGAAAATCCCAAATGTGACTCGGACCCAGGGCTCTCTGCCTTTCCTTGTAACTTTTAATAGGAAAGATGCCTCTGTAGAATATCTTTTTGTTAATGACAAACTTAAAATCACATAAACTATACTCTCAATTAGGCAAAAATGGTACTCAATGTCATGGTCAAGAAACTGGAATAACTCTCTAGAAATAGTCAAATTCCAGCTGCATTTTTCTGCACAGGAGCTTCCTACACATTCTAGAGCTCACTTAGTAATCCATAAGGCAGGTTGGAAGAGCAGGAAATTAATGCTTTCAACTAATGACTGATAAGGGTAACTGTACAAATAACTCAGCTTCATCATCTCTCAGGGGGTAGATATGACACATGTATTTTATGTGGATCATAGTCTTCTTTAGCAGGATTAACCACCAGTTACCCACAATACAACTTGCTTTATATAGAAAAAATTCTTAGGGCTTACAGATGGCATAGCAGTTATGTTACTGGACTCCCACATGGCCAACCGTATTTCAAGTCTCATGGCTTGAAAATCATGCCAGGTGCGTACATGTGTGTGTTTGTATGTGTGCGTGTGTGTCCAGGATCACTTTCCCACTCACTATATCTGTCTCTCTCTCAGGCAAACCCATACACCCTAAGGCAAAAACCTCTCAGACAACAACAACAATAAAACTTTATTGCCGCCTTCCCCCCTCCCCCCTCTTTGTTATACTCTTCCATATATCTGTTGGTGTTTCTTGGAATTAACTTCAATATAAACCACAGTGTAGTCTCCTAGAGTCCAATTCTAGGAAAGAAGCATACATCTTTTGCAAAACAACTTCTGACTAGGTTCTGGTAGAGATGAAATGCTTTTCCATGGGACCCTGAGTGAACAAGTCTAGAACTACTCATCAAGAACTGAGTCCTCTTGACCCATCATGTGACAAGGTTGTGTGGCCCAGTGACAATCCATTGTACAACAAGAATGCCAATGAAGGGATACCACATCAGCGAATAAGCTGAAGTAGACAGAAGTTGGCTTTAAGTGGATGACAACGATATCAGGCTTCACCTACAGACGGCACTGGAAGACAGTAGGAAAGAAAACCCCTCCCAAGGGGCAGATTATCTGCTTTGTGAGATGAGGATATGACGTGAAATTAGAACACTACAGCCCCAACCCCCATCTGTAGCTTTGTTTTCTGACATTTTAGTTGCCCATGGTAAATCACAATCTGAAAAGAATACAGTAAGATATTTTGAGAGCAAAAAAGATGATCAAATTCACATGAATTTTATTATGCTGCACTTTTATAATTGTTCTATTTTATTAGTAGTTATTGTTATTAATTTCTTACTCTAATTTATAAATTAAATTACTGTAGGTGTACATGTATATGTGAAAATATGGTATATATATGTATATATATAGTTTAGTACTTGCTACTTGCCACTGTTTCAGGCATCCACGGGAAGTCTTAGAATATATTCCCTGTAGATAAAGGAGCATGATTATAAATAGTAATTTGTGGGCAGTGGCAGATGGCCTGTCTAGCTGGTAAAGGGCCTAGAAGGAAAATGTTTGCAAGATTGGGACAAGAAGTTCTGGGTAAAGGTATGTACTCAGGCACATGGGATTTGGCACAAAATGTGAAGGTCACATGTACTAGAGCGTATGTACCATAGAAGAGGCACTGTACAACCAGGTAGGTGAAATATTTTCATCGTTTGGCATCAGTCAATCTCTGTCACTGACCAATTCAACACTGATCTGCTGAACACATTAACAATGCAGCCATGGTGGCACAGATGGGGGCTAGGTATGAATCCCTCATCACTTAGTCCCACTTATCTACTTTAGTCTAGCTGGTTCCATTGGTGAAAGTCCAACCTATTAACAACAGAAACCAATGCTAAAAACACAGAATTACAGCATTCTCAAGGAGACCAGCCAATCTCTTGGTGGCAAGGTGTTTTCACTGAGCATCATCCACTTTGAAAATCCTGGTGGTTTGTTCTCAAAGAAGGGACATGCATCATATGTTTGCCTTTCCTACTGAGTAGGCATAGCCTGTTCCACCATCTAAAGCAAACAGAACGTTTGACCTACGAGTCCAAGATCCCATATCATATTACGTCAGACTAGGGGATCCATTTTGTAGGAAGAGAAATGCAGAAATAGAATCATTAATAAGGAGATCACTGGTCATATCATACACTGCACCACTGTAAAGCTACCAGTTTGATAGAAAACCAGATTAGCCTGCTAAAAGCATGACTAGAATGCCAGATCTGCTTTGCAAATATGTACCATCCTTTGGGAATTTGACATTGGATCAAATACCTTATATGGGACCACGTCCCTGAGAAACAGACTTTTAAAAAGTAAAAGTGACTCTCTGAATCACTTCTAATGACCCTAGGGGACTTTGGCTTTCTTCCATGCCATTCTGAGCTAGAAGCCGCAGGCTGCAAAGGGAACACTTTCACCAGGGGAAACAGCAAGAGTCTCATTACATGATAAGCTACAACTGCTACCTAAGAACTGCAGGCTCCTTGTTTTCAGGAACCAGAAAATACAGAAAAGCGTCACCATTTTGCCAATGACAGTTGAACTTGATCCTTAGGAAGTTGTAAAGCTGCTATTACAGCAGGAAGCATATGCTTGGCACACAGGCGATTTACTTGGTCACTTGACCACAGGCAATGTGTCCTTGCTCAATTTTAACTGTAATGAACAGATGCAATGACTCTGGCTTACAAACTATGGTGACCAGAACCAGAGGTCTCCTGGTGATGAGGGTCTGGTCTGGGTCATGCCCCAGCAGAAGTGATCACTGAGAGCGAAGGGAATTTAGATTCAGTCATGAAGGAAAGAAATGTTAACAATTGTAGAGCAGCTGCAGTGGTTAGTACTCATCCTACTAAAATCTTCTGTTTTCTCTTAGGAAGAGAGGCCCACTGGAGTCCTGGAGGAGCTGCCGCCTGAATTACACAGAAAAGGACATCTGTGTGGCACACGGGATGAGCTGTAGATACAGATTGTCCTGCTCAGATTCCTGCTTAGAGAAGGTCTCACTGCCCAGCTCTGGGGCACACAGTTAACACACAGCACATAGATGTCAGCTTCTTCAAGGTCTGTCTCAGTTGCAGAGACCAGACTGATCTGAAAGAAACACCCTTCAAATGATAAACCACGTCTAGTGACTAAGAAAGACAGGGGCATAAACAGCCAGGTGCTCTGGCCCAACAAGGGACAATTCCAATGGATCAAATTCAATTCATTCCAGAACTCCCTGACAGGTTGTCTGCGTTCTACTTCTGCAAAGTAAAGATGCTGAAATATACATAAATCATGTTTGCACAAAAGATTTTACATTCAAAGAGTTAGTGAGGAGTAGTTTGCTTATCATTCAAAAAACTTACATCATCTTCAATTTTCTCATTTAATCATGGACTTGTGACAATATTATTAAGACAAGTATATGACATAGTTTGGCTTTGCGGTGTCTTTTTTTTTTTTTTTAAAGATATTTTTTGCTATAGGGCACATGTGCTTGCCGGAAAGACAGAGAGAGACAGACATCAAGAAATCATCCCCAGGGACCAGCAGTTAGCATAGTGGCTATGTTGCTGGACTCCCATGTAGTCGACCGCGGGTCACGTACTGGACCCAGTGGCTTAAAACTCATGCCGGGAGCATGTGCATGCGTGCCCAAGATCCCAAGAGGAGAATGGAGGAGAAGGGATTGCGGCATGGCCATCCCCCCTGGGGGGGGATTCCTTGCTTTCTGTCTCTCTCTGTCTGACAAGCGCACATGCCCTATAGCAAAAACCTCTACAAAAAAAAAAAAAAAAAAAAAGAAATCCCCCAGAAAGGATAGCCACATTGCAATCACTTTTCCATTCTCCTCTTGGGATACGGGCACACACATACAGCATGAGTTTTAAGTTATTGGGTCTGGGACTCAAACCATGGTCAACCACGTGGGAGCCCAATGATGTAACCATTACATCATCTGCTGGTTCCTGCAGTGTCTTGAAATAAAGGACAGAGTTGTCTCAGAGTGGAAGAAGGAGAACTATAAGAAGCTATCAGATATTTATTCTACTAGGTCAGAAAACCCGCCCACCCTCTTTTCATTTAAATGTAGTTATGCCATATTTCAGATTGGAAAACTCAAGCAAAATAACTAAGAGGCTCAGTGAAAGACAAAGAAATATGAATTTAAGTATAGGAATTCATCATTTGCATCTCCTCATGATTTTTCTCTAAAAACAAACAAACAAACAAACAAAAAAAACCTGTTTCCATTATTGCTGAAAATGGCAAGTGGATCCCTGGACATTTTAGTGATATTAACCTGGTTTCTGAGTTTTAAGATAACATCAAAGGAAACATTACTATCTAAATGGGATGATGTAGTCACAGGTATGGAGATTCTTTTTGGGATATATGGATTAGAAAGCTAATTTCCCACAAATTGCTCATATGTTCTGTCAACAAGACCATGAAGTATGAGCCAGAGAAAAAATATTTTCTTAGTAAAAAGTTTAAGCTGAGAAGAGTTGGAGTTGGTTGTGTGTTATCAAAATAATAATAACCTTGGAAGTAAAGTGCTTCTGGATGCTAATAGCTCACGTTAATAATTCAACAGTTTCCTGTTCATGGCATTTGAAAGAGGGCCCTTTAGGTGGATGTCTATGTTTATAAAATGATTCACTATCTTTTAGTGTTCTGAAATATGAATGCCCCTTTGACTCTAAGTAAGATTATTTTATTGTTTGGTTTGGGTTCTTCTAAAGTTGTCTTCAGATATTTCAATATCTATCTTTTAACTTCCTGATCATTTCCATTTTTTATTAGTTTGAGAAAGAGAAATGTTTAAGCAAACACACTGGCTACAAGTAGTATTAGATTTGGTTTTAATTTAGGAGGTGATTATCCCAGAAACACATTTGATTCAACCCTGCAGGTTGGAATGGGAACAAATTAATTAAATGTAGATACCAATATGTACCAAATGCTATAGGATTACCCAGGGTGGTGGTGGTTAAACAAGCTGCAGTGATGAGTATTGCTCTAAAGATGAAGAGTTTAGTTAAATTTGCAAACTCAGGTGTATAATATAGTACCTTTCCTCAATTTCTGGGAACTGTAGACATAAGACAAATTAAGTATAGACTGTTTATTGAGGATAATGTTTTTAATTCTCCCTAATATCCCATCATGAACATTTAAAGGGGATTCAAAGAGCTATGCAAATTAATACCAACCTATCAACTCATGAACTTATACTGAGGGCATATGGAGAAATCATAATAAATGTTAGAGACACAAATATCAGTATTCTGCAATATTTTCTTAGGAAGCCATGAGTCTCAATGACAGCACTGAATGGGTGGGAGTAGGAATATGAATTTTAAATTCTAGTAAATTATTTGCTTCACTTAACTGGGATTAGGTTAATCAACCTAAAATACGTGGTTCAATTTTTTAAGTAGAATAATAAATCCTAAAAATAATCTATTAAAGGTAAAAATATTTCCTTTTGTAATGGGAATTAAAGCAACACAAATTTTAAACTATTTAGAAAATAAGAAAAGTACAAAGTAGATATAGATACCCATTAGTAAACTGACGTAAAATTGGTTTGCTTCTGTTATGGATTAGAAATGGGATTACATGAAGAAAGTCTTTAGAATTGTTTGAATTAAGGTTAGAACACAAAGAACCTTGTAGCTTTTTGTTTGTTTGTTTGTTTGGAAAGGCTTTTTGCTATAGGGTGCTTGTGCTTGCCAGAAAGACAGAGAGAGACAGAGAGAGAGAAAGCAGGAAATCACCCCCCAGGGGGGATGGCCACGCCACAATCCCTTCTCCTCTATTCTCCTCTTGGGATCTTGGGCATGCACGTGCACGCACTTGGCGTGAGATTAAGCCACTGGGTCCAGGACTCAAACCGTGGTCAACTACATAGGAGTCCAGCAACATAGTCATTATGCCAACTACTGGTCCCCCTTGTAGCTTTTTAATTAGTCTGTCTCCAGCTCAATATAATACTCCTATTGGGATAGGGAGGGTAGAAAAAGTTATGTTCTTAAAAAGAGGTTAGGATGGGAACCAGCAGTTAGCGTAATGGCTATGTTGCTGGACTCCCATGTAGTTGACCACGGTTCGCGTCCTGGACCCAGTGGCTTAAAACTCACGCTGGGCGCATGTGCATGCGTGCCCAAGATCCCGAGAGGAGAATGGAGGAGAAGGGATTGTGGCGTGACCATCCCCCCTGGGGAGTGATTTCTCACTTTCTGTCTCTATGTCTCTGTCTGTCTGTCTGGCGAGCGCACACGCCCTATAGTGAAAGCCTCTCAAAAAAAAAAAAAAAAGAGGTTAGGATGAATGGAGAAGATAAATGGCCACCACGCTGGTGCTGCACACTAGGTCTCCTAAGTGTTACTGACTGTAAAACAGAACCAGAAAGAAAAACAACAATTTTCTCTACAATTACCCACTATCTACATCAGAATCCTGCTTGCAGCCGGCCCATCAGCAAACCCTCTGAAGCCCTTATAATCCCATATGCTTTGAGGAATACTTAGAGGTAGAACTATTTTATATAGTATTTACATATAACTTTTGGGTAACTGAAATTCTTTGAATGTTAGATTTTATTATGCATAGTTATTCTATCATAATGATCTTAGGTTATTTCATACATAATTATCATTTTCCTACCTACTGCCAGGGGAGTTTTAAACTTTTAACAAGTTACTACAAGTAGAATTGGTTAGTGGTTTGTGTTCTACTCACTGCATGTCCTTCATCCTTTTTAATTTTTTTAAGAGATTTTTGATAGGGTATGTGTACTCTCTGGAGAGACAGAGAGGAACAAAAAGCAAGAAATCACCCCTCAGGAGGGATGGCCATGTCTCAATTCCTTCTCCCCCATTCTCCTCTCAAGAATTTGGGTACATTCACACACATGCCTGGCATGTGTTTCAGGCTGCCAGGCCAGGGGCTCAAACCACAATTGGCCATATGGGTGTCCAACACCTTAACCACTATGCCACCTGCTGGCCCCTCTTTAATCTTTAACTTCTCTACTAACTACCTCATTCCTCCAATACTTCTGGATACACATGATAAAGACAGGAAAGCTGATGGTCTGTGTTTCCATACCAGCTTTCTTCGTAGGTTGGTTGCTAACTGAATCGACTGTTCTTGGGTTGGGTAGGTGGAGAAAGAGAAGTAAAAACCTTTGGTGAAAAATATACTCCCAAGTGCTGCCCTCTATAAGGAAAAGCCAAATTTTATGATCCCCTAGAGAAAACTGTCCTTTAACAGGGTCCTGGGATAAAATAATAATAATAATAATAATAATAATAATAATAATAATAATAATGTTGCCTAATCTCAGTAAACTATGTTTAGGTTATAATAAATGAAATGAATTTATGTATAACCAAATCCATAAGTATAATCTCAAAACTTTAAATAATAAAATATTTTCAATGCAACTAGGGGCTAAAACTACAGTAAGAAAAGTAATCAAAACATCAGATTTAATGTTTTAGAGAAATATAATGGGTAGAATATTTTCTCTAGGGCTTTAAAATTAGCTGGTGTTACAGACTAAATCGTGTCCTCCCAAAATTCATATGTTGAAGCTCTAACTCTCCATAAGATTGTATTTGGAGACAGAGCCATAAAGATGAGGCCCTTAACCCAGCAGGACAGGTGTCCTTAACAGAGAGAAACCAGGAGAATGTAAAGACAGAGGAAGGCCATGTGAGGACATATCAAAAAGGCAGTCATCTGTAGGCTAGGGAGAGAGCCTTTACCAGAAATCAACCCTGCCAGCACCTCAGTCTTGGGCTTCCAGTCTCCAGAACTATAAGAAAATAGGTTTCCATTGTTGAAGGCTATGAATCTGTGATAGTTTGTTATGGTGGTCTAAGTAGATTATTATATCAGGGTTGACTTCTTATGAGACTGGTGTTCATTACATCCTTCCTAGTGCAATTGTAGGCTTACCAAATATGCTAGATCTTATGACATGTATATAGCTAAGTGATCTTATGGGGCCATTTTCTTGAGGATTTTCTTACTTAGCTTATTACGGAGAATTGTAATATGGAAAAATAGGATAGTAAATTGCACCTATCATTATTTTACAGGTAATAGCAATGCAGTCTCTGCTTATATTTCAGTCTCTATTTCTCACCGGGCCAATTGAAAAAGTTCTATACTATGCAAAAATTGAAATTGGTTTCCCTTAAACAATTTATATATTGTATAAAACCAAGGGATATTATCTTACATTGATTTATAATAAATACAGCTCATCCCTGTTTACATGTTCTCAGAGCAATGTATCGAAATCAGCACATCTGTCCTCTTATTCAGTCTCCCCATATTCACACACCCAAACGCTCTAGTCAAGAATAAAAAACAATGTTGGGGCTAGCATGTGGCGTGGTGTTTTAAGGCATTGGATTCCCTCATTGTTGACTGTGGTTTGAGTTCTGGACCTGGCGGCTTGCTTTCTCGCTTTCTCTTTCTCTCTCTTTCTGTCTCTCTCTGGTCAAATAATAGTAATAATAATAACAAATGTAAATAAATAAATAATTCTTTTAAAAAGAATTTTTAAAATGTCATATTAATAGGTACATTTAATAGTCTGGGAATTTGCTGAAATCCCAATTTCACTTAACCTCAAAATTCCCTTCTTTAATTATTATTAACATTTTAAAATATATTGTGTTAATATTTTTAAGTTTCCAGAAAGAAGTCCCATTTTTGTAAGTGTATACTAAAATGGCGTATGTGAGAGATCCTTGTAAAGTTCACAGAAAATCTGCATTATGAAAAACTATACATGGATTTTTAAAATGTTGGCATTAAAACAATTTCATACATTCATTCCTTTTTTTGCCCACAAACTTTTAAATAAAATAATATTTTTTGGATTTGCTACAAAATCCAGAATGAGTTAATGGATGGAACTTACAGATACAGCAAGTTTGGCCTTGAGTGAATTTTTTAAGCTTTATTATTGGTATTTGAAAGCTCATTATGTAATTTCCTCAAAGCTCGTATATATTTGAAAATTTTCAAAACAAGTTAAATAAAATCTTTTCTCTTTCCAGAGCAAAAGACCTCAGGAGCGTGACAAATGTGCTCTATGCCACAGTTCACTCATCAAGGTAACTAAGGTATATTGCAGTTCTGAGTTTTAAGCTTGCCTTCACATTAGTCACTCCTGTCATTCTGAAACAAGGCTCTTCAGGTTCTCGCTAGCAATCATTTGACTGAGGTTATGATCTGCAATATTACCAATATTAGGTAACAGGCGTTGCCTACAAGTTCTCACCTACCCTTCGTTTATAAGTCATCCTTCAAAGTGCAGCTCTGTTTCTCAGTTAGGCTTTTCTATTTCATAACAGACCCCCTCCCTACTAGGGCGTCTAGGACTGAAGTATCAATTGACCGCACATCTTACTACATTGAAAAGTATTTCTTTTTATTGATTCTCCCAACTTTATGTCTTATCTTTCCTTCTCTACATTTATTAGGTGCTGAACAGAACTGTGGTCCTTGATTCTCTATAACTATGAAC
Organism: Tupaia belangeri chinensis; assembly: GCF_000334495.1. NCBI lineage: Eukaryota > Metazoa > Chordata > Mammalia > Scandentia > Tupaiidae > Tupaia > Tupaia belangeri. The sequence goes on along the minus strand of NW_006159731.1, from coordinate 29,100 downwards.
ACAAATTCATTTCTTCGAGTACTCTCTCTGGGAGATGGAGAGTTGAGCTTTGTTCTGCAAATACTTGCAGATACATCTTTATCTCACTCAGTATGTGACCCTTCATTAAAAACAAAGTTCCTAGTGGCCACACAACCTGCCAGCCCTATTGTTTGTTCATAACTACCTTAACCTGATGTCTTAATATTTATGCACACACACACACACACACTTAGAGAGAGTTATACAATGATTCTAAAATCATTCTGCCTGTGATTCTTGCTTCTAGGTCAACCCAATTATATATAATCTGTGGACTCAGTGATGTACTTGAGACTAATATTCTGGGTAGCTTCTAACTGTAACTCTGTAAAAGTGGATTTCTTTGGCGAGGCAAAAGTTGGTTCTGGATTAGTTCTGAAGTGGTTTTGGCACTAAGTTTATAAATGTAGCCCAAATGGCTTAGAATAATAGAAATTAATGAAGTGCACTGTCATACCAAGCTGGCATTTGGAGTCCCAAAGAACGGGTTGTGGCCTTGATGACAGAATTATGCTGGCCACATCTCTTCTCTTTAACTTACCTCAGTGTCCTTCAAACTGTCTACCTTGGCAAGGTTTATTGAAGAAACAAGATAGTTTCCTAGTAACAACTGAATTATAGAAATGGAAATGAAAGCCTATCTGCATTTGAAATGAATAATTGTGTTTATTGAAAATCCTTCCAACAGTTTGATTCTGACTCATTCCCAAGCACTTATTTTTCTCTGACTACTCATCTCTAAGAAGGCAGAATCTTAAGATTATTTAGTGACTAAAGAAAGTTTAATCATATGACGATACACAAAATACTAGGACACAAAGTATCTTCTGAGGGGTAGTGTAACGAAGTAAGAGAAGCATGGTAAAAAGCTTTCCCTTTGAAAAAGTAGTATTTCTTCCGAGTATAAATACGTTTGCAAAAAAGATTACAGGAAAATTGTGGCCTGGCTTTATACGATAAACTCTCTGATAGATGGTTTCCTTCCCCAGAGTAAAGGTCTTTGGTTAAGACAGCCCACGCCTTCCTGTGGTAATCTTAGTTGGTGTTTAATAACATTTATAAGCAGACAGTTCTTCATGACTAGCCTTTCTTCTTCCTTACTTCCTCTTTTTAAGACCTGGAGGAAATGGAACCCAATAGTCCTTCTTCTTCATTCAAGTAAATGATGACAGCCTTTTGAGTCCAAGTTAAATAACCACAATTTCTTAAATATTTACTTAGAGGGCCTGTCTTCTAATCCTTTTTATTGTTTTTACTTTTTCCGTTGGGCTCTTAATCAGTTTCCTACATGTACTTCTAAGTTGTAAGGTCCCAAATAGTCAAAACTCATAGTACCCTAGGTCCTAAATAATACTTAAATGAACAAAAAATTTCTTTTCAGTATTTCTATTATTTTAAAGTAACATATTGAGATTCATAGACATTATGTGACACATGTTGAGTTTTCTGCAACAATCATGAAAAATTAACAGAAGTCGTATAAATGTATATTCATATTCTAAAATTCTGAGTTGTTTGCTATTTAAGTTAATTTGAAAGATGATGATTTTATTTTTAAGTATACAATTAAACTTTTTTTCTTCTTTTTAGTAAAAATTGAGCTCACTTTCATGAACAGAATAACACTGGAAGTAATAAAGCCGGGAATTGGTATTTAGAAATTTTATCACCTTGTCCCATTAAACTTAATACACACTTTGAAGCTTGTTTACCATACCAAGATAAAGAGAGAGATCAAATACCTAAAATTCCCTGCTTCAGGATATAAATGAACCACCAGGTTTTCAATTGTGTTATCCTTTTGTTACAGGGAATGTGATTTGCAAGGGGAGTATTTAAGGAATGCTGTTATCAAAGAGACACAACCCAACCGAAGCATAATTATATAAAGTTAAAGATTCTGTATTTATTCTCTCATGAGGAACCACCAAGCAATACTATCTGTCACTCTTTCACCCCAAGTTCTTGCTAATTGACTTCTTTCGCTCAGCATAGCTATTTTCTGCCTCTTCCAAATTTATTTTTAAATTTTCCTAATTTTAGCTCTTGTCATTCTTCTTTATTTCTCTTTTAGTACCTAAGTGCCATTGTTTTGCTCAAGACAGTTTTTTAAAAATTTTTTTAAAATTATTCCTAGAAAAAATTTTCTATTGGTTTTACATTAACTTTTAATTAGTATTTCTCATTTTCCTTTTGATCTCTCTGAAACTTTGATTTGATTGAGGGAATCACAGTAGAAAAGCATAAATAAGTGGATTTGGGGAAAGACAAGATGTTAGCTGTGGTATTTGTTCACAACATTCACTTATGAGCTGTAAAATTTTTGCTTCAGTTTTTCATTTCGGGAAAGACAAATAAGAACCATAGGTGCAATTATGTGTGTACCAGGATCCTCTATTTTTGAGTTTTGAAAAACAATAAGTTGGGGAGAAAAAACTAGTAATATATGCTAGTATAGGATCTATATTTCTGATACCACAACCTAGAGGCCAGAGTACATTTTCCTAGAACTAATCAGAATACTGGGAAATTGCTAATGGGAAGTCGGGGGCTAGTTTATCATTGCAGAATGTAGAAATCCATCATTTTGTATAGCTCTTCATACATGGCAAGTCCATGGTCCACCTACATTCTATCTTCTGATCCTTATCACACTACTATGAAGCAGGTAGGATGATTCCAAGGTAAAATGGTATCAGAAAGATTAAGGAACTTTTCCAAGTTACTGACTAGTACACAGCAGAATAGTTATTCAGACATCGTCCATTGTCTTTTCTATTAGACTCCTGTCTTTCACGAGAAGCCTTTTAACAAAGCTCATGGTATATTATTCTTGGATGTAATTGTCTTGATAAGAATGGTCTCAGACAGTGTTCATTCCTTCTCATGATATTGTGAGGTTGGTGACAAATAGAAATGCCATTTTTCTTAATAGACACAAACTCTGTCACATATGGTGCAAAACGGTTTGAACAAGGACAAGGAGAGGATCAAAAATATACCAGAATAGATTTGTTACTGGAGAATACAGTTCACGAGACACCAACTCACTAAGGCTCATATATAAGAATTAATGATCTCCATTAAAGGTGCCAGAAGCTGGCACCGTGCTAAAATATGGCACTCAGCAAGGCCCACCCACTGGGAAAACTCAGAGTCAGCTTTTAGGACCTCCCTGCATACATGGCATTTGTGCGCTCCATCATCAGGCTGGCTGGAGCTAGGGGTGAATCTTAAGTCAAAACCTTATCAGGGTGCTGTATCTCTGTCTTTCTCAGTCATGGAATAAATAAGTGAACATTAAAAGAAAAGAAAAGAAAAAAAGAATCCCCATCAACTCAAGGATCTTCATGACAACACTTATACATGGTCTGATTAAAAAAAAAAAAAACACATGTAGTAAACACAGAATGGTGTTTTGCATTGATAGCAAAGTTACTTGATGTATACAACCCCAAAGTAGAAAAGTGAGTCATGTAACAGTCCCAGTACATTACCTTGACATTATGGAGCCAGTGCATAGTAACCATTTCAGGGCTGTCAGTGAGACTCCAGGGAGTATCCCACCAGAATGCTTTCACTTTAGGTACCCTCGAGTGTGCTGAGCGGACAACTCTTAACATTGTACTAGTTTCCTGAGTGATCAAGGAGAGGAATTGCTCTCGATGTCCCCAGATCTTCGGTAAAACTATTGGTGCAAAGTCATCTCAGTTAACTTAGACAGTAATTGTCTTTCACAGAAGTTTCATTCAACCTCACAAAGGTTGAGTATAAAAGTGTTTAAGAGAATCCAGGCCACACTGAAAATAGATGATTTATGTTAAAAAGAAATGAGAAAATATTTGGAATTTTAATAACTTCTAAATGATTTTAAACAAAATTTTCCCCATTAGAGTGACAACATTGTAAATTCAAATTAAAATCTATAATCGAGTTTTTTATTAAGACTTGTGATCTTACGAGAAAATCTTTCTTGTTTTATGTACTGTTTTGAAGTAAGTAAAAAGGAACCACTAAATTCTGCAGTATTTTAAAGTAGATTTGGTTTATAGATATAATTTAATATTCAAGAGGATTTTATTTCAGAGAAAAGAAACACTTGAAATAAAATATAAAATACAGACTTAGGTTTCTGAAGTAAATAATAAAATGGGAACCCTTTCAACAAAATGATTTTTAAAAGTTTGTCACAGAGTAACAACATTTGGGGGCTAAAGTTAAAAGTGTAAGTAAACAATAATTTACTGCATATGTCAAAATAACTAAAGGGGATTTTGAATGTTTCTAACACAAAGTATGATTGATGTTTGCAGTGATTAATATGCTAATTATCCCATTTGATCATTTTCACTTTGTATTTATATACCAAAAAATCCACATAGTACCTCATAAATATGTATTATGTAATATGTTACTGTGTGTCAGTTGAAAATAATAATCATAAAAAAATTAATAAGCACAAGGAATAAGTAGATCTTTTTACATTGCTGTGGGGAACATGCACTTACCAGAGAAAGATAGAGATAGAGAGAGCAAGCAGCCCCCCTTCGAGGTCACACCATAATTTTTCTCTTTCATTTCTCCGTTCTCTTGGGATCTGGAGCATCTACATGTGCCTGGCATGTTTTTTAAGCCACCAAGGTTGGATTCAGACCAGGGTCAGCTATGTGGGATCTGATTCCCTTACTATTATGTCATGCATTAACTAGCTTTTAAATCTAAAATTTTAATTAGTTAAATATGATTTTTTTTTTTTTGGAGAGGTTTTTGCTATAGGGCGTGTGTGCTCGCCAGAAAGAGAGAGACAGAGAGAAAGAAAGCGAGAAATCATCCCCAGGGGGTTAGCCACACCACAATCCCTTTTCCATTCTCCTCTCAGGATCTTGGGCACGCATGCACATGGGCCCAGCGTGAGTTTAAGCCACCAGGTCCGGGACTCGAACCGTGATCGACTGCATGGGAGTTCAGCAACACAGCCATTACACTAACTGCTGGTCCAATATTAATGTTTTTAACAAAATTAAACCATTAAGTGTTCTTTCTTAAGCACAAAAATTTCTCAAGGGCACTACGAAAATCTCATTAACATTGTGTTGTAATAATCTATTAATTTTAGTATTTTTAAATTATAATTTCTCCAAGTATTTCCATTTTGTTTGTCCTAACTACCAAAGAAAAATCTGGGGAAGACTTTGGCACTCATTAAGCATGCAAAAATCTCACCATATGGAAAAGAAATATTAAAATCTGTCACTAAAATGTTAACTTCTTTGAAACATCATTGTGAGTCAAGGAAGCCTGGTTTAGCATAAGTAACACTGAAGGATAAGGAAGAAATGCGTGATTTATCCTGCTCACCAAATCAATTCACAAAGGCCCATTCATCTCTTTTCATGCATTTCACAAAGGTGTACAAGCATCTTCCTTAAAGGGGTGGTAGTAAGCCAAATTGAGATTTCGGAATTTCACCTAATTTCAGCTTTCTATTTGGCTTATATTCCCAGAATTTTGTTGGTGAAAGAAAAAAATATGTGAATTCTTAACAATTGTGAAAAGGTATGTTTCTGGAGATTCCTTGACTCAAAGTCCTTATTCCATTTAAATTCTGCAAATATTTCTTTCATGGAAGAAAATGTGTTTTTGTTTTTTTTTTGACAGTTTCTATTTCTCTTTAGGAAACTTAAAAAAAAAAAACAAAACACCTTATATTGAGTGTCAGTTATATGAGTAAAGAAGTTGAAAAAGTTTCCCTTTCTGGGACAGACAACAAGATCTGTAGCTACCTTGCAGGTATGCCTGTGTGTGTGTGTCTCCCTGTGTCTGTCTGTGTGTACACGTGCTTTTAGACTGAGGAAATTCAGTTCTGTGTTCTTTCAAGCTGAAGTCAGGCTTTACTGGTCATTATTCCCTCCCCCTAAGTATTCTGTAAGACTAAAGAACCAATTTTGAGAACCCAGTAAGAGTATCATGAAATACCAATATTCTTTTTCTGAACACTACTTCACTCAGCTTAGCACAGCATGACAGCTATAAGCATGTGCCTCCTGGAGTGTAGGATTTATCGTCTTTGCTTAAAGTAATTTAGGTTAAATAGAAAAAAAAAAAACAAACCTGAGAATAACCTAGTTGTTCATAATCTAATTTAACGATGTGTAGGTCAATTAGAAATTCAGTCAGAGTTTAGTTACAGACATTAGGTAGAAATAGAGTTCATATATAAACTGAGTAGCTTATAAAAGTATTGGAGGGGCTGAAAATGGGCTCTAGGAATGACTGCCTTAACAAACAAAGGTAGGGGAAATAAAGAAGCCAATAACAGAAATTTAGACTTTAGATAATCATTTTAGTTGTGGTCTAGAAACCAAGAAGCTACTGACACAACTGTTGTCTCCAGAGCCACACAGTAACTATAAGATCTACACTAGGAAGAAAGAAGATGACCATCTCCCATCTTTAACATCCACGAAGCTTGTTTCTTGACGGTGAAAATTCTTTTCTTCAAGAATTATTTATTTAACTGTATTCGTTATTATTTTTTTTATTTGACCAGAGAGAGACAGAGAGTGAAAGAGAGGGAAAGGGGAAAGAAGCCACCAGGTCCAGGACTTGGGCAAATTGTTGGCCATGTGGGAGTCCAGCACCTTAACCACCATGCCATCTGCTGGCCCCAGACAGTGATCATTCTATTAATGCTGTCTTTTGAAAACATCTGAGCCTCTACAACAGAAACCTCAGAAGTACAATCTCTTATTTTATTAAATATCCTGAGTGGGAACCAGCAGTTAGCGTAATGGCTATGTCGCTGGACTCCCATGTAGTCAACCGCGGTTCATGTCCCAGACCTGGTGGCTTAAAACTCACGCCAGGCGCGTGTGCGTGCATGCCCAAGATCCCAAGAGGAGAAGGGAGGAGAAGGGATTGCGGCGTGACCATCCCCCCGGGGGGTGATTTCTCGCTTTCTGTCTCTTTGTCTCTCTCTGTCTGTCTGGCGAGTGCAAGCACCCTACGAGCGAAAACCTCTCCAAAAAAAAAAAAATCCTGAGAGTGCCAATAATTAGCAAAGCCTAAATCATTCCAAAACATAGCTGCAAGAGAGTCTGAGAAACACAGATGTGAACTTTTCAGGTTCTCAATTATAGGAAGGTACATTAAAAGATAGATTAATTAAATATTTAGTACCATTTCAGCATACTGTTCTTTAATTATACTTAAGTTTCCATACAAGGTTAATAAAAATACATTCTCATACCTATTGTGTTCAACAATCTACTGAACAAAGCAAATGAAGTCAAATTACTTCAAAAGGAGAGATTGGGGCCAGCAGATGAAATAGTAGTTACGTTATTGGACTCCCGCATTGCTGACTATAGTTCAAGTCCCAGACCAGGTGACTTGAAACTCATGCCAGACATATTTGCATGTGTGCCCAAGATCCTGAGAGGAGAATGGAGGAGAGGGATTGTACCATTCCCATCACCCCTGAGGGGTGATTTCTCACTTTCCATCTCTCTGTCTCTGTCTCTCTCTCTCTCCAGTGAGGGCATATGCCATAGGGCAAAAAACTCTAAAAACAAAAAAAAAGGAGATTAGCCTGCTTCCATTAAGTCATTGCTAATAAATGTTCATTCCTTTTCTACTTCAATCACAATTTTCTTTTGAAATCCTGTAACTTATGGATAAATTATAAAGTTAGCCACCTACAGCAAAATCTATATAAAAAGAAGGGTCAAGGTATTGGTGTTAAATACACCAGTACATATATGCACAAATATGGCTAGCTCCTATGGTACTTGTTTCTACAATAAGGCTAAAGGTGGCATTTTTCATTCTTTTTGTGAAGTTCATTTATTTTTTTTTTTTTAAATTTGGAGGGAGCACCCCTAAGAGGATCTTTGTGCTATGATCCACTCCCAAATCCAGCAAGTCAGGATCATGGGCATACATGTGCATGCACTGAGCATGTGCAGGGAAACCTCAGAAAAGAAACGCAGGCCCTTCTCATGTAGCTTGAGCTTGCGAAGCACCGCATTATTGCTGTGCCACTGCAGTTGGTCCACTTTAAATTTCCTTATGCTATAATCCAATCCCAGTCTCACCTGGCCTGGTCAAAGGAATACTCAGGGAGGTCCCAGAATGCTAACCCAGGACCTTTCCTGTGATGGTTCAGTCATGTAACCACTCTACTACTGCTTGGCCTCCTGCATTTTTAATTCCTTTAATTATTATTTGTAACACAGTTGTTTTAGCTGCTGAATATATTGATATCCTTAATGTACAGCTGCAGACCTTCATTCTTGAGGTATCTGAGCCTCTAGTAATTCTACTGTATTAGACTGATGTAGTTTCCTTCATCATTTACGTCTGGACACAGTGGTTCAGAAGATACCTCAAAAAGTCCCAGGGGTTGTCCAGCCGCAACTGTATCTCTCTATAATAATTAGAAGAGCTCACTCTAGCCAATACACAAATTGACTTTTATGCCTATGGTTTCATGGTATAAGAAGCTCAAAATTCTCAGGTGATTATTTCAACTTCCCATTCAATGTAACTATTGTTGCATGCTCTGGTCTCTGGAGCACTGAGATACCCAAAATGACACAACCAAAAGCCAGAGTGACAGGAGCAAACATTTTCCACACATCATTAGACATAACAGGGACATCATTCCCTCCAATTGCTTAGGGGCTCTGGTTCCCTGGTATTTAGAAAATGAATTTAAGATCTTGTTGAAAGTCACATTCTACTTGTAACCTGATCTTTCTACATTCTCACATACCAGACCCTAATGACATTCTGAGTCCTCTAGGACTAGAATTAATGCAAAGTCAGTGAGTGATAATCCCCAAAAGATTTGAGGATTTTCATTCCTCCAATGCTCTATCACTTTTGAAAATGGTAATAGATCTCTTTAGAAAAGACTAGGAGGAAAATTCTTATTCATACTTGAGAAATCATGAAGGCACCATTCCCCAAGATACTCAATTTCTAATTCATTCCAGGGGCTCTAGGACTGTAAACAAACTTAGCAGTAGCCCAGAGACCATGATCTCCCCTCATGGTGATTTAAGTTTTTTTTTTTCCCATCTAAAGTTTTGGGTTGTTTATTTGTTTTTTAGTTATACAGATTAAGTAGTACTTCAATGGACTGTCATGATCTCTCCTCATGGTGATTTAAGTTTTTTTTTTTTTTCCCCATCTAAAGTTTTGGGTTGTTTATTTGTTTTTTAGTTATACAGATTAAGTAGTACTTCAATGGACTGTGCTCTCTATTTCTGTCCTAAGATTAGCCACTCCCCAAATGCCTATAGACCAAACCATTCTAATTGCCATTCTATCACACCTTACCATACTCATTTCCAGTGGTATAGTGATGTCCCTGACCTGTTGTCATTCAGGATCTCATCATTTCATTGAAATACATTGTTTCATTGCATTTGTAGCATGTTTCACCTTCATTCTTGGTTTTCATTTGACAATCACTGCCATTGGTTAATTCTTTCATCCATAGCTTAGTGGTGTGAATTTCTTTCAGAGAACAAGATTAGGAGGATTTTGACTTTTTTTCCCAAGGAAATATCCCAATCTCCCTGAGTCTTTAGATTTGTTTTTCTAAATTTTACCAAGGAATTAAATACATTTCCATTGACTATAAACCACTAAATCTATAGTATTTTGCAGACTAAACAAACTCATAAGCAAACTTGGCATAAACTTTTAATTTATAAATAGAGCAGAAATTACCCAAATACAATATGGTACCCAGCTTCTTCTTTTTTTTTTTTTTTTTTTTCTTTTTTTGGGATTTCTTTTGCTTTGGGGCTTGTCAAGAGAGAGACAGAGAGACAGAAAGCGAGACATCACCCCCCAGGGGGGATGGCCATGCCGTAATCCCTTCTCCTCCATTCTCCTCTCGGGATCTTAGGCACACAAGCACACACGCCTGGCGTGAGTTTAAGCCACCAGATCCAGGACTCGAATTGCGGTCGACTACATGGGAGTCCAGCGACATAGCCATTGCGCTAACTGCTGGTCCCAGTACCCAGCTTCTTGAGACAACATATTGAAAATAGAATTTCTAATGTATTCACATATCTTGAAAAATCTATTCTGATCTAAAATTGTGTTTCTCCTTTCTTCCATATTATCATTGATCCATTTTCAAATAAAGATTCGCCAGATATTTTCTAGAGTATGCCAAAGATATCTTTGAAAATATTTGGCATGTAAGTGTTCTTTCTCCAGGATAGATATTGCATTTTGCCAACTGGAACATATTGAGATGTGATTCTGATTACAGAAGCAACTGAAGATAGTAGGATTGGGACAGCAGAAAATTTGATACTGTATTGTAAGAAAGAAGTGATTACAGTACCTTCAAGTTAGTCTAAAATGGCTCATAAAACAGGGAAAATAGAGGATGTTTCACATAGCAAGGAAAACTCAGCAGTGATTGGGATTTAATGTACTTGGAGTTATCCAAGTCCTCTGAAATATCACTACTTCTGTTGGGAATTCTACTCTTTCAGAATGAATCATATGTCAAGTCTTACCCATATCTGAGTTAGATGATATTTGAATGAGACTTTACCTTTAGACTTTAAAGTTTATGCTGGAATGAGCAAAGACTTTTAAAGCTATTGGTATAGAATAAATGCATCTTGCGTGTGAGAAAGAAATGTGTTATGGGGTAACAGGGTAGTATATTATGGACTAAGTATTTATTTCTCCTCAAAACTCAAAATGTTGAAACACAAATTCCTGATGTGATTGTATTTGTAGGTAAGGCCTTCAAGAATAAGGAAGCCATAAGGATGGAGCCTGATGAATGAGATTAGTGCTTTTATTAAAGAGACAGCCAGAAGAAGGCTCTCATCAGATGCTAAATCTATTGACATCTTAATCTTGGAATACTCAAATACTAGAACTATGAGAAATAACTGCTTAGTGTTTAAGCCATCCAGGCTATCGTATTTGTTATAGCAGCCAGAGCCAAGACAATAGGCTAGCAGTATTCTATAAAGTATCTAGAACCTCACTACCTTCAAATTCAAATTACGAAGTAATCAACCCCAGATTCCCATCTTTGAAGATCTTTTGCACATAGCTGTTGTTAATACCCAACACTTAATTGTCAGGATCTGCAGCAAGTAAAAGAAACTGCTATCTATATTTAAGCAAAAGGGATTTGACAAAGAAATGTAGGCACTATAAAACTTCTTGGAAGGTTCAATGGTTACTTTTATATGTCAACTTGGCCAGGCCACATAGGCCACAGGACCCTGATAATTACAAACATTATTTGAGTATTTTTGTGAAATTATTCTTTCAAGACGAGCTTAACATTTAAATCAAAAGATTTTGAGTAGATTATGTATATGTACACAGATATATATATACCTCTTTGGGATTGATGGATCTAGGAAAAAAAAGTTTTTTTCATCCTCAAGTTTAATTCAGTCTGCTGATGTGTGCTCAGGGGATTGTGAAGGGTTTTGTATGGTGCTTAGAATATTTTAAGGCCACCAGTCCAGAAGTAAGAGGCCACTCTCGATATCCTGGAATTTTCCCTCCAACATGTGGACATGTAGTGGTAAAACATTACTATCAGTCAAAAAGTGAACTTTAAGAAAAGGTTTCCATAAAGGCTGCTCCTGTTTGTCAACTCATTAATGAATTCACAGTTTGTGACTTCAAATCATGGAAATCCAGGCAGAAATAAATATTGAAAGAGTGGTTTTCACATCATTTAATCAGTCCTAATATTTTATATTAGGCAAAAGCCTGTCAGTATCAAACAAGCAGTTCTGTTGGACCAATAATCAGACAATCAGGCACTAACTACATAGAAAGTAATAAAAGAATAAAATTTATTGTACTGGTTATTTCTAAATCCTCCAGCTAAATTGAGGTGCAAGTGCCAAAATGTGTAACAACCTTCCCCGATTGGAAATGAAGGGGAACTCAGTGCGGCTGTTTACAATGTGCCTTTTGTGGGGTACTTCTTTTACCTAGAATATGGCCTAATGCCTTGTTGTTCAACCCACAGACAGGAGATCCCTCACAGAGGGGAATTGTTTATACTGGAAGACTCTCTTAAGCCTGTTGTTTGAACCATGTACAGTTCATGCCTCCTGATTGTTGTTCTGGCACTGGAAATTCAATCTTGTACTTTCCCCAGCTTGTGGGGAAAACCTGGCCTGTGGCACTGCCTGGTTCTTAAAATGAAACATGTAAATTCAATACACCACCACAATAAGAGACAAGCACTAAGATTTTTATTTAGAGGTCCTAGGCAAGAAGGATATGGTAAGTCAGGAGAGCAGTTCTCCATCTGTGGGTTATGTGAGTCAAAAATAAACAGCCAGTTAGAGAAAGGCAACTAGCAGTATACAGAAGAGAACAAAATGTAATAGGGAGTGGGGCACTCTTAGTTCCTGGGCAAGTGTCTGGGCAGATGCCTAAACAGTCCATTCAAAAGAAGCAGCAAGAAAACAGAGAGCTCAGTCTGTTAGGCAAGAGAGATCTCCTAAGTCTGTAATTCTGGCCATTGGCTTGAGCCATTTGTGTGTAAGATTAGAAATTATTGAGGGAGACTGAGCTCTTACAGTTTTGTTTTGGGTTATTTGGAAAGATTTCTTACTATTGTTTTGGAAATATCATGGTACTTGGCTCAATCCTCCCTACCCACTGCTAATAACCATCTTCTCAGCCTCTAATACATAATTAGAGAGGTAATCTAGGCCTGGTCTTTTATAGTATTTTATTCTTCTGGACTTGCAGATTGGTCCAGGAAGGGACATGTAATTCAAGCCAAATCATCAGGAAGGCTCACTCTTTGTTGAGCTCTTAACTAAAGTAGACAGAATACCTATACCTCTTGTATCACATATTAGAAGGTATGCAGACCTTATATGTGATTCAAGAGGAAAGATTATTCTGCCAATAGCAGTTGGCTACAACTAGCTGTATTCCCATCAAATCAAGGAGGAATATCTTTAATAAGAAAGAATAAAGTCAAGCAGATACAAGCTCCACCATCTCATATGCTTAAAAAGGCTACAATTTTCAAATACAGCACTCACTTTAAACAAGCTACAGGTTCAACTCTGTTTCAAATATGGAGTAGTGAAGTTTTTCTTCAGTGAGTAGAATACGATATTGCTGAAAAAGTATTAGGAGGCCTAGACTATCAAAATATGACCTCTCTAGGTTCCTTGACATTTTACGATTACAAATCTATTGTTTAAACTTGAACATTGCCTGTCCTTTTAATTTATTTTAATATACAAATGCTCTTATTGAAGAGTTAAGACCTTAGTTCCAAGACTTAAATGTAACTCTAGAAATCAAATAACTTTCACCTTTAACAGAAGAAGTATGTTAAGGTTAATATAGAAAACATACAAGAAAACTTCAAAAAGTTTATGGAAAATGGAATGACCATACAAGTTTATTTTGGTGCAAAATATTTTTGAAATCCGTACATAGTTTTATCATAATACATATTTTCTGTGAACTTTTTGAGGATTTCTCATAATGTGGTAGACAGAACATAGACTTTAAAAGTGGAAAGTCTTCCATGTCTACATTCCATGTGCCCTTGTAAATATCCTTTATGATACTAAATCCCAGTTTCCATCATCTGCAAAAAGCAATAGCAATATCTACCACACAGCATAGTAAGGGTAACTAACAAGGTGTGAATGTCAAGTCTAACACACTTGAATAATAATTCTGAATTTCTCACTTATTACATACTAGGGACAGAGAAGTTCCTCTCTCTGAGCTTCCTTATCAATACCATGCATATTAATACCCAATTCATAGATTTATTTTATGTATGGACTGAAGTAGTATGTATAAAATATAGTATGTGTAAAATGCCTAGTGTTGGGCCTGGCTAATAGTAAATATGCAATGAATAGTATTCTACTTTTGATAAGATATGTAAATAACTAAAAACAATGCTTCAAACACAAATAAACAAATATTTACTTACTTATCTTCCTGACTTTCTCACTGAGTATTGAGAAGGAACAGTTATTACAAAAGGATAATGGGTCAATGGAGAAGCTGGCTTGTGTCATCAATTGTTAACTTTTCAAAAATGTTGTGTGCTAGTGTTTAAACACTTTTATTAACAAAAAATAAATTATATGGACCCACAATTAACTACAAAAGAAACTACATTTAAAACAAATATAATGACTACTAAAAATCCATTGCTTTTTAATTATTTTACTATTATTATCCATGTTCTTGAGATCATTTACATCTACTGTATCCATGTAGCAGAAATACAATGGCAGGCTATTGCACATCTATTCTCAAGTCCATATTCAATGACATGGTCTTGGTAACTTGAAATCAGCCAATCAGCCATGGCAGCAGTATTCACTTCATAGAAATTGGAAAATGGCATAAATTAGATTTCAGAAAGCCAATAGTTACTTATGTCTTAGTGCAGTATTAGAAAAGGCATCCATTTGTACCAAAAAGAGACTATCTTCTCTTTACAGACTTCCAAATCTGCCTCATTCTGTTTTTGATTCTAAAATGAAAAGCTTATTCATTAGAAAGTTTCCAGCCTTTGAAAAAGTGGTATTTTTAATGCAAAGCATAAAAATTACACTCAGATTTTGATATAACAGGTTTGTGTGGGCTGGACAATTTGAGTACCTGTTCCTTTGTGTCATTGAGAAATATGATCATAATAGCAAGAAAGCAGCCATCAGAGGATGCCTCAGTCACCAGGTGCCTAATTCTGACAGGAAAGAGAAAGGTAGATTAAAAATCTGTACCATTTAAAAGAAGTCATAGTCTTTCTAAATAAAGATATAGATAATTAGAGCTGAAAATAGTTGTAATTTTAGAATGAGAAGAATAATAGTACTCCATTTTTGACTACATTTGCTACATCAAAAAATCCAACAGTAATCTGGCTTCAATTTTTATTCTAATAACAAAGAAGACAAAGAAAAAAGAGAAAAGGCAAAATAAAATCACTTTCATAAAGTTAGTAATAGTTCAGAGCAAGGACATTGAAATCCCTGTTAAGGCACACATTATGAGTATTAGATTATTGAGAAAAAGAATCATGATGGTTCTCCGCTAAATGTATTCTTAGGGCTATTTACATAATTCAAGGTGTCCACCAGAACAGTCATAAAACATTTGCAATGTAATAAGAACAGCTATTTTGTAGATAATTAACTATTATTCTTCAAACACTAATCATTAGAACCAAATAAACTTGAAAGAAATAATTAAGAGCACAGACTATACCTGATGAATTCCTCACTGATCAAATAAAGTCACCTTTTTTTTAATCTCCTTGAACAAAAACATTTATTAAAAGTCCATCATAACACAAGATGAGCCCTTTTTCATGTTAGACATGTCGAAGAAGGGAACAGTAAGTGATGCCTGATGGAAAGTAGCCAACCTAATAGATTATGGAGCAGATGACTTCTGAGGGCCTGGGGACATGATGAAAATAGATACATTCTATGAACCACATTAAATAATTGCAGTGTCTATGGTTATTCCAAAATATAACTGTGCTGTCCATGTAGACTTGCTTATATCCAACTGTCATTCCATATAGTGAAAGAAGTACTTTCAGGGTAGTGAAGCTTTCATGAAATTTTTTAATCTGCCTTTCTAATGAATGACTCTATTTCAGTAAATGGCTGGCATATAAACAACAGGCCAGGTTGTGACTCTACGATAGAATGAACTCAAGTGTCAGTGAAACTAGGACTGCAGATGGCCTCATTACTCTCTATCCAACCCCATTTTCTTCAAAAACATTAACCAGCTACAGATAGCAGATACTCACAACCTCATGTAGAATCTAAAATTTATAGTTTTATACTATGCTGCATTGTTGATATTCTGACCATCTCTATCAATATGTAGGCAAGAAATCTGCTGAACTTCACAACGAAACATACTTGTATCTTAAATATTAAAAGATACTGATGAGGTCTCAAGATGAAGTTTATTCCCCTAAAAAGTTGTTAAATTCCTTCCAATTGTATTTGTTTTTCTTTATGTAACTCACCTTCCTTGGAGGGATGTCACTTGATCTCTCCCATTGTTATCCTGTCTAGCCTACCAGGGGCTGTTTAATCCTTTCCTCTTACCTCTTTCAATATCCTGGGCAGTGCTAGGTTTGAATTATTGAAATTTTTATTTAAAAAAAATCACTATTTATCTTGTAAACTTAATTACATTTATTAGTTCCTTATTAAACAAAAAAGTTTTGAAAGCAGTGATTGGGTCCAATCACCTTGATGCAAGTGGTAGGACACTGTTGAGTGATACTAGAATGACATAGAGGGTCTAGTTCAGTTTCCAGACTAGCCTCAGCTCTCTTGGACATGGTGGCGTATGCCTGTAGCCCTAGCTAGTTAGAAGACTGGGGCTGGTGGTTAAGGTGTTGTACTCCCACATGGCCAGCTGTGGTTTGAGTCCCAGACTTGGTGGCTCACTTTCTCATTTTCCTTCTCTCTCTTTCTGGTGAATTAAAAAAACAAACAAACAAACAAAAAATAATTAAATAAGTAAATATTTTTAAAAATTGTAAAGACTGGGGCTGGAGGATTGAAAAAATGACAAGGCCCCATCAAAACAACAAAAAATCAATCTCTCTCAAATAATATAATAATATAACATATACACACACACACACACATCTTGAATAAAGTCTGCCTTAAGATTACTAACACATATTTGGATGAATTGTTTTTAACAATATATTGTCATTTTAATAGGCAGCTAAGCTACAACCACTCATTTTCAGTTACTCATCCTTCTGTTGTAATCACATGATCAAATATCCTTTCACAACCCTTTTTTAAAGTTTTCATTTCATAATTTTAATTTTCACTTAATTGTTGTATATCTTTATAGCATATGATATAGTTTTTCAAAGCATACATGTGGTATGTGATAACCGAATCAAGGATATTATCACATACATCATATTCAGAAAAGAAACTTACATTATTGGGTCTGCTAAATGCTTTTTCCCTGAGCTTCTCTCACCCACTCCTATGCTCTTTCTCCCTCCCATATAGTCTCTGGTATCTACACTTTTCCTCCTACTACACTTTTGAAACTTTCTATTTCTGCCAGAGTACAGACACTTGATATATATTGAGTAGGTATCTACAATGTTTGTTTTTCATAGTCTGGCCTGTTTCACATAGCATTACATTTTCTACATTCATACACTTGGAATCAAATGATAGAGTCACACCATTCTTTATGGCTGAGAAGTAGTCCAGGGTGTATATGTTCCAAGTTTTTTAATCCATTCATCAGTTGTTGGATACTTACATTGATTCCATGTCTTAGCAACTGTAAGTAATGCTGTAATAAATGTGGATTTGCAAATGTCTTTTTGACTGAATTTTTTCTTATCCTTTGGGTAAATACCAAGGAGTGGGATTACTGGGTCCTGTATTAGGTCTATCTGAGGATTTTGGAAGAATCTCTGTACTGTGTTCCCACAGTAGCTATACTAATTTACATTCCCACCAAGGTACGCAGATTCCCTTTTCACCACAGCTGTGAATATAATTGTCATTTATCATTTGTTTGTTTTATAGCCATTGTGACTAGGGTTATGTGGTATCTTATTGTGGTTTTGATCTACGTTTCCTTTAAGATAAAAGACTTTGAACATTTCTTCATATGCTTCTTGACCACTCATATGTCTTCTTTAAAGAGTTGTCTGTTGAACTCATTTTTTAAAAATTTTTATTTATTTATTTTATAATCAATTGCTGTATATCATTACAGCATAGGAAAATAATTTTCTTACCCAGAATACATTGAATAGTGACTCAAAGATATTACCATACATATTATCATCAACAGATATTTTCTATTTTGTGTTTCTTAAATATTCTGACTCTTTTTCCACCTGATTTCCTTCCTCTCACCCTATGCTGTTTCTCACCCTCCTCCCATACCTTCTGTGTTATCCACAGTTGGTATCCTTGCTTTTATACCATTCTATTTCTGTTTCCGCCATAGACTGCAGATATTCAGTATATATTGAGTGGGGGCATACAATGTCTCTCATAGACTTCATGCTTAACTTAGTGGTAAGTCTTCCATATTTTCCCACTTTGTATCAAATGCTAGGGTATCATTTTTTATGACTGAGTAGTATTCTGTGGTGTATACGTGTCTCACTTTTTCAATCTATTCTTCTGTTTGTGGACATTTGGGTTGGTTCCATGTCTTAGCAATTATGAATAATGCCACAATAAAAATGGAATTGCAAGTGTTTTTCCAAGTGAGGGCATTTTCTCTCCTTTGGATTGGTATCCAGTAGTAGAATTGCTGGATCATATGGCAGTTCTATTTGTAGGTCTTCAAGAAATCTCCTTATGGGAACCAGCAGTTAGTGTAATGGCTATGTCGCTGGACTCCCACGTAAATCACTATTTATCTTGTAAACTTAATTACATTTATTAGTTCCTTATTAAACAAAAAAGTTTTGAAAGCAGTGATTGGGTCCAATCACCTTGATGCAAGTGGTAGGACACTGTTGAGTGATACTAGAATGACATAGAGGGTCTAGTTCAGTTTCCAGACTAGCCTCAGCTCTCTTGGACATGGTGGCGTATGCCTGTAGCCGTAGCTAGTTAGAAGACTGGGGCTGGTGGTTAAGGTGTTGTACTCCCACATGGCCAGCTGTGGTTTGAGTCCCAGACTTGGTGGCTCACTTTCTCATTTTCCTTCTCTCTCTTTCTGGTGAATTAAAAAAACAAACAAACAAACAAAAAATAATTAAATAAGTAAATATTTTTAAAAATTGTAAAGACTGGGGCTGGAGGATTGAAAAAATGACAAGGCCCCATCAAAACAACAAAAAATCAATCTCTCTCAAATAATATAATAATATAACATACACACACACACACACACATCTTGAATAAAGTCTGCCTTAAGATTACTAACACATATTTGGATGAATTGTTTTTAACAATATATTGTCATTTTAATAGGCAGCTAAGCTACAACCACTCATTTTCAGTTACTCATCCTTCTGTTGTAATCACATGATCAAATATCCTTTCACAACCCTTTTTTAAAGTTTTCATTTCATAATTTTAATTTTCACTTAATTGTTGTATATCTTTATAGCATATGATATAGTTTTTCAAAGCATACATGTGGTATGTGATAACCGAATCAAGGATATTATCACATACATCATATTCAGAAAAGAAACTTACATTATTGGGTCTGCTAAATGCTTTTTCCCTGAGCTTCTCTCACCCACTCCTATGCTCTTTCTCCCTCCCATATAGTCTCTGGTATCTACACTTTTCCTCCTACTACACTTTTGAAACTTTCTATTTCTGCCAGAGTACAGACACTTGATATATATTGAGTAGGTATCTACAATGTTTGTTTTTCATAGTCTGGCCTGTTTCACATAGCATTACATTTTCTACATTCATACACTTGGAATCAAATGATAGAGTCACACCATTCTTTATGGCTGAGAAGTAGTCCAGGGTGTATATGTTCCAAGTTTTTTAATCCATTCATCAGTTGTTGGATACTTACATTGATTCCATGTCTTAGCAACTTTAAGTAATGCTGTAATAAATGTGGATTTGCAAATGTCTTTTTGACTGATTTTTTTCTTATCCTTTGGGTAAATACCAAGGAGTGGGATTACTGGGTCCTGTATTAGGTCTATCTGAGGATTTTGGAAGAATCTCTGTACTGTTTTCCCACAGTAGCTATACTAATTTACATTCCCACCAAGGTACGCAGATTCCCTTTTCACCACAGCTGTGAATATAATTGTCATTTATCATTTGTTTGTTTTATAGCCATTGTGACTAGGGTTATGTGGTATCTTATTGTGGTTTTGATCTACGTTTCCTTTAATATAAAAGACTTTGAACATTTCTTCATATGCTTTTCATTTGTTTGTTTTATAGCCATTCTGACTAGGGTTATGTGGTATCTTACTGTGGTTTTGATCTACATTTCCTTTAAAATAAAAGACTTTGAACATTTCTTCATATGCTTCTTGACCACTCATATGTCTTCTTTAAAGAGTTGTCTGTTGAACTCATTTTTTAAAAATTTTTATTTATTTATTTTATAATCAATTGCTGTATATCATTACAGCATAGGAAAATAATTTTCTTACCCAGAATACATTGAATAGTGACTCAAAGATATTACCATACATATTATCATCAACAGATATTTTCTATTTTGTGTTTCTTAAATATTCTGACTCTTTTTCCACCTGATTTCCTTCCTCTCACCCTATGCTGTTTCTCACCCTCCTCCCATACCTTCTGTGGTATCCACAGTTGGTATCCTTGCTTTTATACCATTCTATTTCTGTTTCCGCCATAGACTGCAGATATTCAGTATATATTGAGTGGGGGCATACAATGTCTCTCATAGACTTCATGCTTAACTTAGTGGTAAGTCTTCCATATTTTCCCACTTTGTATCAAATGCTAGGGTATCATTTTTTATGACTGAGTAGTATTCTGTGGTGTATACGTGTCTCACTTTTTCAATCTATTCTTCTGTTTGTGGACATTTGGGTTGGTTCCATGTCTTAGCAATTATGAATAATGCCACAATAAAAATGGAATTGCAAGTGTTTTTCCAAGTGAGGGCATTTTCTCTCCTTTGGATTGGTATCCAGTAGTAGAATTGCTGGATCATATGGCAGTTCTATTTGTAGGTCTTCAAGAAATCTCCTTATGGGAACCAGCAGTTAGTGTAATGGCTATGTCGCTGGACTCCCACGTAGTTGACCGTAGTTTGCATCCCGGACTTGGTGACTTAAAACTCACTCCGGGCGCGTGTGCATGTGTGCCCAAGATCCCGAGAGGAGAATGGAGGAGAAGGGATTGCGGCATGACCATCCCCCCTGGGGGGTGATTTCTTGCTTTCTGTCTCTATGTCTCTCTCTGTCTGGAAAGCGCATGTGCCCTATAGTGAAAATCTCTCCAAAAAAAAAAAAAAATCTCCTTATTGTTCTTCACAGTGGCTATACTAATTTACATTCCCACCAACAGTGTAGGTGAGTTCCCTTTTCTCTACAGCCTTTCCAGAACTTATCATTCTTTATTTTTTTTTAGCCATTCTGACTAGAATTAGATTGTATATCATTGTGGTTTTGACGTGCAACTTCCTTATGAAAAGGGATGCTGACATTTTTTCATATACTTTTTTTTTCTATGTCTTCCTTAGAGAGTTATCTATTCAGCTCACTTGCCCTTCTTTTAATTGGGTTGATCTTTTTTTTTTTTGAGTACAGACACTTGATATATATTGAGTAGGTATCTACAATGTTTGTTTTTCATAGTCTGGCCTGTTTCACATAGCATTACATTTTCTACATTCATACACTTGGAATCAAATGATAGAGTCACACCATTCTTTATGGCTGAGAAGTAGTCCAGGGTGTATATGTTCCAAGTTTTTTAATCCATTCATCAGTTGTTGGATACTTACATTGATTCCATGTCTTAGCAACTGTAAGTAATGCTGTAATAAATGTGGATTTGCAAATGTCTTTTTGACTGAATTTTTTCTT
This sequence comes from Tupaia belangeri chinensis, assembly GCF_000334495.1. NCBI lineage: Eukaryota > Metazoa > Chordata > Mammalia > Scandentia > Tupaiidae > Tupaia > Tupaia belangeri. Next base: position 7,472 of record NW_006159731.1, on the reverse strand, counting down.
ATCCTTTGGGTAAATACCAAGGAGTGGGATTACTGGGTCCTGTATTAGGTCTATCTGAGGATTTTGGAAGAATCTCTGTACTGTGTTCCCACAGTAGCTATACTAATTTACATTCCCACCAAGGTACGCAGATTCCCTTTTCACCACAGCTGTGAATATAATTGTCATTTTTCATTTGTTTGTTTTATAGCCATTCTGACTAGGGTTATGTGGTATCTTACTGTGGTTTTGATCTACATTTCCTTTAAGATAAAAGACTTTGAACATTTCTTCATATGCTTCTTGACCACTCATATGTCTTCTTTAAAGAGTTGTCTGTTGAACTCATTTTTTAAAAATTTTTATTTATTTATTTTATAATCAATTGCTGTATATCATTACAGCATAGGAAAATAATTTTCTTACCCAGAATACATTGAATAGTGACTCAAAGATATTACCATACATATTATCATCAACAGATATTTTCTATTTTGTGTTTCTTAAATATTCTGACTCTTTTTCCACCTGATTTCCTTCCTCTCACCCTATGCTGTTTCTCACCCTCCTCCCATACCTTCTGTGGTATCCACAGTTGGTGTCCTTGCTTTTATATCATTCTATTTCTGTTTCCGCCATAGACTGCAGATATTCAGTATATATTGAATGGGGGCATACAATGTCTCTCATAGACTTCATGCTTAACTTAGTGGTAAGTCTTCCATATTTTCCCACTTTGTATCAAATGCTAGGGTATCATTTTTTATGACTGAGTAGTATTCTGTGGTGTATACGTGTCTCACTTTTTCAATCTATTCTTCTGTTTGTGGACATTTGGGTTGGTTCCATGTCTTAGCAATTATGAATAATGCCACAATAAAAATGGAATTGCAAGTGTTTTTCCAAGTGAGGGCATTTTCTCTCCTTTGGATTGGTATCCAGTAGTAGAATTGCTGGATCATATGGCAGTTCTATTTGTAGGTCTTCAAGAAATCTCCTTATGGGAACCAGCAGTTAGTGTAATGGCTATGTCGCTGGACTCCCACGTAGTTGACCATAGTTCGCATCCCGGACCCGGTGACTTAAAACTCACTCCGGGCGCGTGTGCATGTGTGCCCAAGATCCCGAGAGGAGAATGGAGGAGAAGGGATTGCGGCATGACCATCCCCCCTGGGGGGTGATTTCTTGCTTTCTGTCTCTATGTCTCTCTCTGTCTGGAAAGCGCATGTGCCCTATAGTGAAAATCTCTCCAAAAAAAAAAAAAATCTCCTTATTGTTCTTCACAGTGGCTATACTAATTTACATTCCCACCAACAGTGTAGGTGAGTTCCCTTTTCTCTACAGCCTTTCCAGAACTTATCATTCTTTATTTTTTTTTAGCCATTCTGACTAGAATTAGATTGTATATCATTGTGGTTTTGACGTGCAACTTCTACAGCCTTTCCAGAACTTATCATTCTTTTTTTTTTTTTAGCCATTCTGACTAGAATTAGATTGTATATCATTGTGGTTTTGACGTGCAACTTCCTTATGAAAAGGGATGCTGACATTTTTTCATATACTTTTTTTTTCTATGTCTTCCTTAGAGAGTTATCTATTCAGCTCACTTGCCCTTCTTTTAATTGGGTTGATCTTTTTTTTTTTTCAGGTGAACTGCTTGAGTTCCCTGTATATTCTGGTTATGAGTCCCTTATCTGAGATATAGTTTGCAAATGTATTCTCCCATCCTGACAGGTGTTGGTTCACTCTAATTATTGTTTCTTTTGCTGTACAGCTTTTTTACTTGATGTTATCTAACTTGTCTCTTTTGGGCATTATTGCCTGTGCTTTGCGGGTCTTATTTAAAAAATATTTGCCTACTCCAATGTCTCCAGAGTTTCCCCAATGTTTTCATATGTAGTTTTATAGTTTGAGATTTTAGGTTTAGATCTTTGATCCATTTGAGTTGATTTTTGAAAGTGGTGAGAGATAACGGTCCAGTTTCATATTTCTGCAGGTGGATATTCAGTTTTTCTAGCACCATTTGCTGAAGATCTATTCTTTTCCCCAATGGATTGTCTGGTGCCATTTATCAAAAATAATTTGACTATATGTTTGGGGGTTTATTTCTGGGGTCTCTATTCTGTTCCATTGGTCTACATGCCTGTTTTTGAGCCAGTACCATGCTGTTTTTATTATCACAACTTTGTAATATATAATAGGATCAGGGAGTGAGATGGTTCTTCACTATTCTTATGTAGTAATGCTTTGGCAATATGGAGTCTTATGATTTCAGATAAATTCTGTGATTTATTTTTTCTAAATCTATGAAGAATGTCCCTGATAATTTGACTGAGATTATATAATTTGCCATTTTTTAAATAGGATTTTTTGTTTGTTTGTTTTTGCTAGTGGGCTGCTTGAGTTCCCTGCATGTTCAACTTTTTATCTGAAGCATCAGTCTTTCTCTTATTCTGTGGGTTGTCTCTTTACTCTATTGTTTCCTTTGCTATGAAGAAGATTTTTAGCTTGATATTACACCACTTATCTATTTTTGGAATTGTTGCCTGAATTTTAGGGGTCTTATTTAAGAAATCTTTGCCTACTCTAATGTCTTCAAGTGTTTCCTAAGTTTCTCACAAGTAGTTTTATAGTTTAAGAATTTACTTTATATCTTTGATCCATTTCCAGGTGATTATTATTAATGGTGTGAGGTAGGGGTCCAATTTCACTTTTCTGCAAGTGGATATCCAGTTCTTCCATTATCGTTTGCTGAAAAAACTTTCTTTTCTCCACATAATTGTCTTGTGTATTTTGTCAAATATTGGTTGTATTTTGGGGTTTTATTTCTAGAGTTTCTATTCTTTTCCATAGACCTATGTGTCTGTTTTTGTGCCAGTACATGCCATTTTGATTATTATTGCTTTATAATATATTTGGAGATCAGGTAGTGAGATGCCTCCTACTTTATTCTTGGTAATATGGGCTCTTATATGACTCTAGACAAATTTTGTGATTTTTTTCTATTTCTGTATAGAATATCACTGGTAATTAGATTAAAATTGCATTGCATTTGTAAATTAATTTGGGTAGAATTGATATTTTGATTATGTTGATTCTTTCAAACCCAAAACTCTGGATGTCTTTTCTCTTTATTGTGTAAATTTAATTAATTTTTTTCAGGTTTTTTTTTTTTTTTTTTTTTTTTTTTTGTGAGAGAGAGGTTTTTGCTATAGGGCGTATAGACAGAGAGACAGAAAGCGAGAAATCACCCCCCCCCCCCAAGGGGGGAGGGCAAGGCCACAATCCCTCCACTCCCCTTCTGCTCCATTCTCCTTGCAGGATCTTGGGCAAGCATGCACACATGCCCAGTGTGAGTTTTAAACCACCGGGTCTGGGATGCAAACCACGGTCAACTACATGGGAGTTCAGCAACATAGCCATTCGCTAACTGCTGGTCCCTTTTTTTCAGTTTTTCATCATTTTCCTTGTATAGATTCTCACCTCTTTGGTTAGGTCTGTTCCTAGGTATATTCTTTTTTGTGTATTGCAAATGGAGTTGCTTTTTAAATTCTACCTCAATCTGTTCACTGTTGGTATATAAAAATGCTATAGATTTTTAAATATTGATTTTTGTATATTGACACTTTATTTAATTCATTTATAATGTCTACTAGTTTTGTTAATGGATTCTTTTGGATTTTCTATGTAATGTATATAATCATATTATTTGCAAATAGGGACGATTTCATTTCTTCCTTTCCTATTTGAATGTCTTCTGTTTTATTCTCTTTTCTAATTGCATTGGCCAGGACTTCCAGTACTGTGCTTAAAAAGACTAGAGAAAGTAAGCAATCCTTTGTTGTCTCAGCTTATAGTAGGAAAGATTTCAGCTTTTCCCCATTCAGTATGATGTTAGCTATGGGTTTGTTATATATGGCTTTTTATGTGTTGAGAAATGTACATTCTATATTTACTTTGTTGAGAGTCCTAGTCATGAAGGGATGATGTATTTTATCAAATACATTTTCTGCATCTATTTTTTTGAAAGGTATTTTTTGGTATAGGGCACGTACGCTCATCAGAAAGACAGAGAGATACAGAGAGATAGAAAGCAAGAAATCACTCCCCAGGAGGGATGGTCACACCACAATCCCTTCTCTTCCATTCTCCTCTCAAGATCTTGGGCATGGATGCACACATGCCCAGCGTGAGTTTAAGCCACCGGGTCCAGGGCTTGAACCACAGTTGATTACATGGGAGACCAGCAACATAGCCATTAAGCCATCTGCTGGCCCTATTTTCTGCATCTATTGATATGATCATGTGGAGTTTTTTGTTTGTTTGCTTTCTCTTATTAATGTGATGTATTACTTTTATTGATTTGCATATGCCAAACTGTCTTGCATCTCTAGGATAAAGCCTTCATCATCATGGTATAAAATCTTTTTAGTGTGCTGTTTGATTTAATATGTTAGTATTTGATTGAGGATTTTTGCATCTATATTCATCAGGGGTATAAACTTCAGTTTTCTTTTTGTATTATGTCCTCTGCTTTACGTATTAAGGGTATGGAAGTTTCATAAGTGATTTTGCAAGCAGTCCTTTTGGATCTTTAGAAATAGTTTGAGGAGAATTGGGGTTAATTCTTCTTTGAATATTATGGAGAATTCAGAAATGAAATTATAAGGACCTGGCTTTTCCTTATTGGGAGAATATTTGTTATGAATTAAATCTCATTGATTGTTATTGACCTATTTAGACTTTCTATTTCTTCCTGGTTCAATTTGGGTATATTTTATTTGCCCAGAAATGTGCCTGTATTATTTAGGTTTTCTAGTTTGTAAGCATACAATAACTAATAATATTCTACTATGATCTTTTGTATTTCTGTGATATCTGTTATAATAGCATCTATTTCATTATTAATTTTATCTGGTCCTTTTCTTTGTTTTGCTTTGTTTTGTTTTTTTTGTTAGTCTAGCTAATTGTTTGTTTATTTGTCTTCTAAAAAACAATTTTCTGCTATTTTTCATTGTTCTTTTATTCTCAATTTTATTTATTTATGTTCTAATGTTTGTTATTTATTTTCCTCTAGTTTTTATTTTGTTTTTGTTGTTGCTTTTCCAGTTCCTTGAGATAAGTCATTAGGTTGTTTATTTTCCATTGTTTTATGTTTTTCATGTGGGCACTAATTACTATAAAATTCCCTCATAGGTCTGCTTTCATGTGTCCCAAAGTTTATGAAGATTTGCATTTTTGTTATCAATGGTTTCAATGAAGCTTTTAACTTCAGCCTTAATTTCTTCAATAATTTTGAAGTCATTCAAGAGTGAATTGTTTTGTTTCCATATTTTAAGTGTATTTTAAAAGGCTCTTTCTGTTGTTAATTTCAAGTTTAATTCCACTGTGGTTGGAAAAGATTCTAGTAGTTTCTATACTTTTAAATTTGTAAAGGCTTATTTTGTGCCTTATTATGTAGCCAATCTTTAAAAATGTTCCTTAGGACTCTGTGAAGGTGATTAGGAGGAGGGGAGACAGGGCAGCCCTTAGACCCTAGGTGTGTTCTAGGAGGGGGCCAGAAGTACATTTCATATTCAAAGCAGGCTTATGTGCCCTGCCTCTAATATCTGGCTGCAGGTGACCCTCCAGTCTTGAATGCAGCCCTGGCTAGGTCATCCAGGAGGAGCCAGAGGCAAGTCTCTATGAAAAACTAGAAGCAGGCCTTGTGTGGCCTGCATGGGACACCCAGAGGCAGAGTGACTTTCTGGGATTGGATATGGTACTGGAAAGATCAACAATGGGTGAGAGGCAAACCGGTTTGTGAGGCCCTCACCAGAGACTGCAATATATAATGCCTAGAGATTTAGGCAGGCTACTTGGTTTTGATCAGATTCTCACTAAAAGCTAGTTAGCTATATCATACATTCCAGCATCAGAAGGTGGTCTACAGTGATGCCCTAACTTAACGTTGTGACCTGGAGGGTGGGGGATCTCTGATACTTTTCTGTCAGGTGTCTTTCCCTTTTCCTTTGCTCACACTTACAATTAAGGGAGGTCCAGAAGAGCTGCACTGTGGGTGGAGTTAGTTGGGGTAGGTAGCCATTAGCCTGGGCTTGAGTCTGATGGGAGAGAGAGGGTGGGACCTGCCCTGCCTGCCATACAGGTGGTAGTGACCAAATTCTTCTGTCTTGTTGGCTGGGGGGCTCTTTTTTTGTTCTCTACTCCCTCCAGGCTGTGGAGTTTTGATGTTAAAGGGAGCTTTACCTGCTGGTTGGCATGCAGAATGGCTCATCTCTCTTGTTAGCTTGGGATGGGGGTGGGTGGGAGGTCTAATTTTTTTTCTGAAGCTGTATGTTTGGCATGTGTTGATCCTAATGCTTTAGCCTTCTGATTACAAGCACTCACTACTGTGCTCAGCCATTATGTTGAACTGAAAATCAAACCCAGGTCTCCCATATGGTCCCAACTGGTATAAAAACAGCATCTTTGCCATGCACACCACTACAGCTAGATCTCCCAATCCTTTCTGATTTTGTCTTTCTAAGATCAGTTTCTAAATTTAGAAAAATAAAATTGTCGACTATCCTTTGAAATTAAAATGGACTTTCAGATTTCCCTATAAGCTCCTGGAAAATCCCAAGGATTAATTATTTCACCTGTAGAGAAAGGAATGATATAAATAATTTAATTCATTTGGTATGCTCAATATTCTTTAATTAGTTCGATGCTATTATAAGAGCTTCATGGGGATAGCTATAATCAATAATGAAGCATGGCCTTCTCTGTGTTGACTTTGTAGGGATAAAATGTTATTAATGTAAATGTTCAAAGATTGTACACTTTACAGAATGCACTAAAGGCTGGTGTTCATCAGGGTCCTCACCATCAATGATGTTCTTATCCCCAGGGAAAGCATCAATTAGGCCCTGAGGGGATAGTTGTGCATTACACCCAACAGAGCACTTTACCTTCTTTCATTGTCTTATGATTAATTGTTGAAATAAATTATCTTCAACCCTTCAGCCTCATCAAAAGGTGCTTCCTGTGTTCTCTGATACTTCCCTAAAGGCTCTCTATATGATTTAGGTTTGAATTTGCTTCATCAATAAGTTAGGATAGCCTCAGAACCTTGTGAAAAGGACTGCATCTGATATTCCTAATGATTGATAATTTTGGAAAAGATATGTGTGTACAAGCTTCAGAGCTTAGAAAGAAATTATTGAGACAGCTTTCTGATTATATAAGCGAATACTCTTTTTAGTCAAAAGACATTACTCATTGAAATGGACTATTGAAATGGACTATAACCTAAGATCCAGCAGAACAAGAATTATTTACATTAAAGGTATGAATCAATGAAAGAAAATTAATTGTGATTATTTTTTAGATATGGGTGATACTGTTTTTATATTCTATTTTCTTATTGATATATAAGGAAAGGTATTGCCATTTTTTACTTATTGATCATTTTCCATTTATGAGACTACTTTTGTAAATTAAATGAGACTTTT
>NW_006159730.1:4663262-4666945 GCF_000334495.1 Tupaia belangeri chinensis | reverse complement strand
AAGCATACTATTTGGAGACTTGTTGACAACTGTTCTGTACATGTAAGTGCCTTGATCCAAGCAAATAAGGCCGGGATACCCCTTAACTACTATTTGATGAATAATTGTTATTTCTTGAATGGTAGAGATAGGCATAGTGGAAAGAGAATTCAGCCTGTGAAGTGGACAGAAGGTGAGTTTTCTAAAGGAAGGATGATTGAAAGTGTAGATGATGGATGCTCCTGAATTATGAAGTGTGCAGGGCAGATCTTTAGAGACTTGACACTGAGAAGGCAGCAGGAGAAATTGTAGTAAGACATTTCAGCACTCAAAATGAGCTGTTTTGTGAGAACAGTACTCCTGTCTCCAGGAATGATGAGGGGTGGCAATAAGGTCTTGGCTGTGGAGGGCCAACAAGGTAACAACACATGTTACCCACTTTAGTTGGTTGTCTGGAATATAGACCCTACTTAAAATTTCTGCAGCGATTATTTTGAAGATGTTCTGTACAGTACAAGATACTTAGGATGTTAATAACTGACTATTAATACATAGATACTGAGCTAAAATAGTTTCTGAAAATAAAAATGCTCATTGAGAATACCAACGTGTGAAATTATGGAAATGTTCAGAATTGCAATACAGTTAGAAATTACTTTCAAATTATAGGGTCATGTTTACATTCATCTCCAAAGTATTATTGGGTCATGTTTAAATTCATCTCCAAAGTATTTGCATTTATAAATTGTCTCAAGAAGCATGAAGCAAAACAAGTTGAATGTGAAGAAGAGAAAGAAATTTATACCTAGTAGACTATAGGTAGAAATTTGTTCTTCATGAGGCAAAACTTCAACTCTCTGCCCTTAGGTCCAGGTCCTGCCTGGAAATTCCCAGCCCTGAACCCAAGGCTGCATCCTCACCTTCAAAGTGAATAGGGTTGAAATGGAAATAAGGGTTCGAAGGTCTTTGTTTAATGGCAAATTTTGCAGGAACTGGAGTTCACATTCTATTGTCCATTCCCACCACAGACCACCCCAGATTTGAATTATTAGCTATACAACCTGCTCTCAGAACCAGAGTGTGGACTTTTGCATCTCAAACCACATTGATCCAAAGGTCCCCACCAGCCTGAGTCAAACCTCCAGGCACTAGCTGTAAAAGGACTTTGTAGGCACCATTTTACCTTATGAAAAAAACCTCAGCACTCAGCATCAGCCCCTCACAGCTGTAGGTTTTTTCCTTGAATCATGTAAAACATTTAACTTGAGTAGGTGTAGATAGCCCAGCCTACTGGACCCCAAACTATCCAGATGGACCCAGCATAGAACTTTTAGGAGAGAAAATGAGCCAGGGTGTGGTAGGAGGAGGGGTGAGCTTAGACCCTTCCCACATGAAACTCTGACTCATATTCCTACACACAAAACCCTCTTCATTCAGTGTTCTGTCCACACAGGGAAGAAGCAATAAGTTCCTGGCCATTGGAGACCAACAAGGTAACAGCACATGTTACCCACTTTAGTTGATCATCTTATTGCCTCTCACCCCTTCTATAGGTCACACTCACATGGCCATGCCCATACCCTAGCAGTTCTCTCTTTTGTCTCCTACATTTCTACCCACTCAGATGCAGTTCCAGAAGAGCCTCTCCTCAGGAATGGAATACATTTTCAAGTCATTCTTGGTGGTTTCTCACATTGCTAAGTCCAGTGCACCTGGGGCCCAGGGGTTGCAGTGAACATCATGTTCCCTAACTCACACCTCCACTCCGTAGAAATTTTTTGAGAGGTTTTTGCTACAGGGCGCATGCACTAGCCAGAAAGGCAGAGAGAGACAGAGAGACAGAAAGTGAGAAAGCACCCCCCAGAGGGGATGGCCATGCCACAATCCCTTCTCCCTTTTCCTCTTGAGATCTTGGGCACACATGCACACAAACCTAGTTGAACAAATTATTCTGACCCTCTATCTCTTTTTTTTTACATGTGGTCTGGTCACTTAATGGTCTGGGGTTGAGCTTTTCCAGCTAAGAACAAGTTCTCCTCCAGAACCTCTTGTCTTTCTCTGCAGATGTTGAAGGCAGGGTTGGGCTGACATTGCATTTTGTTCCAGCAGTGACCATCTGTTCATGATAAATAAGATGCCCAGAGTTATTTCTAGCTACAGCTAACACTGTTTCACAGTATTTATTGTCAATAATTATACCTTCTCAATGTTATATTTCACATATATTTAATATTTAATGGTTCTCTGGAAAAGAAGTATTAAACATTTGAGAGGGGTCAGTAGGTGGCACGGTGGTCAAAGAGCTGGACTCCCACATGGCTGACCATAGTTTGAGTCCTGGGCCATGCAGCTTGCTTTATTTCTCTCTCTCTCTACCTATAGCAAATTAAAAAATAATATTATATTATTCTTTTAAAAATTAAAAAAATTGAATCCACGTAATCGAAATCATGAAAGCAAAGTCTCTCCTGCTCAAGGGTATGAATTATGGTCTGAAATCTTCCGGAGCTGATTTTGCTCTGCTGGTCTCCTGCACTCTCTTCCCTATCAGACCTCATACATATTAAGGTACAAGCCCGAGGAAGGGAGAGCCAAGACTGTTTAAACAAAGAACAAAGAATCTCTGCAGTGAGGAGAGCACATGACTCTGGAAAGCATATTGGAGAAAGAGACAGAGCACAGGGAGGCTAGGAAGCTTAAGAATAAGACAGAGGAGAAGCTTGGGACTCCCTTTCCTGGTGGCCCTGAGCTCAACAGAGAGTGGTATAGTCTGCGGGGTCTGTGCATGGAAGGGAACTCAGCCCAGCCACAGACTCAGGGCTGGCTTTGGGGTGTAGGCTTTACTAGGTTGGAAGGTGTTCTGCAGAAACCATAGAAATACCTCACCTGCTGGTCCCTGTGTGAGAGTGTGTGGTCCTGAGTCAGGAAAATTAGAAAAGGAAAGTCACAGCAAAGAGAGGAGGAACAAAAATGGGACAGATAAAGGACAAAGAGGCCTCAAAAACAGAAAACCAGTTTTACATTCTACCCCTTCAGAGGACAGAAGGAGAACAAATTAATAAATGGGAGTGAGGTAGACTGACTATTCTAACCATAGACCCTTAAGCTATATATGTAAATCTGCAGACATGCACAATTGAGCAACTGGACAAATGAAGAGCATCAGATTCTACCCCCATATACCCTTAAAAAGTAGCCCATTTCTAGATGAAGGGGCTCTTGAGTTATATTGCTAAAGTCTGCTCCTAAGCCTACAAATGTACTACCACCAAATAAATCTGCTTGCTCTTTAACATTACCCATGAGCTGCATTCAGTTCTTTGAGACACCAAGAACCTGATTCTTCTGAGACCTTGCAACCTCTCCAGCGGCATAGCTATTGTGGTGAGCAAGTCAAGATGTAAGCCTCTATACTATTCCTTAACCTCTTTGTCATTTTCATATTCATTTCTATGGAATCTCTTAGCTAAATTAGGACAATAGAGGAAAGATTAATAGCTCTTGGTATGGGCAACTCTCTTATAGGGCCAGAAACTGCTTCTGGAATGACCTATTAGTTCTGCAAGCCCCTAGAGGTGAGAGATTCTCCTTTTCTTTCCATCTTTCCTTTCACCTTTAATTCCACTGGGTCTTCTGACCAACATGAGTCAGTCTGCATGGAATTGATGGTTCTTGGCATGGGCACCTGCCATATAGGACTGAAC
>NW_006159730.1:4660391-4663230 GCF_000334495.1 Tupaia belangeri chinensis | reverse complement strand
GTCGACTACATGGGAGTCCACTGACATAGCCATTACGCTAACTGCTGGTCCCAACCATTGAGTACTTTAGCCTTTAGGAGTGACAGCCCCCTTCTTCTTTTTATTTATGATCATATTACAGACACAGGTCAGAGAGTTAAAAACCAGTAGGCTATCTACCACTTAAAGTTGCCTGTGTGAGGATAATCTGATCTTAAAATAAGTGAAGGACTTACCTGGCATAAGGTAAATCAAAGCACCAGTCAGGCTCATGTTTCTTTGGACCTAATAAAAATTCTTGATGACATGTGTCTCTTTATCTTTCTTGGGACCTTTTTTCCCTCTTTTGTCTGATCCTCCTCATTTTCTTCTGCCTGGACCCTATCTTTGTCCTGAGACAGCATTTTTTTTTCCTGCCTGGGGAAGAAGATACTCTGAGAAAAGGAGCTCCAATATGTCATCCCTTCCTCATACTCCTGCTTCCAAAGGCACTTCCCAGGTCACATTGCATTGGTTATACTTAACATTTGTAGTACCCACTCAGATTATTGTGGGTACTCATGTTGCTTGTATATCTGTTGGAGGCCAAATATGTGGAAGAAATAATTAAGGACCCTAGTATCTAGTGGTCAGGATACACAGGATATATGCCAGGGGACTGGTATGTGCCTCCATTTATGTTGTTCCCTTAGTCATTGTAGGGAGACCCACACTTACAGACTCCCTCACTTTATAGGTAGACTTTTTTCTATTTGTGAATACTCTTCTGAGGCCCAGGGTGAATCGCTCACACTCCAGCACCTGGACCTCCACAGTGCTTTCTAACAAGTTTTTCTGCTTCAAGTTTAGAGCATTTTTCTGCTTAGACAGTCACATTTACTCCCACTTATGCATGAAGCAAGAATTTTTCTTATAACCTTCCTCATGAGCTAAGTCAACTAGCTCGAAAATGTAAAGAAATGTAGGCTTTTGTAAACATTTTGGAGGGATACAATTAAGAACAAGGCCTATCAGGTAAAACCCTATATAAGACCAGAGAAAATATGTACCTTATCTATGGCTTCTATCCTTAAACTCTCAATGTTTTCTCAGTCATTCCTGGGAAAAATATGCCTATCACTTTTGCCCATTTAAGGTTATACTTGTTTTTCTTACTTGACTGATATGCCACTATGAGACCTCTGCCTTTTTTCAACACAATGACAGACAATTTTCCTCCAGACTTTTCGTCTTTCTTTATCTCTTCCCATCTTGTTTTTTTTTTTTCCACCGAAGGCATATCCTAGCTTTATTAAAGGGCCCAAGCTGTAGAGTCAATATAAAAACACAAAAAGTTCCATCAGTTTAATAACAATAAAAATAAGCCAAAAATGGAAAACTGAAGAGGCAGGGGAAGAAACCCATAGGCCAGGGGCACGAGGAGTCCTGCTTATGGCACCAGGCCTGTCCAGCAGGCCAGATATGAAGGCCTCAATGGGTTTGTAACAGTCAACCAGCAGCTCTCTGACCCCAAGCCTGGGTATTGTCACTCTCCATGTCTAGGAGCTTGTCCACATCCATCTCCAGCTCTGGGATCTCCTCTTCCTGGCAGTTATACAAGCACGTAAGTTGCTCCAGGATCCACTCCTCCAGGTTCAGGTGCTTCCGTAGTTCCTTGTGGTCATACCTGAAGGTGACCTTCCAGTGCCTCATAGACCCTCATTGTCAGTGTCACCTGGGCCCTTGCTTGCAGCCCCGAGGGGGACTCTGAAAGTAGATGTGAGGCCCTGGGGCACCACTGCTTGGCAGTCAATGCCAGGCCTCTGGGGAGCCACTATCAACCATCTGGCTGTTGGGGCCACAGGGCCACGTGAGTCGTCAGGCCTCTCCCTGTGCCACTGCCTGTGGGACACTTGCTGGCTGGCTCCTGGCTCCTGGTTTGGGTTAGCTCTCCAGGTCAGTTCCTAGCAAGCTCCCTGTCTTCTTCAGAGTTTTCCTTCCTAGACCATTTTTTCTGTCATTCACTAGAATGGCTTTTTCCAGAGGGATGACTTACTCTTGGTCCTTTCTATGCCTGGAGTTGTTTTCATTTTAGAACCAAATTGGAGTCTCAAAGGAGATGTCCATAAAAAATGACTATCTCTAAAAGGGATTAAAAGACCTACTGCATTTTAGGAGCCTCACTTGGGCTAAACTATGTTTCTCCTCTCCAAGGTAAAACCAGATGAAGAATAGGTCATAGCTAACAGAAGGATTTCAAGGATCCTGGAGTATCTCAGGCTGAAGATGTTCAGCCAAGAAAATGATCCTAGGGACCAAAAAGGACAATAGCAAGCTGTGAATGTCCAGGCCAGTCCTGGAGTTTAGCTTGCCTTCAAGGGATGCCTTGGATGGGATCTTAACTCTAGAATGTTATAAAAGCAAGAGATACCCCAAAGAAGCCAGGATGCACCAACAAGGCCAAGAGTATGTGGCCATCGAGCAGTTTCTATAAGGAAACTGATGGGGACAAATTGTCAGAAATGCCTAGCTTGTTCACACTGAGTCATTCATTGCCTAGTGGAACACCCCAGGACATGTCTCTGCCTCTAGGTTGCCTACTCCCTTGTCTGTTATTCATTTCTTTACTGGTGTCATGGGAAACAACCACTCTACCCCACCCCCAGGACTCACCTCATGGCTTTATCTTTAATAATTGGGAAAAATTTGATCCTGGTAATTGTTGTTTATATATAGAAATGCTACAGATTTATGTATGTTGATTTTCTATCCTTCCACTTTACTGTATTTATTTATTACTTTGAGAAGGTTTTTCATGGATACCTTTGGGTCTTCTGTGTATATGATCACATCACATACAAATAGAGATCATTTCAACTCT
>NW_006159730.1:4658227-4660376 GCF_000334495.1 Tupaia belangeri chinensis | reverse complement strand
TTCCCTATTGGAATTCCTTTATTTCATTCTCTTGTCTGATCTCATTGGCTAGGAATTCTTGTACTATATTAAAAATTATTGGAGACGAACCAGCAGTTAGCATAATGGCTATGTCACTGGACTCCCATGTAGTTGACCATGGTTCGCGTCCTGGAATGGTGGCTTAAAAAACACACTGGGTGCATGCGCGTGCATTCGTGGGTGCCCAAGATCCTGAGAGGAGAATGGAGGAGAAGGGATTGCGGTGTGACCATCCCCCCCTAGGGGGTGATTTCTCGCTTTCTGTCTCTATGTCTCTCTCTGTCTGTCTGGTGAGTGCACACGCCCTATAGTGGAAACCCCCCAAAAATATATATTGGAGAAAGTGAAGAGCCTTGTCTGGTACCAGTTTTTAGTGGAAAAGCTCCCCATTCAGTATAATGTTAGCTATAGGTTTTTGATAGATGACATTGATTTTGATAAGCAATTATGCTTCTATGTCAGTTTTGCTGAGAGTCATATTCATGAAGAGATTTTGAATTTCTTAAATGCTTCTTCTGCATTGATTTAAATGGTCATTTAATTTTTTATCTTTCTGTCTGTTGAGATGGTCTATTTCATTCATGGTTTTGTGTATGTTGAACCACCCTTACATCTCTGGAATAAAGCCCACTTGGTCATGATGAATAATCTTTTTCATGTGTTGCTGGATATGATTTGCTAATATCTAATTGAAAAATTTTGTATTTTGTATATTCCTCAGAGATATTGGTTTGTAGTTTTCCTTTTTTGTCATCTCTTTATCTGTTTGGGAATGCAGGTGATGAAGGCTTCAAAAAATGACTTTGGGAGGATCCCTTTTTTTTAACTTTAGAAATAATTTGAAAAGAATGAAGATTACTTCTTTAAAAGTTTTGCAGAATTCAGAAGTAAAGCTATCCGGACCTGGGCTCTTCTTTGTTGGGAGCCTATATATTACTGATTCAATCTCATGGTTTGTTATGGGTCTATTCAGGCTTTTTATGTCCTCCTGTGTCAATATGGTATTATTATAGGTGTCCAGAAATTTGTCCATCTCATTCAAGTTTTCTTGTTTGTTGGCATACAGTTGTTCATAGTATTTGCTAATGATGTTTTCTATTTCTCTTATGTTCCTTGTATTACTGCCTGTTTCACTGGCAGTAATTGATTTATCTGATTTGATTTATCTTATTCCTTTCTGTCTTTGTCTTAATTTTGCTAATGGTGTACCAATCTTGTTTATCTTTTTTTAAAAAAAAAAAAAAACAGCATTTGCTTTCATTTATTTTCCATTTTCCATATATTTTTTCCCTGCTTCATTTATGTCTGCTTGACTCTTTATTCTTTATTTCTTCTAGCATGTTTAATTTTTTTATTGTTTTTACCAATTTCTGAGGCATGATGCTATGTTGTCCATTTGTCATCGTTTCTTCTTTTTCTTATATGCACTAATTGCTAAAAACTTCCCTCTTATAACTGCTTTTGTGGTGTCATGAAGATTATAGGAGCTCATGCACTCATTATCATTTGTTTCCATGAATCTTGATTTCAGTCTTAATCTCTCTGGTAGTTGTAACTTCATTTAGGAGTAGGTTGTTTAGTTTCCTTGTATTTATATATTCTCAATGTTTTCCTGAAATTGATATCAAGTTCAATTCCATCATGGTTGTAGAAGATGCTGCATGTAGTTTCTATGCCTTTGAATCTCTAAAGCATTGTTTTGTGCCCTATTATGTGCATCAGTCTTTAAGAAGTTACGGGACCAGCAGTTAACGTAATGGCTATGTCGCCGGACTCCCACGTAGTCGACCGCAGTTCAAGTCCTGGACCCGGTGGCTTAAAACTCACGCTGGGTGCATGTGCATGCGTGCACAAGATCCCAAGAGGAGAAAGGAGGAGAAGGGATTGTGGTGTGGCCATCCCTCCTGGGGGGGTGATTTCTTGCTTTCTGTCTCTCTGTCTCTCTCTCTCTCTCTGTCTGTCTGGCGAGCGCACACATTGCCCTATAGCGAAAACCTCTCCAAAAAACAAACAAAAAAAAGAAGTTATCACGTGGGGGTGAGAAAAATGTATATTATATTTTGTGAGGGTGGAAAGTTCTAGATATACCCATAAAGTCCATCTGATTTATGGTCTTGAATCTCTTTGC
>NW_006159730.1:4585674-4654946 GCF_000334495.1 Tupaia belangeri chinensis | reverse complement strand
TCAAAGAACACACGTTACAATTTTCATAATTGTGTGTCATCAGTATATATGATGAATAATATATTCTTAAAAGGCAGTATAATCTTGTCATGCTGGAATATAAAATCACTATCGCTGAAATTAAACATTTTAGGTGTTTGGTTTCCATTGTTCTATTTGTTGAACTCAGTTCCAGCAATTAGAGACTACAGCTTCAAATACGTTCAAATAAAAATCTAACCTAATTCACTACTATTAAATCAATTTTCTTTTTCTTCCCCCATCCACAAGACATTCTAATTAAAGTTAAATTGTGTAAAACATAATAAAACCTTTGATTTAGAGTTTAGGTTTTGTTGACTTCTGAGCTATATATGCAGAGGGGAAAATGGCTGGAGCATATGTCTTTGTGGAACAAGGATAGAGAAAGTGATTTCAAAAGTTACTTGCAAAACTGTCTCCAACATGCATCCCATAAACATCAAGATGAGAGGTTTCTGTCTCTTTTTTTGTAAAATGATGACTTATCATTAAAAACTAGGAATTTATATTATATATAACTCTCTGAATGTGGCCGAGACCTTTCTGGGACATAGAAACTAATGGATCATCAAGTTACCAAAGTTCCACAAAGAGACACTCTAAGTAAAGGATCAAGCACACAGAAAACAAGAGCATGGTTAACTATTGGGTCCATTTTTCTTTTATATACTATTATCAAGAATTGCTTTTTTGATCACTATTTCACTTCTGCATTATTAATATAGATTTAGATAAATATGCTGAAACCATTAAGAATCACTTTAAAATAGTTCACTATATGTATACTATGTTTTATATAAGGCTCTTGACTATCACAAAGCAAAAAAACTAAAGCAATACATAAATGGCAAAGAAAGATATCAAAACTTAGCAGTACAAAAAAAATCAACAAACAACAAAGGTTAAAAAAATAATAAAATAAAATAACAGAGGCTTCACAAAACAACTAAAAAAATAAGTAACAAAGTAGAATCATGAATATAACTAGGTTAAACTATATAATTATAAGACTTAAAGTAGAAGAATTCATATTTTATAAAAAAGTGTAACTTGGGACAAGCAAGTGGCATGGTGGTTAAGGCACTCACATGGTCAACCACAGTTAGAGTCCCAAACCTGGAGGCTTTCTTTCTCACTTTCCCTCTCTCTCTCTGTCTCTCTCTGGTCCAATAATAAAAATAAAGTAATGATAAAGTTCAATAAATAATGCTAAAAGGAAGGATAAAACTCCATGTTGCCTACAAGAGACTTACTCCACTGTAAGGACACACATAGGCTGAAAATACAGGGATAGAAGAGAGAATTCAGGCAAATGGTAACCACAAGAGAGTGGGTACAGCTGCACTTCTGTCAGATAAAATGGAGTTCAAGTTAAAAACCTGTTCAAGGGACCAGCAGTTAGCGTAATGGCTATGTCGCTGGACTCCCATGTAGTCGACTGCGGTTTGAGTCCTGGACCCGGTGGTTTAAAACTCACGCCAGGCACGTGTGCGTGCGTACCCAAGATCCCGAGAGGAGAATGGAGGAGAAGGGATTGCGGCATGGCCATCCCCCCTGGGGGGTGATTTCTCGCTTTCTGTCTCTCTGTCTCTCTCTGCCTGGCTGGCGAGTGCATGCGCCCTATGGCTAAAACCTCTCCAAAAATAAAAAAGAATCTGTTCAAGTTCAAAACTATTCCAATGATGCTTCTTTAATGATAAAGGGATAAATTCATCAAGAGGACATAATGATTATAAACACATAGGCACTCAACATCAGGACACTTAGATATATAACGAGCATTCGTGAATCTGTAAGTAGAAATAGATAGCAGTATATTGGGTTGTCGGAAAAGTCATGACGTAGTAAAAGAGAAAAAAATGTCATGACTTTTCTGACAACCCAATACTCATAGCACATGATTTTCAAAATCCCACATTTACCCACGGGTAGATCAACTGCCACCCAAAATAACAAGGAAATAGTGGACTTGAAATGAGCTTTAGACCAAATGAACCTAATGGACATATATAGTTCTTTCTACCTAAGGGTGTTAAAATATGCATTCTTTTTTAGTACACATGGAGCATTCTCCAAGACAAATTATTTTGTTAGGCCACAAAACAAGTTTTGGCACATTTAAGGGGATTAAAACAGTATATACAGTTGTTTCTGACCATAACAGTATGAAATCTATAACAGGAAGGATCTTGAGAAAATTTACAAATATGTGAATATTAAACAACATGTTTTAACAACTGAAGAAGAAATAAAAAACAGAAATTATAAAGTTAGGCCACAAAACAAGTTTCAGCACATTTAAGGGGATTAAAACAATATATAGTGTTGTTTCTGACCATAACAGTATGAAATCTATAATAAAGTAATGATAAAGTTCAATAAATAATGCTAAAAGGAAGGATAAAACTCCATGTTGCCTACAAGAGACTTACTCCACTGTAAGGACACACATAGGCTGAAAATACAGGGATAGAAGAGAGAATTCAGGCAAATGGTAACCACAAGAGAGTGGGTACAGCTGCACTTCTGTCAGATAAAATGGAGTTCAAGTTAAAAACCTGTTCAAGGGACCAGCAGTTAGCGTAATGGCTATGTCGCTGGACTCCCATGTAGTCGACTGCGGTTTGAGTCCTGGACCCGGTGGTTTAAAACTCACGCCAGGCACGTGTGCGTGCGTACCCAAGATCCCGAGAGGAGAATGGAGGAGAAGGGATTGCGGCATGGCCATCCCCCCTGGGGGGTGATTTCTCGCTTTCTGTCTCTCTGTCTCTCTCTGCCTGGCTGGCGAGTGCATGCGCCCTATGGCTAAAACCTCTCCAAAAATAAAAAAGAATCTGTTCAAGTTCAAAACTATTCCAATGATGCTTCTTTAATGATAAAGGGATAAATTCATCAAGAGGACATAATGATTATAAACACATAGGCACTCAACATCAGGACACTTAGATATATAACGAGCATTCGTGAATCTGTAAGTAGAAATAGATAGCAGTATATTGGGTTGTCGGAAAAGTCATGACGTAGTAAAAGAGAAAAAAATGTCATGACTTTTCTGACAACCCAATACTCATAGCACATGATTTTCAAAATCCCACATTTACCCACGGGTAGATCAACTGCCACCCAAAATAACAAGGAAATAGTGGACTTGAAATGAGCTTTAGACCAAATGAACCTAATGGACATATATAGTTCTTTCTACCTAAGGGTGTTAAAATATGCATTCTTTTTTAGTACACATGGAGCATTCTCCAAGACAAATTATTTTGTTAGGCCACAAAACAAGTTTTGGCACATTTAAGGGGATTAAAACAGTATATACAGTTGTTTCTGACCATAACAGTATGAAATCTATAACAGGAAGGATCTTGAGAAAATTTACAAATATGTGAATATTAAACAACATGTTTTAACAACTGAAGAAGAAATAAAAAACAGAAATTATAAAATATCTTGACAAACTACAATGTAAACATATCAAAACCCTTCATAACAAAACCTTAGGGATACAGGAAAAAACGTGTCTTAAGAAGATGTTTGCAGCAATAAATGTCTACATTAAAAAAAGAAGAAAATTGGGACCAGCAGTTAGCACAATGGCTATGTTGCTGGACTCCCATATAGTCAACTGCAGTTCACATCCCGGACCCGGTGGCTTAAACTCACGCCAGGTGCGTGTTCGTGCGTGCCCAGGATCCCAAGAGGAGAATGGAGGAGATGGGATTGTGGTGTGGCCTGGGGGGTGATTTCTCACTTTCTATCTCTTTGTCTCTCTCTCTCTGTTTGGCGAGCGTTATGCGCCCTGGTCTCTAAAAAAAAAAAAAGAAGAAGAAGAAGAAAATTTAGAAATAAATAGCATATCATTACTCCTGAAGGAGCTAGAAAAAGAATAACTATAAAAAATATTAAAGTTAGGAGGAAGAAAATAATAATGATTGGAAGAGAAATAAATCAAATAGAGAACAGAAAAAATTATAGGAAAAAATTGATAAAACCGAGTTGGTATTTTGAGAAATTAATATTGGCAAATCTTTAACTTCACTAAAAAAGAGAAATGACTCAAGTAAATAAAATCAGAAATTAATGTGGAGACACTATAGGTGCCTCAGAAATATAAAGGATCTCAAGGGACTATTATGAACAATTATATGGCAACAAGTTGGATGACCTAGAAACATGTATAAATTTATAGAAAAATATAATCCACCAAGATTGAATCAGGGAGAAACAGAAAATATGAGCATATCAATAACAAATAAAATATTGAAAAAGCACTGAAAAATCTTGCAACAAAGGAAAGCCCAAGACCATATGGCTTTATGACCACACTCTGCCAGTCAGAAAAGAATTATTAGTAATATTTCTTAAACGCTTCCTAAAGAGGGCCAGTTTCACCTCGATGCCAGAAAAAGACACTGCAAGAAAACTACAGGCCAATATTTCTGATGAACATTGATGCGAAAATCCTCAATAAATTATCAAACCAATTTAACAACACTTCAAAAACATACATCATGACCAAGTGGATTTTTTTTTTTTTTAGGGGGAGAGATTTTCACTGTAGGGTGCAGACAGAGAAGACAGAGAGCCCTGGGGGGGGGGGGGGGGGTGATTTATTTTTATCTTTTTTTTTCTTTGAAAGGTTTTTGCTATAGGGCCCATGCACTCACCAGAAAGACAGAGAGAGACAGAGAGACAGAAAGTGAGATATTACTCCCCAGGGGGATGGCCACAACACAATCCCTTCTCCTCCATTCTCCTCCTGTGATCTTGGGCATGCATGCACATGCGCCTGGCATGAGTTTAAGCCACCAGGTCAGGGACTCGAACTGCCATCAACTACATGGGAGTCCAGTGACATAGCCATTACATCAACTGCTGATCCCAGCGGGGTGATTTCTTTCTGTCTCTCTGGCAAGTGGACATGTTCTATAGGAAAAATCTCTCTTAAAAAAGAAAAGGTTGAAAGCTACATACTTCCTGAATTAAAAGTACATTGTGACCTAGTTTGGGTAGCAACAGCTGCCATTACACTATACTCCACAGGCTAATACCACACAGGAAGCCCTCATTCTATTCCCAGTCCAATGGGAAGTTTGAGGTGTGCACTTCAAATCTTAATGTACTGGGGAGGCTGAAGCAGGAGTAATCATGATCTCAAGGCTAGCCTGGATAAGAAAGTGAGACTTTGTCTACAAAAATAGTTGGACATATTTGTGTGCATCTGTAGTCTCAGCTAACAGACTGAGCAGGAGGCTCATGGCACAGTGAGGCTCTATCTTAAAACAATAAAGAAAATTACATTGTAAAGCTATAGTAATTAAAACAGTATGATACTGATATTAAAGTAGAAACATAGACCAGTGAAACAAAATAGATAGCCTAGAAATACAAACAAATATGTATGTCAAGTATATACTAGAGAAAATGAAATCACTACCTCATAAAATATCTATTTCCTCATGTTATTGCAGCATTATTTGTAATAACTAAAAATGTGGAAGCAACTTAAGTATACCTCTATGGACAAAGTAAATGTGGTGCATACACCATGGAATGTCATTCAGTATTAAAAAATAAATTATTGGGGTCAGCTGATGGCATAATGGTTATGTAGCTGGACTGCCATGTAGTTGACCATGGTTCGAGTCCTGGACCTGGTGGCTTTTTGTTTGTTTGTTTGTTTTTTGTTTTTGTCATTTTTTTTGAGAAGTTTTTGCTATAGGGCATGTGTGCTCACCAGAAAGACAGAGACAGAGAAACAGAAAGCAAGAAATCACCCCCTAGTGAGCATGGCCATGCTGCAATCCCTCCTCTTCCATTCTCCTCTCAGGATCTTGGGCACACACACATACATGCCCAGCATGAGTTTAAGCCACTGGGTCCAGGACTCGAACCACAGTTGACTAAATGGAAGTCCAGTGACATAGCCATTATGCCAACTGCTGGTCCCAAGAACTGGTGGCTTAATACTTATGCTGGGTGTGTATGTGTGTCCAAAATGCCAAAAGGAGAATGAAGAAAAACTGATTGCAGTATGGCCATCCCCCTTAAAGGGTAATTTCTTGTTTTATGTCTCTATGTCTCTCTCTGGCAAGTACAGGTATCTTATAGCAAAATTTTCTCTCAAAATAATGGGCCACTTGCCACAACATGGGATAGACACAAAGAACATTATGCTAAGTGAAATAAACCAGATACAGAAAGAAAAATATTGCACAATCTCACTAATATGTGCAATATGGGGGAAAAAAGCTAAAATACACAAAGATAAAAAATGAAGCAGTGATTACCACAACCAAGGAGAGGGTGAGGAAATAGGAAGAGGAAGGTGGAAGGGTACAAAATAGCAGATATGAAGAATGAACAAGTCTAGAGACCTAATGTACACCAGGAGGACTAAAGTTAGTAACAATGTGTTGCAAACAATGTAGCTTTTAGATGCTCTTGTCACAAAAAAGTAACTATGTAAGATGATGCATTTGCTAATCTGCTTAAATACAATATTATAACCATTTTCTAATTTACTTCAGTAAAACATGTTGTAACTTCAAATAGACATGACACATTTATTTTTAAAAAAATTAAATCACAGTAATGTCATCTACCTTTTAATTTCTTTTTTTTCTTTTTCTTTCTTTTTTTTTTTCTTTTTTTTGAGAGAGAGATTTTTGTTCTACGGTGTGTGTGCTCACTTGAGACAGAAACAGAGAGATAGAAAGTGAGAAATCAAACCCTGGAAGGGTGGTCATGATACAATCCCCCTTCCTCCATTCTTCTATTGGGATTTGGGGCACACACTCACATGAAACTGTTGTGAATTTCGTTTTTTTTTTTTTTTTATCTTTTTTTTTTTTAGAGGATTTTGCTATAGGGCGCATGCGCTTGCCAGACAGAGAGAGACAGAAAGACAGAAAGCGAGAAATCACCCCCCAGGAGGGGATGGTCATGCCGCAATCCCTTCTCCTCTTGGGATCTTGGGCACGCACATACATGCGCCTGGCATGAGTTTTAAGCCACCGGGTCCAGGATGCAAACCACGGTCGACTACATGGGAGTCCAGCAACATAGCCATTATGCTAACTGCTGGTCCCAAACATGTTGTGAATTTCAAGCAACCGGGTCAGGTGACCACATGCAGTCCAGCACCGTAACCATTATGCCACCTGGCCTCCCTTTTAACTTCATAAAGGACTTCTTGAATAGTACACATTGGGAAGACAAAACAATAAATTATCTTCAAAAATTTTGGTAGTAGAATGTTCAAGATGCGAAAACCATTTACCACCAATTAGTTCCATGGAAGACTGGGAGATTTTTATTTATAAAGCCTCTTGAGCAACTTCAAAGAAAGTCAAAGTAAAAAACTAGCTCATGCAAGTCTGCACTTACCATGTAAATATTTTTTATAAAAGTCATAATGAATTGGGACCAGCAGTTAGCATAATGGCTATGTCGCTGGATTCCCATGTAGTCGACTGTGGTTTGAGTCCCAGACCTGGTGGCTTAAACTCACGCTGGGTGCATGTGTGTGCATGCCCAAGATCTCGAGAGGAGAATGGAGGAGAAGTGATTGCGGTGTGGCTATCCCCCCTGGAGGGTGATTTCTTGCTTTCTGTCTCTATCTCTCTCTGTCCTTCTGGTGAGTGCATGTGCCCTATAGCAAAAAACCTCTCCAAAAAAAGAAAAAAAAAATCAAAATGAATTGAGCATGTCCTGTATAACAAGATCTGAACTAAACTTTTCATATATCTAATTTAATTATCAAAAAATTCCCATTAAAATAGATCTTATTATTACAGATATAATAGATATTATTATTGCTTTCACAGTTTTACAGAACAATTAAAAGTTAAAAATATAAAATAAGAATCCCAAGGTAAAACAAATAGTAATAGGTAGAACTAAGATTTTAATCAAGACTTAGGTGACTCCAAAGTCCATGTGTAACTTCTATATCATAAAGCAGAGCTAGGAAGGGTGGGTGACATGCTCACTTATTCTATTGACCAAATTCTCTTAATTTATTTTATCAAGGTTTTTTTTTTTTTTTTTTTTTTTTTTTTCAAAATCCACAATTGTCTCCCTGTAGGCTGGAGAAACAGTCTCTCAGTTGCCGCCTTGCTGGAATTTAAAAATGTCTCAAGTCTACTCCTACTGCTTCTCCCATTGTGGAAGAAAACCCAGGGGAACTCTAGTATTAGAATTCTCTTTATTAGGGACCAGCAGTTAGCGTAATGGCTATGTCACTGGACTCCCATGTAGTCGACTGCGGTTCAAGTCCTGGACCCAATGGCTTATAAAAAACTCAGGCTGGGTACGTGTGCATGCGTGCTGAAGATCCCAAGAGGAGAATGGAGGAGAAGGGATTGTGGCATGGCCATCCCCCCTGTGGGGTGATTTCTCGCTTTCTATCTCTCTGTCCCTCTCTGTCTCTCTGGCGAGCGCACACGCCCTATAGCAAAAAAGCTCTCAAAAATAATAATAATAATAATAATTCTCTTTATTACTGGGGCCAGCAGGTGGCATGGTAGTTAAGGCGCTGGACACTCCCACATGGCCAACCATGGTTTGAGTCCCAGACCTGGTGGCTTGCTCTCTCACTTTCCTTCTTTCTGTGTGTCTGTCTTTCTCCGGTCAAAGGAGTGAATAAAAAATTAAATAAATAATTCTTTAAAAACAAAAAAGAATTCTCTTTATTATTGAAATATGACAGCTGCCAAGGCAATTAGAGATGGATGGGCAACTGCCTCCACTCTTCTGTTTTCCATTCTGCAAGACTTTGAATTCTTATCCTACAGGGTCTCCCATTACACAACTGTACTTGTCTAATATTTCACTTCATCAAGGTATAGTGACCCACCGAGGGATATTGTCAGGGTCTGGGCACCCCTAGGCAGATTCCAAAAGGTAATAAACCAATGTTGTTACTGATGGAAGATTGTAGAATTAGGCCATTTAGAAATTTGCAAGATTTAAACAGATCAGGTTTCAATGCTTATGGTCTACGGTTTCACAGATTTTTAAAATATTCACCTACTTTTAATTGCCAGAGAGTGTGTGTACTCACCAAAGGTAGTCAGAGAAAGGGAAGGAGAGACAACGCATCCCCAGTGGGGTGGAGTCATGGCACGATCCCCTTTCCTCCATTTCTCCATCCTGTTAGGATACTGGGTGTGCATGCACATCCACCTGGCACGCTTTTCAAACCACTGGAGCTGGGGTGTTAAGTGAGGTTGGCAATGTGAAATCTGTCTCTATGCCCAACAGTTAACACCTGCACCATGTGGCTGGCTGACCCACACAAATCAACTTTCTAGGGCAACAACTAAAGTATCAACTTTATAATTACTGTAGAAATAGTAGGGCAACGAGATCTTAATGAATCATGAAACTCCACCCAAGCTCACAGGTGTGTCTTACTGGGGAGACAGTGTGGTTGGAGTGCAAGGACTTGGGGTCTGGCCCCAAGCAATGTATTTTGCATAACTCCTTAAATTCTAAGAGTTGAAGTTTCTCCTTTGTAAAATCAAGGGATAAAAATTAAAAACAAATTCTAAGGTTTTCATTCAAGAAGACATCAATTTAGAAATGTTCTGTAAACAATAACGTGTTGAGTGATAACTGACATTGCTGTATGTAAACAGATAATATAATTTAGCGTGTACCTAGTAAATCTTTTCAGAAGCCTTTAGGACTGGCCAAAACTCTTATGTTCAGGAAGCTTAGGAATTGGATCATTTTAAGAGAAGTTTATTTTCATGTCTTTTTCCAATTTGTGTTTTTAAGATTAAAAATCTGTATTTTAATCTTGATGAAAACATACAAGGAATAAACAATGAGCTCTGTGAAGAATGTTCGGTGCACCTCTAACAAACTCAAATTCCTGTGTCACTGTTGAACGCCTAATTACTGGATATAAGCACGGTATCGGTCCAGTGAGTATTCATGTTTAATTATTAAGATAATCACTAATTTCCACTGCTGTTCCATTGCCACTTCGTAAGGCATGCACTATTGGTCTCTTAGTATTTTGCTCTCATTGACCATAGACTGTAAATCATTATTTGTTAGTTACAGACCTTTACAATGCCCAGTGGCATTTGCCATTGATGACAGCAATAACAGATGATGTGGAGTCACAGCTACTAGGAGTGAAATGCACAAAGTAAAATGATAATAAATAACTGCCACTCCATTACTAAACAGTGCCTGAAATTGATTATAGCCATGTTCAATATAGCAGAGTCTGGATAATATGAGAACCAAAAAGGTATTTACTCCTTAGTAATAGCAGTAAAAAAGGAGTACAGACACTTGTGCAATGACAAGAAATGTCGTAGTAAGCATGACATAAGTATTCAAAGAATACTCAGAAACATCCACTTCAAAATTTTATGGCATCATCTCAAAGTAGTGGTGCTTATGAAATGTATTAAAAGATGTATTCAATTCTAAGGATACAAATTAACAGCAATGCTGGATAGAACGCAAAAATGAGGTTTTTGCAAAACCCACCATTGTCTCCCAGTTAGGCTAGAGAAACATTCTCTCAGCTGCCACCCTCCTGGAACTTTAACAATGTCCTGAATCTACTGCTACTGCTTCTTCCATTGCATTGGTATGATGGTTGGGGTACTGGACATCCACATGGCCAACTGCAGTTCAAGTCCTGGACCTGGTACCTTACCACTTTCTCTCTCTCTCTCTGATGAGTATGCATGCCCTATAGCAAATTAAAAATAATAATAGGTGGGACCAGCAGTTAGCGTTATGGCTATGTCGCTGGACTACCACCTAGTCGACCGTGGTTCGAGTCCCGGACCCGGTGGCTTAAACTCACGCTGGGTGCATGTAAGTGCATGCCCAAGATCCCAAGAGGAGAATGGAGCAGAAGAGACTGCGGCATGGCCATCCCCCTTGGGGGGATGATTTCTCACTTTCCGTCTCTCTGTCTCTCTCTGTCTGTCTGGTGAGAGCATGTGCCCTATAGCAAAAACCTCTCCAAAAAATAAATAAATAAATAAAAATAAAAAAAAAATAATAATAGGGACCAACAGATGACATAATGGTTATATCGCTGGACTCCCACATAGTCAACCAAAGTTCAAGTCTTTAAACTCACACTGGGCATGTGTGCATGTATGCCCAAGATACCTAGAGGAGAATGGAGAAAAAGGGATTGTGGCATGGCCACACTCCTCCCAAGGAGGTGATTCCTCACTTTCTTTCTGTCTCTCTCTCTCTGGTGAGCACATGTGCCCTATAGCAAAAATCTATCTTAAAAAAAAATAAGAAGAATAAAATTTCTAACCCTAAAAATAAGATGTAAGACTGAGCTTATTGATATCATTGTATCATTATAAGAAATATGGAACAGAGATCTTATCATTAGGAACTTGGAACTGTAAGGGCTGTAAGATGTCAGGTAGATATTATAAAACCTGTATAGTCATGTCCTGGTTCTAATCAGATGATTGGGTGGGGGGCGGCAATGACCTTGGGCATCTGACTTACAAACTTCAGGTATGAAAGTAGAATCCCTTCTAATAAACTTACAAGATAGATCTACACTAAGAGTCTGTGATTAAAGTTGCACACACTATACAATTATTCGTCCTTAAAATTAAAAATATATATGTTTCCTCCCCCTTTTCAGACAGCTAAGACATCCTTTGTTCTGTTCTGTCTCTCATCCCATCAATGATGTAGCAAGTGTATTGTGGTCGTGGCTGGTTGGTTTGTGTTGTAGAAAAAGATTCATTCTACTCACTTTATGTTCTAAGTGGCCTGACATGTGTAATCAGCAAAGGTCTGAGTCCAAAAACGTAACACGCATACTAGAAAACTTATATAAATCGGAGGCTCACTGATCCAATTAGTAAAGCTGAGATGATAAATCAATTTAGCATAGTTAATGTGAGATTTAGGTTAAAAGTGTATGTGAAGTAATTATCATTCTTGATTTTCCCTTAAAAAGCAGAGCTTGAGAAAACAAGGTAGTTTGTTTTGAGATAAGGAAGCAGAACTAGTTGCCTGGGAAGAGTGAATCAGGAAAGAGAGACAATATGAAGATAACATTAGCAACCTGGTCACTAACAGAAACTGGGGCTTGAGCCCACCAAGGACCCTTTAAAGATCATGAAAACGCACTTTAGATTCGTCTATCTCAGGAATAGAAGAGGGCATATCGGTGCAGAGTTGCTTTGTGAGGTGTGAATTCTTCCCATGAGGTGGTGTAGATATTATAATGACTGAGCAGAGGCCAGGTAATTGTAGGGAAGCTCTAGGGCAGAAAGTAAATAAAATCTCAGTTGCTTTGAATTCATGCAGATGAGATTTACAAGAATAGAGTGTGGCCAGGCTGAATATAAGTGTACCCCAGAAGATTCAAAGCTAGAGGATCTATTTTGTCACTAGGTTGTGATGAAGTAATAACCCAGGGCAGCTCCGAGGAACTGGATTTTAAGGAATTGTATGCAGTGGAACATATCCAGTAACCATGCCGTTTCAGAGTGATTCCTAAGAGACCAGGAGCAGTGGCTTCTGTGAAAATTCATAAGCTCCACAATGAGCAGAGCTTATCGCTTTGTAACTTTCAACGGGCAGGTGGCTATCCAGCTGGCCCAGAATCCAGACCAAGAGCAAAAACATAAATAAAAATCGTAGTAATAGGAAGTTTACTCTTCTGTTATATCATTTTAAAGTTCATAGAACCGTCCCACATGCATTAGCTTATTCAAAGTTAGCGATGATGCTGTAAGGAGCGATGGTAGCATACGCGTTATTTTTCAGATGAAGAAATTTGAAGTTTCTAAGTTTTAACAGTCTTACCCAAGGTTTCATTCGCTATACACGATAAACCAGAATGAGAATCCAAGCATGCTTATCCTAATCCCAGCATTCTAAAAAGTGCCTTTATTTTAATAAAATATCCTCCTATCAATTTCTTCTTAAGCCCTGACACCCATTTCCCACTTCCAGGGACTCAGCATTAGCCTAAGCTACCCATTCATTCACTTCATGGAAGCATAAGCAAAGTTGACCTCTTGTAAAATGTATTCCGAATTCGATTGCCATTTATAAGATTTCATCTCTCACTACCAATGCTAACAGATTTGGAAAAAAAAAAACAAAACTATATTCAGATGCTACAAGACCTCAAGCAGTTCCCAAATGCACTGACTTTGAGAGGACTGAACAATAACCCAAATAATCCCTCAAGAAAGTGACATTGTCCAATAATATTACCAAATACTGCCTCGCTGTGTAATCATGATATCTATTCCTAAAACAGTTTTCTGAGAATCGAGGGGAAAAAGAAAGAAACAAAACATTTAAGGGTCATAAAAAATGGAATGATTGTTGATAATAATATTAAAGAAAATATCTTTAATTGGACTAATGTATGGTATATCCATGCTGGGAAAATTCACTTTGCATGCTATAATGATATATAGAGATTGAATATATTACAGAAAACAATAAAATTTTAAAATTTCTCAATTAAAATATAAATCAGAATATTCCTATTACTAAAGTGGGAGCAAGACAAAATTTATAAGAAAACCAGGTTATTTTGACTGATAAATATCAGTTTTAGGCAATCTGAATATTCCAAAATATGAAACTTTCCTCAGTTGATCTTTTCCCATATTTTCTCTATTTTATATAAATGGAAAATACTTTGTTAGATGTAAAACAAATAGATAAATGCAAGATAGTATTAATAAAAAAGATAGAGTTGGGCCCTAAAAAGACAGGATTTTTTTCTATTCATTTCACATATGTTAAGGTAAATAAACAGAAACAATATTTTTACATGATATGAGATTTTTAAAAAAGGCATAGGACTGGCAGGTATTGTAATAGTTATGTTGATGAACTCCCATGTAGTCAGCCATGGTTTGAGGCCTAGACCCAGCAGCTTAAATCTCATATCTGGTGTGCCCAAAATATTGAAAGCAGAATGGAGGAGGAGGAAATGCAGTGTGGCCATCCCCTCCAGGGGATGATTTCTCACTTTTTGTCTCAATGGCTCTCAGGCAAGGGCATGCATCCTACAGAAACAAACAAACAAACAAACAAAACAAACCTCTGTCTAAAAAAAGGCAACCAAAAAGAGAAGTAAAAAAGGAATCTACCTCTGTATTTGTTTAAAATTAGATTGTGTTTGTTTAAAAAAAGTTTTTGCCTTAGGGTGCATGGGCTCGCCAAAGAGAGAGAGAGAGAGAGCCAGAAACAGTGAGAGGGAAAGTAAGAAACCACCTTCCATAGGGGGGATGGCCACCTACAATCCCTTCTCCTCCATTCTCCTCCTGCGATCTTGGCCACGCACACTCATGGGCCCCAACCTGAGTTTAAAGTCACTGGGTCTGTACTCAAACCATTAGGAGTCATAGAGGAGTTCAGCAACATAACCTCTATGCCATCTGCGGCCTCTAGATTTATTTTTATTTCATTAATCTTGTTTTTCATTCTTACAAAGTAGAAATCCAAAGGATTATGGGTAAAATCTGACATAGGTTAAGGTTTATTTTAAATCAGTGTCCAGAAATCATATAGTAGAACACATGAGGTTTACTAAACATTGCTTGAATGTTTCTGAGGAGATTCTATAACAAGAAGTCTTCAAACACCACAGTATACTCCGGTCTTTCCCTGTAAAACTGTGCCAGCATCAGACAGACACACATGAGGGACCGGGACACAGGGAAACATGTTAAAAATGTGCTTCCATCTCCACATTTTATGTCACTGAATTGAACTAATTTAATAATGATGTAATAATGATGATTGTGATAGTCATACTAGTGCTGCTAATCCTACTGCTACTAATAATAACAAGGATTCATAAAAATTATTGAGAACTTACTATAAACTGAGCACCATGTAAGTGCTCTGTTAACTCAGTCCATATAGGGAAACCTTTAGTGTTCTCACTTTACAAATGATGGAATTGAGGTAACAAGATACCAACAATGTTTTTTCTTCACTTGCCTTTAATCATTGTACATCTTTACAGCTTGCAACATGATTTTTCCCAGCATGCATGTAGCGCATGTCAATCAAGTCAAAGATATTATCATATACAGAAACTGAAATTGTGGATGCTACCAGAGCAGGGAGGGCAAGCATAGAAATAGAAGAGGGTGGGTAGTGGGGCTCAAGAAAAAAAAACGAACCAGGCAAATTGACTTTTCTAAGTGTTGAAGCAGGAGGTGGCTGATACAGAAGCATTCCCAGGCGGTCTTAGATACTGTGCTGGACCACTAGGGTTTCAGATCCCAATTCCTATTTTTTTTTTCTTTTTGGAGAGGTTTATGCTATAGGGCGCGTGCGCTTGCCAGAGAGACAGAAAGCGAGAAATCACCCCTTGAGGGGATGGCCACGCTGCAATCCCTTCCCCTCCAATCTCCTCTTGGGAGCTTCGGCACGCACGCACACGTGCCCGGTGTGA
Organism: Tupaia belangeri chinensis; assembly: GCF_000334495.1. Lineage (NCBI taxonomy): Eukaryota > Metazoa > Chordata > Mammalia > Scandentia > Tupaiidae > Tupaia > Tupaia belangeri. Next base: position 4,639,465 of record NW_006159730.1, on the reverse strand, counting down.
GTTTAAGCCACCGGTTCTGGGACTCAAACCTTGGTCGACTACATGGGAGTCCAGCGACATAGCCACTACACCAGCTGCTAGTCCCTCAGGTCCCAATTCCATAGATTGGTTTATGGCTGCAAGTTGTCAGTGGCTAGGCTGTCAGACTTTCATAGATTTCCATCAACTGGGTATGAGTAAAGTGAAGCACAGAATTTCAAAGGAGCTCAGAAGTTGAGATTAACATTTGTGGAACTGTGTGTGTGTGTGTGTGTGTGTGTGTGTGTGTGCATGCACGTGCAAGCGCGTGCATGTTAGAGTAGGCACAGAAGAAGTTAGAGCAGAAAGGAAAAAAATTGGGGCAATATATTTACAATTTCTTGCTTTTTCTTTTCTACTCTAAATAAGCATGTACATATTTCACTTTTATATTCCCATGACTGCTATAAAGATCAAAAATAGTGTGGAGTGATTCACTACCTGACCTGAAATGGCCTCACAGTGAGCTCTCACAAAGAGGAATTAATTCTCCTCATGCTGCTGCCCCTATTTTCTTTTTTTTTTTTTTGGAGTGATTTTTGCTATAGGGCGCATGTGCTGGCCAGGCAGACAGAGAGAGACATAGAGACAGAAAGCAAGAAATCACCCCCCAGGGGGGATGGCCACGCCGCAATCCCTTCTCCTCCATTCTCCTCTCGGGATCTTGGGCACGCACGCACACGCGCCCAGTGTGAGTTTCAAGCCACAGGTACAGGACGCGAACCACGGTTGACTACATGGGAGTCCAGCGACATAGCCATTACGCTAACTGCTGATCCCTGCTGCCCCTATATTCTAAAGCTTTCTTCCTGTGCTTCACAAAACCAGCTCCAGATCCTGGAGTCCCACCTGTGAGAGGCTGCCTAGTCATTGACAAGGAGGGGGAACACCCCTCAACGACACAACACACAGCTCTGCATCCAGGGATGACATTGCTCAGAGATAACATACCCGGTCAGTTTTTCCTTCAGTCTGAACGCTGGCATGGCTGCGAACCTCATGATCTTCTTCAAGGTCAGAAACATCCTCTAGTTCTTCAGGGGTCTGTAAAAAAAAAAAAGAAAAGCAATACATAGCTGGTGGGAATGTAAAATGGTGAAGCTGCTTCGGCAAACAATCTAGCGGTACCTCAAAAGGATAATTATAGAGTTACCATAGGATCCGGCTTTCCACGCCTAGGTATATACCCAATAAAAATGAATGCATGTGTCCACACAACGTACCCACGAATATTCATAGTAGCATCATTGATAATAGCTAAAAAGTAGAAACATCACATACATCTACAGATGACTAGATAAACAAAATAAGGTACAGTACGCTATTTGACCATAAAAAGGAGTGAAGTACTGCTAGGTGCTGCAACACGGGTGGACCTGGAAAACATTAGGCTAAGTGAAAGAAGCCGGTCCCATTTCCCTGAAATGTCTAGAATGAGCACAGTTATAGACAGAGATTTGATTACTGGTCGGCAGGAGCTGAGAGGAGGGGAAATGGGAAGACGGCTGGTGGGCATGTGGTTTGTTTGGGAAGATGCCAATGTCCTGGATTATCTCGTGGTAACGATCATACAACCTTGTGAATATGCTAACACGGAGTCTTACACTTTAAAATGGTAAAGTTCATGCTATATAAATTATATCCTAATAAATTCTGAGGAAAAAGGAAAGCAAAAAATTATGAGAAGGAAGTTTTTTTTCTCAGTGAGCATCTATTTGGCTACTTATTATGTGGTTACCCCAAGTCAAAGTGTTTATAGTTGATATATAAATCAGATGATTATCATTAAAATCATATGCCATCAAAATGCCAGCAAAAATGATCAAGAAATTAAATTTTTAGAAACTTAAATAATATTTTGCATTAGCTCCATAGACCAGTAATTAGGCTCCATGTAGAGGATGCCAGGTCCCACATGGCAACAAGGGGTTTGAGTCCCAGCCTGCTGGCATCATGACTACGTGCATGTGTACATGCCCAGGATATGGAAAGGATGGAGATTTAGAGGGAACAAAAAAAGATTATAGCATAATCAGGCCCCTCTGGGAGAGTCCTCTCTCTCCTACCACTCTTTTATGTATGTTCACATGCTCTCTGGCATAAACAATAAAAATAATTTAACCTGTGTTTTAATACATAGAGCTAACTTCTTTTTTTTTTAATTTTCTTTCAGTTTTGGAATAACCACTCCTGCTCAGGAAGTTGCCTGGCTTGGAAATCCTTTAGACTTGGTTGGCTTTCTCTCGGAATGTTTCCTGGTCCCTCCTGCTTTTACTGTTTTATCTCATCATACTTTATTGCCTCATCTTTATTGAATTAGGCAGCTCACTGTTGAAATGTCTATTCTGTTGGACAAGGATTGAGTCTTACCTGCTTACTTTTGAAAATCCACAACCTAGCATGGGCACGTTTTTGAACAAATAAAGTAAAATTCTTAGTGATCACCAAAAGCCATTGGACATGAGCAAAACACAACAGGTCAACAGCAACAACACTTATCCTCTAGCTATCTCACCATGTGTCTGTCTTTTGTTTTTCAAACCATGCCTTTTTATTTGCTTTGTGTCATTTTTCCCAGTTCAAAGTTTTCATTTCCAAACCACTCCTGCTCAGGAAGTTGCCTGGCTTGGAAATCCTTTAGACTTGGTTGGCTTTCTCTCGGAATGTTTCCTGGTCCCTCCTGCTTTTACTGTTTTATCTCATCATACTTTATTGCCTCATCTTTATTGAATTAGGCAGCTCACTGTTGAAATGTCTATTCTGTTGGACAAGGATTGAGTCTTACCTGCTTACTTTTGAAAATCCACAACCTAGCATGGGCACGTTTTTGAACAAATAAAGTAAAATTCTTAGTGATCACCAAAAGCCATTGGACATGAGCAAAACACAACAGGTCAACAGCAACAACACTTATCCTCTAGCTATCTCACCATGTGTCTGTCTTTTGTTTTTCAAACCATGCCTTTTTATTTGCTTTGTGTCATTTTTCCCAGTTCAAAGTTTTCATTTCCTTAGCCCAACTGCAACAATGCTTTTTAAAATAGCTGTCATTATTGCAAATGCCGGCGAAAGTATGTAAGAATTAACCCAATATTTGTTGTAGTCTACATAGCCTCACTTCATATTATGAGGTTTTTTGACAATGCCCTGATGACAAACTCAGAAAATGAACATTTAAGGTTCATGAACAACAACCCAGTGACAAACGATACCCTTAAGGTGTGCATCTCTTATGAGCTGTTGGAGGCCAAAAAGAGGCAGAGGCTGACTCATTAGACCAGCTCTGCTTTCCCTTGAACATCAGTTTGTACACACATTTTATTTTCACGGTTGCCAAGAGCCTTCCTTTCCTTGGGACTACAGGACCTTTCCAGAGATGGGAATGAGGTATGAATAGTTCACATTGTGAAGCAACACTAGCACATACTCAGCCTCTAATGGCTCCAGAGTCTTTCTCATCCCATGGATCTTTAACCATGTGATTTTTCCTAGGCCAAGTTTTTATGAATAAAACTTTGCACTAAGCACCACTCATCTCTTTGAAGAAGAGTCTTCAAAGAGACTGAGTCTTATTAGAAATTGATATTTCTATCCTCAGCTCTGATGTTGCTGAGCATTTGCTACCTTTTTGTAAATTTTTTATACATTCGATCACTGTATATCATTACAGCTTGCAAAATAAATTTTCCCAGCCTGAATGAGCTGTGTGTTACTCCAGTTGAAGAGATTATTATACATGTTATCATCTATGTGTTGATCTCTTTGAAGCAGCTATGTGCCACCATGATCACAGGGTAATTAATAAAATTGGTTCACCACTATGGGACTTGTGCACGATCACATATTTCATCATTAGCCATTGTGTATACTTTTCTCAGTATTCTCGAGAAAGCTTCTTTGGAATTTCCTTCCTTGATACATCACTGGGCATTGTAACATCTGAATAAATTAGGTTAATCAAATTTTCTTTCTTGTGTCCTGTTGTTTTGCAATTGAAGGCTGTCTAGTGTCCCTGCTGTAATCTGCTTTTTATAAATGTCTGCTGTTTATTACTCAGGTTATTCCTTATCACAGAGTGACATAAAACTTCATCATTGATTCAATATTTTATTCAACCCCTCAATAGAATAACTTAATAGAAACTAAAAACAACTGCTGCTGTCAAAAGTCACAAGTACCATTTTTGTGGGTGATACTGCAGAAAGAGATAAGCCTCCCATTTACGCCCACACACTTCTGTGCTTTGCTTCATCTTTAACACAGGACTAATAGTTTTCTTGCAAAGCCACCAAAACTGACCTCTTCTTTTCACGAACAAAAATCAGTGGGTGAGTGTTGGGAGTGTTCAGAACACGAGCTGGCAGCATTTTACATTCTGAAAAGCAAAGGCTGGCCGGTTTTATAAAAACAAAGTTAAATACACAATGTTGCCATTTAAATTAAGCGGAAACCAAAAAAGAGATAGAATTACTCTAAAATCATTTTTTTGGGTAATACATTAACTCTCCTAGTACTAAAAATACATAGTAAAAGAACAAATATTTTTAAAGGGGAGGAAGGGTGAATTCCCTATATAATGCACCCTGAAAAACAGCACCTTTTTTTTTTTTTTTGGAAAGGTTTTTGCTATAGGGCACATTTACTTGCCAGAGAGACAGAGACAGAAAGACAGAAAGTGCGAAATCACCCCCAGGGAAGATGGTCATGCTGCAATCTCTTCTCCTCCACTCTCCTCTCGGGATCTTGGGCACACAAGCACACGTGCCCCGCATGAGTTTAAGCCACCCCGTCTGAACCTGAACCGCGGTGGACCACGTGGGAGTCCAGGGACATAGCCATTAGGCCAACTGCTGGTCTCAAAATAGCACGGCCTTACTCATCTGCTAACTTTAGGAAGTTAAACAGCTAGAAGGGGTGTGTGTGTGTGTGTGTGTGTGTGTGTGTGTGTGTGTGTGTGTGCTCAGTTGTCATCCCACGAAAGGGAAGATTAAATATTAAGAGTCAGTGTCACATAGTATAAAGACCTACATTGTTGAATAATGCTGACCTGGACTAGAATTCTGACCCTCCACTTAATGAGCGTGAACTTTGGGCAATTTATGTACCCTTTTAAACTTCAGTTTTCTCAGAATAACATTTGGATAATATTTAACTCCAAAGTTTGTTGTGAGGCTCAAATATATTCAGAGGCTTTAAGTTGGAGCTTAGCCTAAAAAGAAAGCTGAGGTGCAACAAAAGGGAGTTTATTTCTATTTCTTTCCCCCACTAACCTATCTCTAACACCATCGCATACCTTCATATATTTTATATGAAACTTTTGTGTAAATTTGGATGCCCCATTTTTTTAAAGGTTTTTGTCACAGGGTGCATTCACTCACCAGACAGAAAGAGAAAAAAACAGTGAGAGGGAAAAGGTCCAAGATCCCCACAGGGGATGGCCACACCACAGTCCTTTTTCTTCTGTTCTCCCAGGATCTTGGGTGCACATGCACATGCGCCTGGCGTATGTCAAGTCACCAGGTCCAGGACTCGAACCATGATCGCCAATGTGGGAGTCCATTGATGTAATCACTACTCCATCTGCTGGCCCCTGGGTGCCTCAATTTTAATCCAAATTTATTTTTAGATAACCATGAATAAGCTACCAAATGCCTCTTATTCTTATATGTACTTCATATTCTCCAGATATTATTCTGGATTAACAAGAAATTTACTAGCTGCCTGTAGTTATTGTCCCTTCATTGTGACTATATAATATCATTTGACTAAATAGGTTTTGATACAATTCTATAGGCATTGTTTTCTTCTAAACACCAAGTAATAGGTCCTAGTTGATATGATATTTAATATATTTTTTTATTCATTCAATCACTGTATATCATTACAGCATATAAAATGAGTTTTCCTAGGACCAATACACTGTTTTGGTCCAGATAACAATATTATGTAACAATGTTATGATTTTAATGATGATATTAAAGTAAAAATATGGCTCCAGCAAAAAGTCACTCCAGCATAGATTCTCAGGGATAATTGAAAAAATTTGCCTTTTCAAGGTTGATTTGTCTCTAAACTAGTCTGAGATGATGCCTTACTGTTCCAGAAAGAGAGTTAGTTAGCAAACACAACCATTAGGCTGCCACTTCTCGTATGGGAATTCAGGAAATTTATTTCATGTTCTTCTGTTCTATCTCTAGCTTATTATAAAGGCTTCCTTTCACAGCCCAAAAGGGATTTGAAATAGTCCGATTCCTGAACTGTAAAGTGAGAAAATAAATACTACCTAATCTTTACAGCTATTGTGAAGACCAAATATGATGAGGGACTAGAACAGTGTTCATTGATTAGGAAACGATCAATTTTGAATATTGTTTATGATTACATAAATTTTCATGACTTGTTGTAAGATCTCAATGTATATAAAAAAGGTCAAAAAACAAGTAAAGAACTTGAAAACATTTAGGTTGTATATAGAAGTCGGGGTAGAAATGAAATAATGTGGTATATTCAAATTTTATTGGGGTCCAGCAGGTGGCATGGTGGTTAAGGGCACTGGACTCTGACATGGTCGATCACGGTTCAAGTCTCGGACTCAGCAGCTTGTTTGCTCAATTTCTCATCCTCTCTCTTTATCTCTCTCTTCCCCTCTTTACTCAAATTAAAATAAATAAAGTTAAATAATTCTTTAAAAAAAAAAAAAACCTTTACTATAGTCATGTCACTAATAGCTAACACTCAGAAGCTTTTTAAAAAGATACTGTGGGTGTTCTTCCTAAGAAGCTGGTATCAATGTTCAGGGATTTTATCATGGCTGAGCTGTTAGCACAGGATGATTTTGGAATATGACAGTAGAGAGTCAAGAATTAAAATAAATGAAAAAAATAGCCATATCAATAAGGCAACTTCAAATTATTTTAAAAAGTAAAATGTCCCTTCTTGAGTACATAGTCCTGTCCTTCTCCTTGGCAGTGCAGTGTGAATAAAAAGACCAGAGGAAAAAATGCCATTTAGTAAAGTCACATGAGAGTTTCAAGTCTCACTATGGCCTGTGACATACACTTTTCATGGAACAAAAAAATGACAGACCTGAAGGAGCCGCATGGACTAAGACAATGGGCATCTCATTGGTAACCAGTGTGGGTAGATGACACTGATTGGTGGGAATTTCTGATGCCTTGACGTATCCTCTAAGCCTCTAGAGAAAGATTTCTCAATCTTGACACTATCGACATCTCAGTCTAGTACTGATTGTGAGAATCGTTTTGCCTATTCTGATATGTCTGGTATCATCTTTAGCTTCTACTTACACTATTAAGTTGTGTCAATCACAATATTTCCAAATCTTGCCAATAGGGAGGATTATATATTTCTGAGAACTACTACTCTAGTATTCTGGTTCACTTAACCCAACACATGTGGTAATAAGAAAAAAACTTGGACTAGCAGATGGTGTAATGGTTACATCATTGACTCCCACATTATCAAGCATAGTTTAAATCCTGGACCTGGCAGCTTAAAACTCAAGCTCAGCACGTGCCCAAAATCCTGAGAAGAGAATGGAGGAGAAAGGATTGCAGCATGTCCACATGTCCATCCCTACTGGGGGAGGGGGGATTTGTTGCTTTCTGTCTCTCTCTGTCTCTCTGGTGAGTGCACATACTCTTTAGCAAAAATCCTCTCAGAAAACAAACAAACAGCAACAACAAAAAAGAATAAGGGGAAAAGTAGGAATGACTATACTTATCTTTCCCATGAGAAAATTAAAACTAAGTTGACTTAAAAAGAAGTATGTGGACGGAAATTCTGTATGAACCTTTATGGTTACGAGACAGAAGAGGGCACTCTCTCTTCATTTTAGTCTTAACCAAACTACTGGAAAAAGATATCAGAAGAAGTATAGAAATCAAATTACTAACTTGGCTTCATTCTTTATAAAATTACTTTATTCTTAATACATAAATAATAACTATATTTTATATGTGGGGCACAATGTGATCTTTTGATATATGTTTACATTGTGGAATAGTTAAATCAAGCTAATTGACATGTATATCACCTCATATCACCTCATATATTAATTTTTGGCAGTAAAATAAATATCCAAAAGAAATCAACATGTCAAAAAAGATATCTGCATTCCCATAGGTATGGCAACAGTATTTACAATAATTTAGAAACTAAAGCAACCTAGGCATTCTTTGTCAGATAGAAAGAAAATGTGCTACATAAAGACAATGGAATATTATTCAGTCTTCAAAAAGAAGGAAAATTTAATACCAGACTGTAATAAGCTTCCAACACTTTGCTGAACTAGTTTTTAACTTTTATTTATAATGAGAATGTTATTACTTAAAGAGAAATAGTCTAATCCAAGTTTGCTTAATTAGTAGTGAAGAGGCACAATAAAGCAAGTCAAGTCAATTAATGCATTGCATTTTCTGTATGTATTTAGATACAGGTTATTATGCTAGATACTGTGGATTTTGACACAAATAAAGCCTATTCCTTGCCCTCAAGAGTGGTAAAAGGTAAGAATGTTAGATGAAAATGAAAGATATTCCATAGAGTTCTATGGTTCAGGACTTAGATTAAGTAGTGAGACATGGAGAAATTTCCTGCTAAATATCAGACAGAATAGGAAATGACCATAAAGAGCCCCAGGAAAACCTGGGAAGACATTTACTATAAGTCAGAAAGATGCTAGAATTGTGTTATGGTAGTGAACAAATGGAAGTTAGAGTACCTGGTTACTTTCTCTCTTCTTCTTAACAAGTCTCGCTAGTGGTGTATCAATTTTGTTTATCTTTTCAAAGAACCAGCTTCTTTTACTTTCATTTATTTTCTGTACAGTGCATTTATTTTCTATTTCATTTATCTCTGCTCATATCTTTATTATTTTAAAAACTCCTGGAGTTTTTTGGAACTTTTTGCTGTTGCTTTTCCAATTCTCTGAGTCATGATGTTAGGTGATCCATTTGCCTTCTTTCCATCTTCCTGTTACCTGTGTTTTCATTCTAACTTTGTCACCAGTTAGTTGTTTGTTGTTGCACAAGTCTTATTATTTCCCTAGGTCTCAATAACCTGATCTCTAAAATGGGAATGAGAAGTAAGTAAAACTTTATCATTTTTCAAGTCCTTTGAATTTTTAAATTTTATGAGTTTATGCTTGAACAGAAAACATAAGTTTCGGACAAATGTTAACCTAAATTAAATGTTTCCCCAATACTGAAATATCTCCATACTAATGAAGATTTGATAAGCCCATTGAGTTTAGTTGACTGAAACATAATTCACTCTGATTCACATATTAATTAGAAATACAGCTCATTTTGTAAATACAAATATCCCCCTTAAACAAGGAGCAAGAAGGCATCTAGTACTGGTTTCGGTTTCATAATCAGAGTGTCTAACCCAATGCCTAGCAAGTAGTAGGTTCATTATAAATATATATGTAAATGAATGAATGAATTACACAAGAAAGAAAATAAACCATAATGCAAATAGAGACATATATCTCCATTTGTCAAAACAGAATTCATGGATTTAATTGCCCTTATAACTCTCAAAATACAATCTAAAATCCTTTTCAGATAGTATTATTATTCCTGTTTTGTTGTTTTTCTCCTCATTCTCTTATTACTGCATGAAAAATGTTTAACATGGGCTCTCCCATGTTAAGTGGACAATATATTAATAGTATTGGTAACTATAGGCAGAAACTATAGGAACAGTGCTTTACAGAAGATCTCTAGAACTTACTTAATTTCCATAATTAAAACTTGTAGCCTTTGGATAGTAATTTTTCAACCTTTCCTCCCCACATCTCCTGATAACCCCCCTTCCACTCACTGTTGATATGAGCTTGGCAATTTTAGATATCTCATCTAGTTGACCCATGCAGTATGTGTCCTTCTGTGACTGGCTTATCAGAATAATGTCCTCTAGGTTCATCCTTGTTTCAGCATATGGCAGAATTTCCTTTTTACAGTTGAATAATACTCCATTGTTATATATTTACCACATATTGTTCATTTTTATATGTCAGTAGTCATATTTTCAGTTTGGCTATCATGAATAATACTGCAATAACCCTGGGGATACAGATCTCTATTTGAGATACTGCCCTTAATTCTTTTGAATATTTATCTAAAATTGGGATTACTATTAATAGATCATATTGCAGTTCTGTCTTTAATTTTTAAGCAACCTCCATAATATCTTCCACTTCATATTCCAACCAACAGAAAATAAGGGTTTCAATTTTTTGATATTATCACCAATACTTGTTATTTATTTATTTATTTATTTATCTTGGTTTAGTTGTTAACAGTCATTATAAGAGATGGGAAATGATATATCATTGAAGTTTTGATTTGTATTTTCCTGATGATTAGTGCTTTGAGTCGTACACATATACAGCCCTACAAATAAGCAAATATTACTGTTGGCCATGTGTATGTCTTATATGGGGGACATACCTACTCAACTCTTATGTCCATTTTTTAAATCCAGTTTTAATTATTGTTACTTTTTCTGTTAAATCGTAGCAATTGCTAGTATGTTTAGACTATTAACTCCTTACCAGATATATAGGTTGCAAAAATTGTTCTCCTATTCTGAAGGTTGCATTTTTCACTTTGTTTTTGCTGTTGTTGGTATTTTGGCTGTGCAGAAGCTTTTTAGTTTAATGTGATCACACTTGCCTATTTTTTGGTTTTGTTGCTTGTGCTTGTGGCACAATATTCAAAAAATCATTTCTAACACCAATGGTGTTAGCTTTTTTTTCTCCATGTTTTCTTCAGGGAAATTTACAGGGTCAACTGTTGGGTTTAAATATTTATTTATTTATTTTAATTTTGTGTGCGGTGTAAAATAATAGCTCTTTTTTTTTTTTTTTTACATAGATACACAGTCTTTGCAATGCAATTTGTTGAATGGATTACTCTTCCCCAATTGTGTATTCTTAAGACCCTTATCAAATCTCAGTTGACTGTATATGTGTGAGTTTATGAGCTCTCTCTTCTCTTCTGTTGGCCTATACACCTGTTTTATAGTCATAAGTATTGGAGATTCAGAATATATTTTGAAATCAGGTAGTATGATGCCTCCCGTTTTTTTCTTTTTCAAGGTTGCTTTAGCTATTCAGGGTCTTTTGTAGTTCTACATGAATTTTAGGATTGCTTATGAAAAAAAAAAAAACTAAAAACTCTACACACACCAAAAGAAAACAGAACTCATAAGCTAATTCAGTAAGTTGAAAACTACAAAATTGCATACAAAAAGTATTTTCTCTAATTGCTAGAGGGCATGTACACTCACCATGTTTGGGGAGCAATCATTCCCTCTTCTCGATTTCTTTATCTTGCTGGGATATGAGGCATGCACATACATACACCTGACATGTTTTCCAAGCAGTCATCATGGCTGCGATTCAAACCGCAGTCAGCTTCATGTGATCCAGCTCCCCTAACCACTAGGCAATTGGGTCATCCTCAACTGTGTTTTTGTATACTAACAATAAATTATACCATAAAAGAAAATTAACAAAATAGTTCCTTTTATGATCACATCAATAAATACATAAAAAGAAATACTTAGGAATGAACAACCAAGAAAATGAAAGAAATGAACATTGAAAACTACAAAACATCATCTAAAGAAATTAATGCAGAGACAAATATGGAAAGATATCTTGCATTTATGGACTAGAAGACTTAATAGCGTTAAAATGTCCATGTTGCCAAAAGGAATCTATAGATCTAATGCAATACCTATCAAAACAAAAAAGGCCTTTTTGTCACCAAAATATTTTTAGAAAATTAAAAATCCTCTGTATATCACAAGCCATTTCTTTATTTGACTTTCCCGTATATTAAAAAATGTAACTTCAGAAACCAGCAGATGACATAATGGTTACACAGCTGGACTTCCACATGACTGACCACAGTTTGAGTACCAGACCTGGTGTCTTAAAACTCACTCTGGACACATGTGTGTGCATGTGCAAAATAATCCCAAGAGGAGAATGAAGGAGAAGGGATTGCAGCAGCATGGTCATCGCCCCGGGGCAGAGGGGTGGAGGGAGGTGATTTGTCGCTTTCTGTCTCTCTGTATTTTTCTCTCCAGCAAGTGCACGCACCCTATGGCAAAAATCTCTCTCTGTATAAAAACAAAACAACAACAACAACAAAAAAAAAAAAACCTAAATTACTACATATGCTGGAAACTAAGGAGCCTGGCAGAGTGTGCATTTGACCCCTCAAAGGCTACAATAATTGAAATATAGTTTGACAAAGCTAAGTTGCAGAATATAAAAATATATCTTAAAATAAGAGGAAATATATGCTTTATAAGCATAATGTACAAAAGGACATGATTAAATACGTACTCAGACATGACAACTTGGACAAATAAATCTTGGGCATGTAGAATATTGCTGTCAGAAGAAACGTAACCCTGAGCCTTAGTTGTTCATATATGTTTTACAAAACAAATTTCTCTTAGGTCATACTTAGACACCTACCCAGACCCACAGCGATATCACATATCTAACCATTTGTGTTGTCTGGACTAAGTGGTTGAGTCTAGATTACGATGATTATCATAGGAGATAATCACAATGGCTCAAGTCTATATAAGGCCTTGGTAAGAAATCAATGATCAAATAGCACAGGGCAAATCACAGTTTAGTCTCAATCCCTTTTTCTACCAGGAAGCTTGTGGGCAGTCATTTCTCTACTCCGAAGATGTCTCTGAAGCTAGTAACTGCAGAAAAGTATAGCACAAACCAGCAAGAGGGTCATAAATGAAAGTGACATCATCAATATCCTTGTACTTATTCAGCCACCAGATGAGTTGGGGAAATAGTTCTGATTCCCAGAGCTGCATGTCTAATTCATGAAAACTGTCATAAGAAGTATTCCAGCTGGAAGTTTAAATAAAGAGAGGAAAGACTAATGAAGCCATAAAGAATTAAGGTTTGGGTGAAAGCATATTTTTGGAAAGTTCAAATAGTAGAAATATTCGGACTCAAATCAGGACCTTTCACATTTTTCTCTTTGAGCCTAGAGAGACAATTAATGTTTTTAAATCAACATCTTACTATAATTCATTAACAAAATTGTGCCAGGGGCAAGACACATAGCCTACTGTTTGAGATAGCTAGATTCCACACAGTCAACTGTGGTTCAAATCCCAGTCCTAGTGGCTTGGAATATATGCCAGCCATATATGCATGAGTGCCCAAAATCCTGACAGGAAGGAGAAATGGAGGAGAGGAGGAATTGCAGTGTGACCATAAAATTAAAAGGCAAATGTTATCATCTGAAACCATATTGGAGGAAACTGAGCCTTGGAGTTAATGGAACTTATCCAGTGTTATAAAGGACTACTAATATAAAGGACTACTTCAATATAAGGTCCAGTACTCATTTTATGAACCCTGTGGCTTGGCAGCCACATATGCATTGTAAATATGGGGACTGAGCAGTTAAAGCTCACAAGTCTAGAAAATATGCTTCAAACGGCATGAATACACTGCTCGTAGAGCACCGCACACCAGGTATTTAAGGGCTTTGAGTTGTACACCACCAGATCTGTCCTTGAATCCAACTCCTTTGCCTGGCAGACATGATTTCTGAATCTCAGTAACTTAATGTCTGGAGCTAATAGATGACTCAGCATTTCCTGGTTGATCCACTACTGCCTATTTGCAACACATAAGGTCATAGAAAACTAAAATAAAAACAAAGCCCACCTGTTTCTCGGTCTGGTATCTTGGCTTTAAGTTATAGCAAAATCGAGACAAAACAATTTTCATCTGTAGCATGGGTAAAAGTGTTCCAGTTGACTTCAAAATATTACTGAGCTATTTTTTTCTTTATCTTTTATTTTTTAAAGGGGTGTGTGTGTATATATATACACACACATATATGAATTAAACTATACTAATAAAAACACAAAATGCATTCTGGGATAGAACCACAAGTTTTTGCCCTATTTCCAAATTATGAACAAAAACAAACAAAGATATGTGACTTTCCAAAGTTCTTATATTGAGGAAAACTGATAAAAAATACAATTAAGATTGAATATGCTCCCCTTAATATCTTGTGATTTCTGAGCCATCCCCATGACCTAGTGGTTAAAGGAGCCAGATACCACATGTCTAGCAGGAGTTCAAATCCAGCCCTGGTGACTTGAAAAACATACCGGGCTCATATGGTGCATGTCCAAAATCCTGACAGGAGGGAGAGATGAAAGAAAAGGGGTTGTGGCATGACTATGCCCCATTGAGGGGGGGCGAGGGAGTGTTATCTCTCTCTCTCTCTCTCTCTCTCTCTCTGTCTCTTTCTTTCTGGTGAGTGCATGTGCCCTCTGGCATCTAAAAAAAAAATAAGTCTTGTGACCTCAAACACAAAATTAGCTTGTTGAGATTATAGCTCCCTCAGAACTAAGTGAAAAGATTAGACTACTGATTTATAAAACCCCATTCAATTTTATTATTAACTCTATAACTCAATGGTAGCATTAATTACAATGTATCAGAATAGATCATGAATATTTATTTAAAAAACAGAATTGGCAAGATACTCTTTTCTTGAAATGCTGAAAAATTCTATCACAAATCTCTTTTGGATTGTTAACCTCTAAAGGTATTAGAATGAGTTTTGTAAACTTGTTTTATTCATGATCACATAGGGCAATCCGAAAGATTTTCATACCCAGTAATTGATGCCATTGACCATCAGGGCAATACAGTTCCACTCCTTGCTTAGTAGGTGGGAGATACGCTGGTGTTGGAACCATGTGATAGTAAGTATAGTAGTGCAGATGTGGGTAATGATGCGGTAGCAGTAGTAATAAAAGCAACAGCTGCAACAGATGTTTAATAACATGTCCTTAACTCTTAGATCTGAATGTCTGGTGAAAATTCAGAATACTGCTATCATGAATATCTCACAAATTCTAATATATTTGTATGAGAAAAGTTTTAACTTTGCATCAAAGTCTATATACAAGTAAAGACTTTATATACAAATTTGTGACCTTACTCAGACCAGACAGTTGAAGAGCCTACCTACTTAAAAATGTATTCTTTTTTTTTTGTAAAATGGCTATTCTACACATGTTAAAAGGAAAGTTTTAGAGAATGTTCAGTGTCAGAGAAAATGTGCTTGAAATATTGTCAGCTGAATGTATGTATGAATGTGTGTGCATATATATCCTATAAAACATATTGCATATATGTGTGTATAAAAGGAGAAAAAGGGAAAATGCATTCACCTGTTTTGTTGATGTATTTATGCATTTGTATAAATTTACTGGATTGTGCAGCTTTTCCACTTTATAACTGATCTGTTTATTTATTTATTTGGAGAGGCTTTTGCTATAAGGTGTGGGTGCTCACCAGAAAGGCAGAGACAAAGAGACAGAAAGAGAGAAATCACCCCCGAACGGGGGTGCCCACTCCAAGATCCAGATCTTGGGCACCCATGCATATGTGCCCAGCATGAGTTTAAGCCACCAGGTCCAGGACTCAAACTGCAGTAGACTACATAGGAGTCCAGCGACATAGCCATTGTGCCAACTGCTTGTCCCCATAACTCATTTGCTTCTAAATGTTTACAATACATATTTATCTGTTTTAACACCAGAAAACAAAACAAAAACAACAAGCAATGAGACCAAGAGTGTTATTAAAAAAAAAAACCTCTTATGATTTAATGTGCCATTTCAAGGACATCAGCATAAAAAAAGGGCAAGATTGCAGAACTCACAGCAGGGGAGCATAGCTGGCCCTGTCACCTTGCACTAGGTCTATCAGCATTGCATGCTATTTGAAACTGATGTGGACATAGACAAAAGCTTTCAATAGGTGAGAGGAAAATTGCAGCCTATGTCTTCATTATCAGAGCAAACATTAAAGGCAACTGTGTTAGCAGATACAAAGTGTCCCTTGCCTGGTCCCTGTGCTGTTTCCCTATGTAGCACAATCTTCTTTTTAGCTCTGTGGATTTCTAAAAGCACTTGCTTCATTATTTCATGTATCATCTTTTCAGTGTTCTAGAAACTGGTTTTACAAAAGTATCCTATAACAAAGATTCTGAGTGAGGGAAAGGGAAGTTGCGGTTTGACTTCCCAGCGAGGATATAAATTTTTTAACCTACAGAAAATCTTTTACTTTCAGAAATTGTTGGGCTGCCAGGTATAATATCAACCGTCCTAACCAAATTCATCTATCTAGATTTGCAAAGTAATCCCAGGCAAAGTAATAAAGCAAAACCCTGCCTGCCATGTTCCAGCCATGAATGTTATATAAAGCTAAGCAGGATGTCCAAAACTGACACTCCTATTTCACTGAACTAAAAAATGGAAAAAAATGAAAGAAGTTACACGTTACTGAGGGGATGTTGCTCGATAAGACTGTAATTCAGATCTATATTAGACTTTTGGACATATTATTCAGGGTTACTGGATTGAAGTTTGCTTTATGGGACATAAGAATTCCCTATAGTAGTAGAATAAAGTAGCTTAAGTTGGCAGCTTACATATAAAATAGAACACTAGAATGCAACAAAACAAATATTTGGTCAACCCCTAAGGAAGAATTATGCTCTGTATATAAAGAGATTTTTAAGTCCCCAAACTAAAAGGCCTATTTGTAGAAGCAAGTGAATCCATCAGTGTGTAAGATGGAATCAGTTGTAAGTGGCTGTGCAGCGAGCTTATGGCAGATACAACGTGCTGTTTCCGCAAAACTTGTCCTGATCCTGGGAATTTAGGGCAGGTGGGAAAGCAACCTGGTGGGGAGAATCATATTTTTAAATATACATATGTTTCTTAACACTGTACACACACACACATACACACACACACTCAGAATCTAGTAATTCCATTCCTCAGTTATTTATCCCAGAGAAATGGAAACATTCACACAAAGACTTGTACACAAATATTCATAACACATCATTTATTTGTGATATTCTAAAAGTGGAAAAACTCAGATGTACACCAATAGGGAAATTATCTTACAAACTGCATGTCCATTTAGTGTAATATTGGGTATAATGTGCAGTAAATAAGAATGAGTGAATTATTGATATAAGCAACAATATGGATGGATCTAAAAATAATTATGCTGAGTAAAATAAGCCAAATAAACATGCATGGAATATGTTCTAAAAACTACAAATCAATCTACTGATGATTGAGAGTTCAGGGGGAGGAGTGATTGTATTACAAAGGGGCATGAGTAAGTTTTTGCAATATAAAGTTCTGTGAAATAAAAGAAGTACTACAAATTCATTTGTGATCATTGAATATCTAAACTCCTTTTTAACTTATAAGATAGACTTTCATCTATAGTAAGGGGAAACATTTTGTTTTGTTTTCTTTTTTGAGTTTCCAAAATGAGCTTCAGTTCACAGATACCTTGTTCATGGGCTTCTCACTAGAGTTGCCAAGAGAAAGAAATATTTGCTTAAAGATAAAAACAGAAAGAACGACAAGAATGTGAAATAGCTGCCAATAAGACTGGCAGTACATTATAGAAGCAATAGGATTTTCTATCACTCAACATTGTTTATAAAATATCAAAGCAAGGGAACCAGCAGTTAGCGTAATGGCTATGTCACTGGACTCCCACATAGTCGACTACGGTTTGCATCCCGGACCCGGTGGCTTAAAACTCACACCGGGCGTGTGTGTGTGCATGCCCAAGATCCCAAGAGGAGAATGAAGGAGAAGGGATTGCAGCGTGACCATCCCCCCAGGGGGTGATTTCTCGCTTTCTGTCTCTATGTCTCTCTCTGTCTGTCTGGCGAGCACACGCACCCTATAGTGGAAAAAAATATATATATCAAAGCAAGATCCATACTTTTTAAAATTTGAATTGAAGAAAATGGCTTTCTATTATAATTTAGTTAATAAAACCCACTTTTCAAATGACGATTAAGAATGTCGATATTAAAAACAATACAGAGGCCAGCAGATTGCGTGTTGCTTAAGGCGCTGGAATCCCACATGGTCAACCATACTTTAAGTCCCAACCTGGCAGCTTGAAAACCATACCAGGCATGTGTGCATGCGTGCTCAAAATCCCAAGAAGAGAACGGAGGAGGAGAGATTGCTGCATGGTCCCTACCCCTTGAAGGTGAGTTCACACTTTCTCCCTTTCTCTCTGTCTTTTTCCAGCAAGTGCATATGACATATGACAAAAAAAAAAAAAACTAAAAAAATAAATAAATAAATACAATGAGGTACTATGGCTCTATTATAAATAAAGCTGTGAAGTTGACTGTATGTGTGTGTGTGTACATGTGTGCATATGTTTTGAGGTGTGTCTGTCTGTCTTGGGGTCAAGCCCTTTTCCTGCTGATGTTCTGCTGCAGCCAGGGAGACAATCCAACCCATGTTATCATCCATCCAAAGACCACAACTTAGGGACCATTATGCTGTGTAGTCCTGGAGAATTACCATCATATGTTTGACAACAGCTTACTGAAACTATTGGATCAACATCTGGTCAAACATGGAAGGTTAAAGATAACTATATACCTATCCTTCTTCTTACATATGACTATTGCGACTACATGTTCAATTCATTTTAAAGTATAAGGGAAAAATAACAAAGAAATAATGACAAATATTTATTACAATGAACACAGGGGACATTGAATGTATTTTATCTGCCTTCTTCCTACCTTTGCTTTGTTCTGTCTTTTTCACTAACCTCCCTCTCTATCACTACTCCTTTTGTACTTAATGTGCAAGCAGTCTTAAATGTCGCCAGCCCAAGCCATGCACGTCCAAATAAAAATGTTATTTTTCCAAACCCACTCCGGCTATCTCTGGATGAACATTATTAGTGTCATCTATTTACAAACGGAAGGCATAGGCTACACAAAAAGAATGACAACATACATGATACTTAATACTAATAACTCTCTTTACACCTTGACCAGAATAAATCCTAAGCACTCTTCAGCTGAGTGCCTCTCTTCTAGCACTAACTTTTCTTTGCCAACACTCACCTTTAATTATTTTTTTAAATGATTTTATGTATGTCATCTTACTAAAGTTTCTTAATCTTTAAAAAAATTTCTTGATCTCTACGTGCCTCTTTTGAGAAGGCTTATGAACAAAGTGCTTATTTGTTTATTTCTCCCCATGAAAGAGACAGATAAGAAACGCTGCCCCAGACAGGATCTTCCCACCATGATCTGCTCCAAGCTTTGGCCAGCCCAGAACAAGGGCAGGTGTGTGAGTGGCCAGTGTGTAAAGGGAGGATTTGGGATTCTAACGTGGGATCTTTCCATAGAGGTCCAGTTGTGTTACTGTTGAACCACTGTCTGTTCCTTCACTTTTAATGCCTATCTTGCTACCTATTTGATGTAATGTAGCATGAAAATCACTGTTTTTCTCTAACATGGTTCTGACTTAAAAATACATTTTCTCTTCAGATCTCACATTAAGATATCAGTAATAATATTTGGCAACTTTAAAATTTGTTTCATAAGGACAGGAAGATATGCTTTTGAATAGGATCCATGTTATTAATGTGGTAAAATTTAAAAGTAACCCACACCCTGTCTGGAGGCATTGGCTTTGTTTGACTTAAAACGTTAATGACTGTGTGTGTATGTGTATACATATTTGTGTCATACTATTCTGTATTTGAATGCATTAAACATTGTTTTCTATTAAAATGTAAAAAGAGAAATTTTTGAAAGGACACAGACTTCGTTCAGGAGATATTCATAAATTACCCAATATGGCATAAAGTACAGGATATTAGGAGTTATGGACTGTCACAATTAGATGAGGACACCAGTTTTATGAAGCTTATGTAACACCTGTCCAAGTTTTGCAAACTGAGATTCAGTAAAAACTTCCTTAATATTGAGATATATTATTTTCATTCTCCTATCTACAGTCACCTTTATTTGTACAATGGAAAAATTTTGATTCAATTCCAAGGTGTTCAATTTGATTTGTTTTGTAAGACACACTGCAATTTGCCCTTATTACTTTCTAACATTTACAAATTGTTTCAGCTTAGTACTAGAATGAACAGTGTAGGACTAGTCATGATTTCTTAAGATCTCTGGATTATATAGATATAAATATGTGCATATATATATATAAGGGATTTTTAGATCATATATATATATATATTTATATATATATATATACATATATATTGTTGTGTTTTTTTCCTCCTCATGCACCCCATGATCCCACCTAAAGCATTAGGTTATCTAAATAAATAAAAATTTTACTTTGTACTTTCACTCAGGAATCTATGTATGATAAGAAAACATAAATGAAATTCTGTATTATATATTAGACTAAATAAAAAGGTGAAATAACTTGCTTCTCATTCTTCTTTTTCATTCATTTACTCTTTTTTGTTTGCTTGCTCTTTCTTTCTTTCTTTCTTTCTTTCTTTCTTTCTTTCTTTCTTTCTTTCTTTCTCTCAATTAACATTAACTAATGTGCCAAATACTGTGGTAGTACTAATGGTAGGAAAACAAATTAAGAGGACCAGCTAGTGGCATGGTGGTTATGGCGCTAAACTCCCACGTGACCGACCGTGGTTTAAGTCCTAGACCTGGTGGCTTAATTTCTCACTCTCTCTCTAGCTCTTTCTGTCTCTTTCTGGTGAGCATATGTGCCCTGTAGCAAATTAGAAAATATGATAATAATAAACAAAACTAAATAAATAAACCTTTTTTTAAAAAGAAAGATGAATAAAGAACTGATATTGTACCAAAAGTGTTCCCCGTCAAATGAGATAATAATATTTATTTTTTTCTGTGATACTGAAAAATCTGTTTCTTGGTTTCATGTGCTGCCAAATAACTAAATATCTATTTGTTTCTTGGTTTTATTTACTACAAAATAAAAATCACTATCTCTGCCTTCTTTCACCTCTTCTTGATGGAACTGTTACTGTGGTCAACTCAGGAGATAAACAAGGATATACCTCTGCATATACATAATAAAAGACATACTTTCTTTCTTTATTATTTTTTTAGAGTTTTTTTTGCTATAGGGCGCTTGCACTCCCCAGAGAGACAGAGAGACAGAAAGCAAGAAATCACCCCACAGGGGGGGTGCCCATGCCGCAATCCCTTCTCCTACATTCTCCTCTTGGGATCTTGGACACACATGCACATGTGCCCAGTGTGAGTTTTAAGCCACCGGGTCCAGGACTCAAACCACAGTCAACTACATGGGAGTCCAGTGACATGACCATTACGCCAACTGCTGGTCCTGCTAAAAAACATACTTTCCATCTTCAAGTAAAATTAGTGTTACAAAGCCTCTTTCCCAGTACACATAGTAGGTTTTTTTTAAATAAACCTAAAGATGGTCCTCATTATTTTTTTAAAGAATTATTTATTTATTTATTTATTTTATTTATTCACTTATTTTAACTTGACCAGAGACAGAGGAAAAGTGAGAAAGCAAGCCACCAGTCCAGGACTTGAGCCATGGTCAGCCATGTGGGTATGTCCAGGGCCTTAACCACCATGCAACCTGCTGGTCCTGCATATACTAGATTATTACCAGAATTTTTATCTTCCGTTTTTCTCACTTTCCCAATCTAGTAAATTTCAATTCTGGGGACCAGCAGTTAGCATAATGACTATGTTGCTGAACTCCCATGTAGTCGACTACGTTTCGAGCCCCAGAACCGGCAACGTAAACTTACGCCAGGCACGTGTGCGTGCGTGCCCAAGATCCAGAGAGGAGAATGGAGGAGAAGAGATTGTAGGGTGACCATCCCCCCAGGGGGGTGATTTTTCACTTTTTATCTCTCTGTCTCTCTCTGTCTTTCTGGCAAGCACACGCACCCTATAGCAAAAACCTCTCCAAAAAAAAAAAACAATTTGAATTCTAATACACCACAGATTAGATGTGTGAAATTGGGTAAGGATATTCAACTCCTCTAAGTTCAATGTACCTATTTTGTATGAGGAATGTACGAGACAGTAATATGAACTACTCAATGTAGAGCTAACAGCACAGTAAGTTCCATAAATATTAGCTATTATGTCATTCTGACTTCTGTCAATAAATATTAGCAATTATGCCTAGTTAACATTGTTGTTAGAATATTTAATAAATATGGAGCCAGTATATGGTAAAACGGTTACATTGCTGAACTCCCACATGACCAACCATGGTTAGAGTCCCGGACCTAGTGGCTTGAAAACTCACACCAGGTACATATGCGTGCATGCTCAAGATCCTAGGAAGAGAATGGAAGAGAAGGGACTGTGGCAAGGCCATCCATTCTGGAGGATGATTTCTTACTTTCCTTCTCACTCTATCTCTTTCTCTCTGACAAATGTATGCACCCTAAGGCCAAAACCTCTTTAAAAAAAGAATATGTGATAAATAATATTAGACTAGTAGTTATAACCTTTGTTCTCACCAAGTTATTTACTGAGTAGGTGAATCTTGATCATCTTAGTTTAATGCTTAGAATCTAGATTCCTCCATTCTATAAAATGAAATTTATCTTATTTCAAGGACTGTGAAGTTTGAATAAGTATATGAAAATTCTTAGACTATAAATAAAAATTGGAGGACAACTATAAACATAATTAAGAAAGTATAAATTAGCATCACATGTTACTTTCACTCATGTGATAGATAATTAAAAACATCCAGAAGAACGAACTCTTAAAGAAGCTAGATTGGATGCAAAAACAAAAAAAGAAGAAGAGAGAGACATTGTATATCTGCACTTAATATATACCAAATGCTTGCACTTTATGGCAGAAATTGAAAGAAAGATATAAAAATGTGGAGAACAATTGCAGATATTAGACACAATGCGGGAGGAGGGAAGGAAATGGAGAAAGGTGAGAGTAAGGGAATCGAGGGAAAAAGAAGCAAAACATCTAAGGGACACAAAAATAGAAAATTATATGTTGATAATGTGTATAATAATATCTGTAACTGGACTAATATACAGTGTATCCATGATGGGAAAACTCAGTTTACAAGCTGTAATGATACATAGTGATTGAATGTTCAAATGAACAAACAAACAATGGAAAAATAAATAAATAAATCACCAAACTAAAAGCTATCTCTTCTTTAAAAAGCATATCCAAGGTGAAAAGAAGAGTCAGAAGAGAAGACCAGGAAGCAGCAGAGACCTGAAATGGTATAAGAAGTGTACAGAATGAGAGAAATCATAAACTTCTTGTCACTGAATGCAAATAGAAGTATATTCCAGAAGCTGTGGTAATAGTCCAGGTGAGAAGGCCAGTAGTTTTCGAATATGTTGTGTCTATTTTCACGGAGTCCACTTTCCATATAAAATCTGATTAGATGGCCTCCATATATAGCAGGAAGTAGAGACGAGATTCAGCTGAAGTTAGGAAACTAGAAGCCCTCCCCACCACAGCCTCTCTGACCAGCAGAGAGGCCCGAGTTACGTCTTTAGAAAACTCAGTAAAACACGGAAGCTCAGGAAATAGAAGTTACTAGTTAAAATATGTTAGGTTTCTTAATTAAACAAAGATCTTTATCAGCCTTAAGTTTAATTTTGGTAATTCATGGTTAAACAGTGGAAATTTTAAATCACTAAATTTTATTGGTTATAAATCTCCTTACCTAATTAAAATCATTGCTAGCTGCAGCTAGAAACAAGTATCTCTCTCATTTCTTTTGGCTATCCATGTCTAAAACAATTTCAGACTTTTTGATTGCACGGCCTTAGTGTTTGCTTTTTTTTTTTTTTATGGAATACACACACATATAGTTACTACATTATATACACTACATTGCAAATACTATCAGGTTGTTGAAAAAGTCATGATGTATTTTTTCTATGTTTTTCTCTGCAAAAATATCAGATGACTTTTCCAACCACTCAATAGTTTAATAAGACCATTATGTGCTATATTTAAGAGATCAACACTCAGAACCATTATAATGGGGAAATTGAGGTTTGTGAATTCTCTGATTCAATTTGTTCTAAGACAACCAGTGAAATTCTTTGTAGTATAAAATATTTTCATGACCACTTCCTATTTCTTTATGAATTATATTCTACCAACTGGTATAGTTTTGTTTTTATAAAAGCAACCACATAAATGACATTACTGACTTGAATTTATTTGTTGTAACAACTACCCCTGGACGATAGAGTACATTCATTATACATGTGGTACAATCTTTCTGTGCCAACAATCAGATTTCAATTATTCCAGGGAAAGATTCTGTTCCATACAGCATTTCTCCAAGGAGATCTGGCTCCTCTCCTAATCATAGGTACCATTTTAAAACCATGACCTGAAATTAGGGATGCTCATTGTGGCTGAGTTGTCATTATTCCCTTGTAGTGGGTCACAGCTAGGAAATAAATTATTTTCAAAGACCATGGTTTATCCTGATGCCTCCAGTTCATAGAGAACCCTGTAGAACTTTTTCTAAATATTTACCTTCCTAATTACCTATTGGAAATTACATTCCTTTTTATATACAGTAAGGCCTTTGATTCTAAATAACCAATGTATTTTTAATAAATTTCCATCATTTACAACAAATATAACACAGTTTTAGAATTATTACTTCTATATTACTACCAATAAGCTATGAGACAATATCCAATAATTGCAGCTCTTTTTAACCCTACTAATATCTCGTTCAAGATAGTACATGTAATTATATTACTAATTATATAATTATATATATAAATACATATATATGTTTTTTAAAGAATTATTTTAACTTTATTTTATTTTTATTTATTTTATTTATTTTAATTTGGTCAGCGAGGGACAGAGAGAGGGAGAGACTGGAAAGTGAGAAAGCAAGCCATCAGGTCCAGGACTCGAACCTTGGTCAGCCATGTGGGAATCCAGCACCCTTAACCACCACGCTCCCTGCCAGCTTCCTATTTTGATATATATTAATAGTAAAGTTCAATTGTTCCTGGTTACATCCATTTTTTAGGGTTAGTTTTTTTTTTTATATAGTTCATTTTAATGTTGAAATATGTAAAAAAGATACATGGCTCACAATTCTAATTGTATATAAAAAAAAAAATCACACCGGGAGAACTGTAAGAGCTTTTTTTTTACTAATTTGCCAGAGGACATGTGTATTCAATTGAGGGACACAGAGAAAAAGTGAGAACGTGCTCTCTATGGGGAATGATCTCACTGCAATCCCTTCTCCTCTATCTCCCTCATCTTTCAGGACTTTGGGCATAGGCACACATGCACCTGGCATGTTTTTTAAGCCACCAGGCCTGGGAATTCAAACTCTGTGATCCAGCCGCCTAATACCATGGGCTGGTCCACTGTTAACATTCTTAAAGTTTATTATTTCTTCCATGGGTGAGAGATACAGTAAGACAGGCAACCCCAACTGGGTTCTCATGCTGCAATCCACCCCCTGCTACACCAAGCCCTACCTCAGGGGCAGGCACACACCCAGCATGCTCTTGGAGGTCTGCAGCTGTGAACCTGAAATCTCCCCATGTGGGTCAAGCTCACAGAGCACTGTGCTGCTGCTATGCCACCATCCAGCTCTAACGTTCTGAATTTTCATAGTAATTTATTTTAGCCATCACCACTAATTTGCAAAATGAAAAAAGTGGCACATTATTTATATTTTTTATATGACTCTATTAGAATATATAAAGTCCTATTAATCAACAATAACAAAAACAACCCAAGTCATGAATGATTAATGCAATTTTAGAAAATGTTCAATGTCACTAAGGAAAACACAAATACATATCATAGCATTAGATCATCTTCAATCTATCAGAATGTCTGAAATTAAAAATTTGACAATGTTAAATGATGATGAAGTAGAATAAATTTAATGCCCATACATTGGAAAAAAGTGGCACATTATTTATATTTTTTATATGGCTCTATTAGAATATATAAAGAAGTCCTATTAATCAACAATAACAAAAACAACCCAAGACATGAATGATTAATGCAATTTTAGAAAATGTTCAATGTCACTAAGGAAAACACAAATACATATCATAGCATTAGATCATCTTCAATCTATCAGAATGTCTGAAATTAAAAATTTGACAATGTTAAATGATGATGAAGTAGAATAAATTTAATGCCCATACATTGCTGGTGGGAATTTAAAATGGTACAATCACTTTTAGAACTGTTTTTCAATTTCTTATCAAATTAAACTCACATTGGGATCAACAGATAGTGTAATGGCTATGTTGCTGAACTCCCATGTAGTCGACCACAGTTTTAGTCCTGGACCCGGTGGCTTAAACTCACGCCGGGTGCGTGTGCATGCATGCCCAAGATCCCAAGAGGAGAATGGAGGAGAAGTGTCGCTGCTGCGGCGCCCCCCCGCCGGGGGGGGGGGGGTGATTTCTCTCTTTCTGTCTCTCTGTCTCTCTCTTTCTGGCAAGTACACATGTGCCCTATAGCAAAAAAACAATACTCTCCAACAACAAAAATTAAACTCACATTTACTCTACTACTCAGTGATTCTACTCTGAGACATTCACAGGGCCAGCAGATGACACAGCAGTTACGCTAATGGACTTCCAAAATAACCCAACATGGCTCAACTCCCAGACCCAGTGGCTTGAAAAATCATGCCAGCTGTGTGTTCTTCAGTGCCTAAAATCCTGGGAGGAGAGTGGAGGACAAGGGATTGCAGTGTGGCCATCCCCCCCAGGGAGTGATTTCTTACTTTCCCTTGTGCTGTCCCTGTATCTGTTTTTTTCCAATAAGCACACGTGCCCTAAGGCAAAAACCATTCAAGAAATAAAGTCTATGCCTATAAAAGGGCTTGCATAATGTTAATTTTTAATATTCATTTTAATTTTTAAATTATAAATCCTGATTTACAAATATATCCATAGAATCTCATGTTTAGCTTAATTATGCATATAAGTGGCCACATTTAGAAATATTTATAGATACATGTATACACATGGCTTAGTATACAAACATATATTTATTCTCTCTGTCCGCTAAGAGGGCCTAAAATAAAACTACACCCCATAGTAACAAACATACTTAGCACCTAGATCTTAGTTTCTAATACCATTCTGTAATAAAAGTGCCACTTGGAGAAATCATTGATTATATGACTGAGCAGGAAATAAACATGAAGAACCTGAAGTATCTGGTATTGCTGAAAAGAAAGAAAGTATTAATTAAAAATCCACATTTATGGAAGTATGTCAAAAGACACTGGCACAAAATGATAAAAGGTCTCAATGGTCAAATCTGAAATAATTTGAGCAAAGTAGGTTAAATACTGTTGGATTATAACCTGAAGTATAAAATAAATTTTCCTGAGTCCATACATATAGAAAGCAATGAACGAACACATGCATTAGTTGGAGAGAATATACACATTTCCCTTGAGAAAGAACTCTAAGTAAATTCTTTTTTGTTTTTTTGTTTGTTTGTTTGTTTTTTTGCCAAAGGGTATATGTGCACACTGGAGAGAGACAGAGAGATTGAAAGTGAGAAATCATCCCTAAATGGGGATGGCCATGTAGCAATGCCTTCTCCTACTTCATTCTTCTCCCAGGATTTTGGGCATACACGCAGCATCAGTTTCAAGTCACTGGGTCAGGGACTCAAACCATGGTTGGCCATATGGGAATCCAGCATCTTAACCACCACACCACCTGCTGGCCTCCAAATGAATTATTAATAAACCCAAAGGATGATTTAGTTAGTTTGCCCTTCAAAGGGGGAACATATCTCCCAGTCATTAAGTATAGACTATGTAGTAACTTTTTTCCAAAGTAAAGTATGGAAAAGGGAAAAAATAACTCTATACTGGGCAAACTATAACCTCAGTCAGGTGATCAATGTCCACATCAACCAAGATACATAACGTTGTATGTGAAATGTTGATCCCTGAACTGATGTGATGGAAATGGTACTTCACCTCTGAGGTCTTTCTTCGAATGCCACATAGTCCCAGTCTAATCTTGAGGAAAAACGTACAGTCCAATAAAGGGACATCTTACAGATTGCCTTACTAGTACTTCTGAAAACTATCAAGGTTGCCAAAAACAAAAGCATCTGAAAACTATCACAACTAAGAGGAGCCTAAGGAAACATGGCTACTAAATGTAATGTGAAATCTTGGATAGGATCCTGAAACAGGAAGATATACAGTAAAAACCAAGGCAATCTGAATAAGTTGTGAACTTAGAATACTACTACTGTAATAAAGCAATATCCATCCATTAATTTTATCAAACACACCATACTAACAATGATGTTAAAAATAGGGAACCTGGGAAAGAGCTACTTGAGATTCTGTGCTCTATCTTCTCAGTTTTTCTGGAAGCCTAAAGCCATTTTATAAGATAAAGTTTGGGACCAGCAGTTAGCGTTATGGCTATGTCGTTGGACTCCCATGTAGTTGACCACGGTTCACCGGGCATGTTTGTGTGCGTGCCCAAGATCCCGAGAGGAGAATGGAAGAGAAGGGATTGCGGCATGGCCATCCCCCCTGGGAGGGTGATTTCTCGCTTTCTGTCTCTCTGTCTCTCTCTGTCTGTCTGGTGAGCACACGTGTCCTATAGCAAAAACCTCTCAAAAAAATAAATAAATAAAGATAAAGTTTAATTTAAAGACTCAGAAAAAAACAAGGTAGAAAATTAAAGTACAGAAATCAGTAACCTTCATATGTACAAATAATAACCACCTACTTAATATAATAAAAATAAAATGATCTGTACACAAAGGCACTCAAACTATTTAAAAATAAACTTAGCAATAAAATACTAAATAT
This sequence comes from Tupaia belangeri chinensis, assembly GCF_000334495.1. Taxonomy (NCBI): domain Eukaryota; kingdom Metazoa; phylum Chordata; class Mammalia; order Scandentia; family Tupaiidae; genus Tupaia; species Tupaia belangeri. Next base: position 4,610,653 of record NW_006159730.1, on the reverse strand, counting down.
TTCTAAGGAAATTTTTAAAATACTTAAAATCCACAAGAAAAAATTTATACAAGAGAGCCAGGTTCATAGCCTAGTGATCAACCAGACCCCACATGGTAGACTGTGATTTAAATCCTGCAGATGGTGTAATGGCTACATTGTTGGATTCCCATATAGTCGACTGTGGCTCAAGTCCCAGACCTGGTGGCTTAAAGTTTGTGTGGGGCACATGTGCATGCATGTCCAAAATCCTGAGAGAAGAATGGAGGAGAAGGGATTGAAGCATGGTCATCCCCCTTGAGGGGTGATTTCTCTCTTTCTATCTCTCTGGCAAGCACATGTACCCTATAGCAACAATCTCTCTCACTCAAAAAAAAAAAAAAAAAAAGAAGAATTATTAAAAGAATAAATAAATAAAACAGGCCAGGTTCATGTGTGTGAGTGCCCCAAATTCTGACAGGATGGACAAATGGAGAAGTGACTGCAGTATGGCCACACCCTTTTGGGAAGTGCCTTCTCCCTCTCTGTCTTTCTCTCTTCCTGGTGAGTACAGGTGCTCTGTGGAAATTTAAAACAAACAAAAAACAACAACACCAAAAAACCTGCGCAAGAATGTTTATAGCAACTTTATTTATAATTGCCAAAACTAGAAAGATGTTCGTTAGTAGTTGAATGGATAATTAAATGATAGCACCTTGAAACAATGGAATATTACTCAGCACTAAACAGCATTAAAATAATCAAAAGAAAAAAGCTGTTTGTCTGGAAAAGACATGGAGGAAATTTAAGTACATAATACTAAGTGAAAGAAGCCACTGTGAAAGGCTACATACTGTATAATTCCAACTATATAACATTCTGGAAAAGGCAACACTATAAAAACACTAAAAGTATCAGTGCAGGCTTTAGAGGGTAGGGAGGGATGACTAAGTGAAGCACAGAGAAGTTTTAGGGCAGTAAAAATGTTTTGTATAAGGCTACAATGGTAGATCCATGCCATTATAAATTCGACTGATCCAATCCTGCAGAATGCACACCACCAAAAGGGAACTCTAATGTAAACTGTAGACTTGGGTAATGATTGTGTCAATGTAAGTTTGCAAATTGTAAGAAATGCACCATTGTAGTGGGGGAGGCCATTAAGGCAGAGGCTATGCATATTTGAGGGATGGGTTTATATAGTAAATCCTACCTTTTCTCAATTTTGCTGTGAACCTAAAACTGTTCTAAAAACAGTCTGCAAAAAAAGAAAACACACACAAACACAAATTTAAAATGTACTTGAATGACTTACACGTACAGATATTAAACATCACAACTGTGTAAATTCTCCCATGTTAATATAACCTAACTTTATTCTAATAAAAAATACTGGGTCTGAACCATGGTGAAGCAGTGATGCAACTGGAACCACAAAGGAGGGTCCGAGGTCTGGGTCTAGTGGCCCCTGGTCCATGCTGGGTGCACACATGCATGTCTGTAAGCCAGGCTGGCTGAAGCTGGAAATGAACTCCAGTGTGTGTGAAGACCCTGCTGAGGGTGTTTGTCATTCTGTCATTATTTCTGTCTCCTTTCTGTCTCTCTCTCTGACTCTGTCATGAAATAAATAAATAAATAATTATTAAGAATTACCGCCAGGTATTTTCTGGAATAAAGCTTATGGAGTGGACCGGCAGATGGCATGGTTATTAAGGGCACTGGAGTCTCACATAGCCAACAGTGGTTCGAGTCCCAGACCTGGCAGCTTGTTTTCTCACTTTCCCTCTCTCTACGTCTCTCTCTCTCCCCCCTCCCCTCTGGTCAAATTAAAAATATATAAATAATTAAATAAAGGAAAATAAAATAATTTTTAAAAAACTTATGGAGAAAACATTTGAGAAGATCCAAGAAATTTTGAAAAATCAAAAAAGGTCACTGAAAGGATACTAGCTCTATTGCAAATTAAAATTTACATTACATGCTACAAAATCAGTGTGTACTAATGTTCAAATCCACAGAACGCTACCACAGAGAAGAAAGTTTAGAAATAAACCATTGTAATATGAAAACATAGTATATAATAAAGATAAATTTTTTAACACTTTTGAAAACGATTTACTTTTAAATGATGCAATTAGAATAACTATATTATCAGAATAGAGAAAAATGGAACTAAACCACAGATTACAGAAAAATGAACTGTGAATAAACAAAAAAATCAGGGACCAGCAGTTGGCATACTGGCTATATCACTGGACTCCCCTGTAGTCGACCGTGGTTCAAGTCCTGGACCCAGTGGCTTAAACTCACACAGGTTGTGCCCAAGATCCCAAGAGGAGAATAGAGGAGAAAAGACTGCAGCATGACCATCCCCACTGGGGGGGTGATTTCTTGCTTTCTGTCTCTCTGCCTCTGTCTTTCTATTGAGCACACGCACCCTATGGCAAAAACCTCTCCAAAACAATAAAAAATAAACAAGAGTCTGAAATTTAAAAAAAAAAATCTCTATAAATAATAAAAGAATATCTGGGTAAAATATTTATATATGGTTAAGACTGTCTTTAGCCATGACTCAAAATACAGGTGCCATAAAATACATGACTTATAAATTCAACTGCATAAAAAGTAAAATAATAATAATTGAATGACAAAACACCATAATTTGGGACCAGTAGTTGGCATAGTGGTTATGTTGCTGGACTCCCACATAGTCGACTGGGGTTCAAGTCCCAGACCTGGTGGTTAAACTCATGCCAGGTGTGTGTGCAGCATGCCCAAGATCCTGAGAGGAGAATGGAGGAGAAGTGATTGCGGGAGATGATTTCTCGCTTTCTGTCTCTCTGTCTCTCTGTCCCTCTTTCTGGCAAGCACATGCACCCTATAGCAAAAGCCTCTCCAAAAAAATGTAAAAAACAATCCAAACACACATACCATAAGTTAAGTAAAAATACAAATGTAAAACCTGTAGATAACAAGCCAACATATATCAAAGATAAAGAACCGATCTCTAATTTATAGATATCTCTTAAAAGAATAAAATATGACATAAAATAAGATAAATATTAATTTTAAAGCAATCAATATATAAAAATTTTATATACTAGAAAAATGATTAATATAACTTTAAGTAAAGGACATTAAATATCTACTAACATATTTCTAATCTGCTAGACTGATTTAAAAAAAGCTCAAAATCTTCGTTTAAGGCATTATTTACTTAATTTGGGGGCTGGCAGATGGTGTGGCGGTTAAGGTTGCTGGACTCCCACATGGTCGACCACGGTTCAAGTTCTGAACCTGGCAACTTGCTTTCTCGCTGTCCCTCTCTCTGTCTGTCACTCTGTCCCTATAAATAAATAAATAAATAAATAAATAAATAAATAAAGTTAAATAAAATAATTCAACAAAAAAATATTTACTTAATTTTATTATCATTTTTAAAAATCATTTGCTATAGGGCATATGTACTCACAAGAAAGAAAGAGAGAGAGAGAAGAGAAGAGAGAGAGTGAAAAAGCAAGTCACCAGGTCCAGGAATTGAACTACAGTTAGCCATGTGGGAATCCAGCACCCCAACAATTATGCCACCTGCCTGCCCCCCAAAACTCAAAATCTTAAAGGCACTTTCTATTGGTGTGACTAGAGAAACAGGCAGTTTTGTGCATTGGTAATTGGATTGTAAATACTATTTTTGGTAAAACAGATACCAGTTCAATAAAAAACTATGAGAAATTAATTATTTTTGGAAATGTAATATAAAAATTTGAAAATAAATCATAAGATTTCATATGTAGGAATAAAAATACAATGAAAGGGATTTGTATGAATAATTGGGAGCTAAGGATATAGTTAAGTGTGTGGGTGGCAAGAAGTATCGAAATGTATAGGTATCATTTATATTTTGTATAAGAGACAAAGTGAAAGAAGAATGCTTGTTTGCTTTCAGGAAAAAATATAGAATAGATAAATTAGTTATTTAAGGCAGTGCTCAAATAAAGACCAAGTTCTGGTTAATTCCTAAAACTAGGTCATTAAGTAAATTGGTTAGATAAGCAAGGAGCCTAAACGCGATGTCTAGTGGTATGTCATGGTGCCATAGGGTACCTATTTTTCAATAGCTATTAGCTGATACCACACAAATGTATTTTAATCCTATTTATACAAAAAATATCCATTAGCTAAGTCCCAGAAAGTGACAAAGATGCACCACAAAACATATAAATCTGCCATAATTGTTTTCATTTGTTCTGAATGCTAATGTGAGTGCACAATAAACTACAAATTTATAAACAAAATATGTAATCTTGTGTGATGTAGTAAACACTAACTGAATACTGGAATAAAACAAAGATCTGAGAAAGGGCATTCTCTGTGCTTTCGTAAGTAAACGAACATCCATTTTTAAGTGAAGAGTGACTGAAATTAAAATGGTTAACCATAAGAGATGGGTATAAAGGACCAGCAGATGGCGTAGCAGATACATTGCTGGACTCCAACATGGCTGACTACAGTTCAAGTCCTGGACCCAGCAGCTTGAAGCACACTGGCATGTGTATATATTTACCCAAGATGCCAGGAGGAGAGTGGAGTAGAAGGGTTTGTGGCATGGTCATTCATCCTGGAGGATAATTTCTTGCTGTCTCTGTCTCTCTGGCAAGCACATGTAGCCTATAGCAAAAAAAAGCTCTCTAAAAAGATAGGTATGAATAGATGAAAGAATTAAGCATATTTATTGGACTTCTGTGAATATTTATTTACAATGATTTTTGATATTTATAGATGCCTAAATATTTTTAAAAGATATAAACCGACAAAAGAGCAAATCATAAATTAAAAATAAAGAGAAGCAATTCAAGCCAACAGTTTATTAACAACAGAGAAAAAAACCATAATGATTTAAATCAAGGAATTCTGGATCACAGTATTCTGTACACCCTTGTCTGGAATTATAAGAGCAAAAAGAACTGCAAAGGCATCTTGACTTTTACATCATACTTGTACTAGTGAAAAATTCTGAAAATATTTTATGTGATTATAAACTGGGCACATGATTAAATATATTGATACTTTGGGAAACTGGAATTCTTAGTTCAGGAGAAAATGTATACAAAACTGGAATGAGAGGGACTAGCAGTTAGTGTAATGGCTATGTCGCTGGAGTCCCATGTAGTTGACTATGGTTTCAGTCCCAGACCCAGTGGCTTAAACTCATGCAGTGCACGCATGTGTGTGTGTGTGTGCGTGTGCCCAAGGTCCCAAGAGGAGAACGGAGGAGAAGGGATTGTGGTGTGGCTATCACCCTGGTGGTGGTGAGGGTGGGGGTTGATGTCTCACTTTCTGTCTCTCTGTCTCTCTGTCTTTCTGGAGAGTGCACATGCCCTATAGCAAAAACCTCTCCAAAAAAACCCCAGGATTGTAAATACTATTTTTGGTAAAACAGATACCAGTTCAATAAAAAACTATGAGAAATTAATTATTTTTGGAAATGTAATATAAAAATTTGAAAATAAATCATAAGATTTCATATGTAGGAATAAAAATACAATGAAAGGGATTTGTATGAATAATTGGGAGCTAAGGATATAGTTAAGTGTGTGGGTGGCAAGAAGTATCGAAATGTATAGGTATCATTTATATTTTGTATAAGAGACAAAGTGAAAGAAGAATGCTTGTTTGCTTTCAGGAAAAAATATAGAATAGATAAATTAGTTATTTAAGGCAGTGCTCAAATAAAGACCAAGTTCTGGTTAATTCCTAAAACTAGGTCATTAAGTAAATTGGTTAGATAAGCAAGGAGCCTAAACGCGATGTCTAGTGGTATGTCATGGTGCCATAGGGTACCTATTTTTCAATAGCTATTAGCTGATACCACACAAATGTATTTTAATCCTATTTATACAAAAAATATCCATTAGCTAAGTCCCAGAAAGTGACAAAGATGCACCACAAAACATATAAATCTGCCATAATTGTTTTCATTTGTTCTGAATGCTAATGTGAGTGCACAATAAACTACAAATTTATAAACAAAATATGTAATCTTGTGTGATGTAGTAAACACTAACTGAATACTGGAATAAAACAAAGATCTGAGAAAGGGCATTCTCTGTGCTTTCGTAAGGAAACGAACATCCATTTTTAAGTGAAGAGTGACTGAAATTAAAATGGTTAACCATAAGAGATGGGTATAAAGGACCAGCAGATGGCGTAGCAGATACATTGCTGGACTCCAACATGGCTGACTACAGTTCAAGTCCTGGACCCAGCAGCTTGAAGCACACTGGCATGTGTATATATTTACCCAAGATGCCAGGAGGAGAGTGGAGTAGAAGGGTTTGTGGCATGGTCATTCATCCTGGAGGATAATTTCTTGCTGTCTCTGTCTCTCTGGCAAGCACATGTAGCCTATAGCAAAAAAAAGCTCTCTAAAAAGATAGGTATGAATAGATGAAAGAATTAAGCATATTTATTGGACTTCTGTGAATATTTATTTACAATGATTTTTGATATTTATAGATGCCTAAATATTTTTAAAAGATATAAACCGACAAAAGAGCAAATCATAAATTAAAAATAAAGAGAAGCAATTCAAGCCAACAGTTTATTAACAACAGAGAAAAAAACCATAATGATTTAAATCAAGGAATTCTGGATCACAGTATTCTGTACACCCTTGTCTGGAATTATAAGAGCAAAAAGAACTGCAAAGGCATCTTGACTTTTACATCATACTTGTACTAGTGAAAAATTCTGAAAATATTTTATGTGATTATAAACTGGGCACATGATTAAATATATTGATACTTTGGGAAACTGGAATTCTTAGTTCAGGAGAAAATGTATACAAAACTGGAATGAGAGGGACTAGCAGTTAGTGTAATGGCTATGTCGCTGGAGTCCCATGTAGTTGACTATGGTTTCAGTCCCAGACCCAGTGGCTTAAACTCATGCAGTGCACGCATGTGTGTGTGTGTGTGCGTGTGCCCAAGGTCCCAAGAGGAGAACGGAGGAGAAGGGATTGTGGTGTGGCTATCACCCTGGTGGTGGTGAGGGTGGGGGTTGATGTCTCACTTTCTGTCTCTCTGTCTCTCTGTCTTTCTGGAGAGTGCACATGCCCTATAGCAAAAACCTCTCCAAAAAAACCCCAAAACAACAATGACAACAACAATAAAAAAAAAAAACTGGAATAAGAAATGATAGGAAAGTATCCTGTGTTGTTAAATTTGAAGTACAACTATAAATTTTCCTAACGTAATGTTTTTAGCTATGAACATAAAAAATGACACTCAAATAGCAAAAAGAACACACATAACATCTGGATTTTGATAGCTAAATATGATTAATTACTAAAAGAATCTAAGAATTCTTTGGCTAATTTTTGTCAAATGTAAAGTGGAATATAAACATGGAACATTTTATTGTGTCAGAAATCACAGAAATTTTAAAAAATGGGGTAATTTAAGAACAAAATATTAGTGACTTTAATAGTTTTGACATATTTCTTAAAATTTCATCAATTCAGAATATAATGGTGAGATACAAACAGAAGGCACTTCTTTATAAAAAAATAACTAATACGAAATGAGAGAAAATTACTATTTTGCAACCAGAAATGTAGTAATCAATTCAAGCAAGCATCATCAATGGAAATCAATCATTGGGTGAAAGTATTGTTGAAGAACAGGATAGTAAGATGACCTCTGGGTATCATTAGATAGCTTACTTATTGACTATAAAGGAAAGAATTTCTTTACGATGCAGAGATCTGGCAGACAGGACCTTTACCAAGCAATAAAACTTATCATAGCTGGGACAAAATGGTTTATGTGTGTGTAGTCATGTCCTATTAAAGGTTTAACAATTGACCCTAAAAGCATGCATCTATACATATATATTTTTCTATGTATTTTTGTGTATATCTACTTTTTTTTTCCTTAGGTTTTTGCCATAGGGCATGTGCTCTTACTGGAGAGAGACAGGGAGAAAGAAAGTGATAAATCTCCACCCAGGGGGGAATCCACACAGCAATCTATCTCTGTTGTCCCCTCGTGATTTGGGGCATACATGCACAAACAGCCAGCATGATTTTCAAGCCACCAGATCCAGGACTTGAACTGTGTTTGCCCATTATGAGTCTAGCACCTTAACCACCATGCCACCTGCTGGCACCATGTATACCTAATTTTTTGAAGACAATAAAATTTGAAACTTTACTCCTAGATCCAGAATAATAATTTCAGTCACTGTTTTTTGTTTTGTTTTGGTTTTGTTTTGGTTTTGGTTTTAATTAGCCAGAGGGTATGTGCACTCATCAGAGACAGACAAAGAGAGAGAAAATGAAAAAGCAAGCCTCCCCCTCCGTGGATAATGATCATAGAGCAACCACTTCTCCTCCCTTTCTCCCTCCTTTTGGGATGTGGGCAAACACACACACAGGTCAGGCATGTTTCTTAAGCCACTAGGCCCAGGACTCAAACAGCACAGTTGGCCATGTGGAACCCAGCTGCCTTAACCATCCTGCCATGGGTTGGTTCTTACTTACTACTTACTGAACAACTGTGGATCAGGAACCTGGCAAGTTATTCTACATATCTTATCTCCATTTCCCAAACCACATTATGGCATTATGATTCTTATTTTACGAATTTGTAACCAACTTTAAGAACACTTTTGACCAGTGTTACGATGGAACAATTCATGATGGTCAAAGAAAAGCAGTTTCTATATGGTCAGATATTTGTATTTTGTTGAGGAAGAGAAGACAAAAGTAGGCTAATAAATGATACAATTATTTACATGTTTTGCTCAGTTAATGATCAAAAGGCATTTACAAGGCTGGTGAGTAGTGATCAAATATCTGGATCTTTACACATTTGCTCTCTCTGAATGAAAATAATTAAAAATTAATCTTCACTTTTGCACAATTTCAAACTTCTACACTAAATAACCAGGAAAGCCCAGATTCCCCCAAGTTTTCTGGTCACCTTGTTTGCCTGTGCCCTGTGTGCTTTTTCTCCTACAGACCGTATGAAGGGAATTCTAAAATCTGACAGATTAGCAATGAAATATTTTACACCATTTCCTGAGATCTATCTCAGATTTATGGCCGTGCACTTAGAGATATCATGATGCAGAAATGTTGGGCAAGAAATAAAACTATATTTTCCCCTTTCTTACTTCAGTGGAGCACAATTTTCATTTATTCACACTGTATTTCCTCACATAATATGTTCTTCAGACTCAAGGCTATAAATTTGAAAATATTTATAGGCAAGACTACCCCAGATGCCATTTATACCTTGCTGGTATTTTGTTCCAGCTCCTGAGAGCCACTCATATCTCATAGGAATGGCTCTCAACCATGTACGAACTTGGAGTTTCCTCTGTTAAATGAAAGGCCCTTCTTAGACTATAACATTTCTAATTTGATTTATTATTTATAACATAAAGCTGCTAATAGGTTCAAAGGAAATATGTTTATAAGTGTTCAGAACTTTCCCAACTCTGGATTTCCAGGTTTTACAGGTCAGTTTTAAAATTTGAGAGTGAGGAGTTACCCACCCCCCACCCACTTCCTCCTACCTATATTTCTCTAAAAATATTTTATAGATTTAATCTACAATATTTCTCATATTGTGATAGACAACCATAATTGCCCCTCTCCATGTGGTCATGTGTTTGTCAAACAAAAAAAAACATGGGCAGACACTGCAAGCATGGCACAGCTGTGGGTAGAACTCGGGCAACTGGTTCTGCAGGTTATATGTAGAAATCCCATCTGAGTCATCCCTAAGAGGATGTTTGGTTCAGACAAGGATGCAATACCCTGGGCTGAACTCCAGTAAAGGAAATTGGTCTTCTTCCTGCTTTCCTTACTTCCTGACAGTATCGTAGGGCATATTGCGAGTACTGTGTGGAGGATTGATAGGGTATGTCGTAATGGAGGCCACGTGGCTCTCAGAGAAGCCTTACCAATGAACACAAGTTCCTTGTAATTGCATGCTCAATGTTGGAGGGTGTTGCATGACAGTCCTAAAAGCTGCTGTATACCTCTGGGAGAAGTTGAGTTTTTGAGCAGTAGCTTATGCATGTGAGTTAGGGACCTAACTATTGCTACAGGAGAAAAAGAGAGCCTCAGTGTCTGAAAGTAAAGATCCTATGTGATCCTTCAAATTTTCTGACCAAAAGCAGAGAGCTAGGGGAAATGTGCTTTTACTTAATTAAACCCCTCCCCCTTCCAATTACTTCCAGACAAGTATAGTAAGAACAAAGGAGGTGATACCTTTGGAGCATAGTGAACTCTGAGGAAGGTCATTTTAAGACACACTTGGAGGGTATCAACAATCCAAAAGCAAAATAGGAAAAAAAAGATAGCAAAGCAGAGGAAAAAACATAAAGTTCATTCTCCTGACATTTTATGAGATTCAAATGACTTCAAAGAAGTCATTTGAAATAGATATCACATTTTCTATAATTTGCTCATTTTCTTAATTTAAGCTTTATCAATAATGCCATTAGATATTAATGATTCAATATATTTTTATGTATTTGTCTGGTAATAAAATGACCTATTGCTTCTTGGGTCACTGTTTAACAACATCCCAGAATAGCTCTTTAGGAGCTTGCTTTCTCCAAACCCCATACTGGATGGTTAAAAAAAAAAAAAAAAAAAGTGACTAACATATTTGTTGAACTCCTAAATGAGAAAGCACTAGTTGATATTTTAAAAACTGGTTATAACAGAATTAACTTTGACTTTTCTTTTTAAATTTTTGGATAGTTGTTGGAGTATCTTCTCTTTCTTTTTTTTTTTTTTTTTTTTTTTTTTTTTGCAGCTCACAGGACTTTATTAAGATGGAATCATTGCTAATTATATAGTAGTTATTGCCTAGGCCAAAATCCATGCGGTCCATATGAATTTATAGTTACACAAGTTAAATACAAATGGCATGTTCAAAACCATAAGGAAATACCTGATGCCCAGATGATGAAGACTGAGCGATTATGATTGCGTCTGCATGTTTATTTCAAGTGCCATCAGCTACATGGGAGTTCAGTGACATAGCCATTACACTAACTGCTGGTCCCAAGTATCTTCTCTCTTAATTCAGGTTTTGTGTGTGTGTGTGTGTGTGTATGTGTGTGTGTGTGTTTTCTTTGAGGGTTGCCGTTACTGCTGTGGCTATTGGTTGAGATAGCAGGGTTGTCGTTACTGCTGTGGCTATTGGTTGAGATAGCAGTTAAGGAGAAGCAGAAGTTAGTGGAGAAAATAAAAGAATCTAGAAAAAAAAATTTTCAGTCAAGACTTTTAATCACATTATAGTTTGCTGAACAGTAATAAGTTTAATTTTTTTACATTTCAGGGATTTATGAGATTATAAATTCACACTAAAAATACTATTAATGATAGAAAGAACAGTAAAGAAATGACTCTCAAGAATTTAGAATTTAAAGAAAATATCTTCAACTGTTAAACTATAGTTAAAGTGTAAAATCAATATATAATTGCTAAGATCAGAAACAGAAAAATCTCCATTTTTGGAGAAAATCTCAAGCCTAAAATAAGTTTAGCTTAGCTTCACTCAAACATAATTAAAGTAAGATTTTTGAGGAGTTAGAGATAAATATAGATTAAAATAGTTTTTTTTCCCTAGTACTCCACTGAATTATGCAACCTTTAGAAACTATTTATTTGATAGTGATAAACTACCCAAATAAAATTATGTTCAATATAAGAAGGGTTGGTCTAAAGTTGAACTTAGAGAATGAATTAAGACAAAATAAGCTTGCTTATAATCCAGGGATGGCTGAAAGCAGGGGTGAATAAACTGGGGGTATCCTCTCTCTCTCTCTCTCTCTCTCCTTTCACTTTTGGAAAAAAATAATGAATTAAAAAAAATCCCCATTATGAATTTGAGCGATTTTAAAAGTACTATTATTGTAGTATTAGCTCAAGAAAAATTAGAGCCCATGAAGAAAACATTCTTATTATTTTGGAAAAATATATTCAAGATTTGCTGTTACTAAAATACAGGGGCCTGATATTATTGTAAGTTAAATTTTAACATTAGGGTGAATTAAGTTACTTCATTGTTTTAAAGTGGAAAAATCATGAGAATAGATGATAATCAGCTCAATTTCTTTCTGAGCTAGCCTTACTAATAATAACCTGATGAACACAAAAAATTGAAAATTGTAAACTCAAATAAATCTAAAGAACAAAGATACATGTTACAATTTCTACAATTTGCTTATTTTCATGATTTAAGCCTTAACAGTAATGCCCATTAAATATTGAGGTTCAATTTCTTATTTTTAATCCATTTCTGATTAAAAATATGAATATTATAAACTAAATGTATATTAAATTTAACAGTATGATAAGTATATTATTTATGATTACATGTGCTTGATTTGAGAAATATAAGGATAGTTAGTTATACATAAAGTAAAACTAAATAGCATAATTAATAAAACTCAACTGAAGGATGAAAAATGTGACTATACGGGACCAGCAGCGTAATGGCTATGTCGCTGGACTCCCACATAGTCAACCACGGTTCGTGTCCCAGACCCGGTGGCTTAAAACTCACGCTGGGTGCGTGTGCGTGTGTGCCCAAGATCCCGAGAGGAGAAGGGAGGAGAAGGAATTGTGGTGTGGCCATCCCCCCGGGGGCTGATTTCTCGCTTTCTGTCTCTCTGTCTCTCTCTGTCTGGCAAGCGCACGTGCCCTATAGTGAAAAACTCTCCAAAAAAAAAAAAAGTGACTATACAACAAATTCCAAAAATTAACTTAATTCAATTCAGTGCTCATTTGGAGGATAAAGTGATTAATTAATAGGTGTATCTAATTTAAATGGATATTTATATGGAAAACAAACAAAACTGCCAGCTAGATATCACATTTAACAATAGTTTTACAATTACGAATCTAGATGTATAAGTACAAATGTTGATTTTTTTTCTTAGAGAGGTTTTTTTTTGCTATAAGGCGCGTACGCTTGCCAGACAGACAGAGAGAGACATAGAGACAGAATGCGAGAAATCATCCCCCAGAGGGGATGGTCACGCCGCAATCCCTTCTCCTCCATTCTCCTCTTGGGATCTTGGGCACGCACGCACACGCGCCTGACGTGAGTTTTAAGCCACCGGGTCTGGGATGTGAACCGTGGTCGACTACATGGGAGTCCAGCAACATAGCCATTATGCTAACTGCTGGTTCCCCAAATATTGATTTTAATCTTATGTATAGAAAAGGTTATATATAAATTTAAATACACACACACACACACACACACACACACACACATAAGCCTGTTCCTACTACTATATAAAAAATACCTCACACTTGGTCATTTATAAATAACAGAAATTTATTTCACATAATTTAGGAAGCTAGGAAATCTATGATCAAGAAGCTAGCAGCTCTGCTATCTGGCGAGGGCTTCAAAGATGGTGTTTTCTCACTAGTTGCTTACATAGCAGAAAGGGAATATTGTGTCAGTAGGAACCTGCAGCTCCCTTGAACCTCTTTTGTAAAGGCACTAATTCCATTTTGAGGACAAAGCCCTCAGGATTTAATAACTTCTCCAAAGGACCCACCTCTTAATACCACTACAAAGGAGATCAGATTTCAAGAAGAATTTTGAAAGGATACATTCAAACTATAGCACGGAGGCATTATTTACTATTTTTTTAAGAGATATTTTTGCTATAGGGCACAACACTTACCAGAGAGACAGAGAGACAGAATGCAAAAAATCATACCCCTGGGGAGGTGGCCATGCCGCACTCCCTTCTTATCCATTATCCTCTCGGGATTTTGGGTACACATGCACAAGCGCCCAGGATGAGTTTTAGGCTGCTTGGTCTGTGACCCAAACCACAGTAGACAACATGGGACTCCAGCGACCTAGCCATTATGCCATTTGCTCTTCCCCAGCACAAAGGTACTATTAAAAACTAGGAGGCTCTTCCCCAGCACAAAGGTACTATTAAAAACTAGGAGACACCATGCAACACTGTTGTGGCGAGATTTTTCTTAACTAATGCAGAAAACTAGGAGACAAAGGGAAGATTAGATTTGTTTAACAATATAAATAAAAATATAGGTCATAGTATAAAGAGTAAAAGGAAAAATGTTGACCATCATAAATATTTTTATTATAAATGACAATGCATTAATATCTTTAATGTATGCAGAGTTCCTAAAAATATTAAGAAAAGCAAACAATTTATTAGAAAAAATTATTAAACTAAATTACAAAGGAAAAAATATTTGGATATTCTAGAGATGAGTTTCAATCTAATTTACAATCAGGTATATATTACATAGAACTACAAGGAGAGGAGCCAGCAGGTGGCATTGAGATTAAGGCACTGGACTCCCACATGTCCAAAAGTGCTTTGAATCCCAGACCAGGCGGCTTGATATTGACACCCGACGCATGTGCTTGTATGCCCAAAGCCCCAAGAGGAGAATGGAGAAGAAAAAGAATTGCTGTATAGCCATTCCCCAGGTAGGGTGCTTTCTCACTTTCTTTCTTTCATTCTCTGTTTCTCTCTGGCGAGTACACACACTCTCTGGAAAATTTAAGAAAAAAACTAGTATGAGGAAGTCTTCAATCTGTTGTTTCACTGTGAGAAACACGATATTTGAGATGCATAAAATGAATAGATAAAATAAGAAAGCTATATATCATACTGGTTATACTTTATGGAGTGGAAAGGCAAGGCAAGAAGTATTAGGGTTTTTTTAAAATCTTTTGAACGTTCATTTTTTACAAAGAAATGAATTATAGTTGTACTTTTAAAATATAATCATGGGACTTTAACAGAAAATATGAAGAATATTGGGGGTTTAATTTTATTTTATAGAGTATCTCTGAATCATCTTACTGCTGATATAGTATTACAGAGAGAATTTTTTTAACACTTAGGTGAAAATAATTTTCTATTTTTAAGGTTAATTCTGTAAACTTATTTCTGGGTATGGCACTGTCTACTAAACCAAAGATTTAACATTTAGCTGCAAATGGGATTATAATTAAAGCACTTAACAACACAATAGCAACTGAAAAAAAAATCAATCTCCAATAACAATGCAATTTAGGAGAGATTTTTTAAATATTTTACTTTATTTTTCTAATTTTTTGTGTTCAATCACTGTATATCTTTACAACATAGAAAATGAATTTTCCCTGCATGAATTAGAAGAGGATTTATATCTTAGAAATGAAAGTATTTCTTCCTGATTTTTTTTCTTTTTTCTTTTCTTTCTTTACATTTTCCATTAGAAAGAGAAAAAGAAGCACTCCCAACAGGGCACCAACACCATGGTCCAGCCTAGCTTCAGCCCACCCCAGGTCATGGGCACACATGTGTGGCTGGCATACTCAGAGAGGTCTCATGTGCACCCAGAACCTTTCCATGGGGTCAGCTTTGCAGAGTGTCATATTTTATCACTGCACAATCATGTGGGCCCTCTTCCTGTTTCTCTATCCAATCAAATTCTGTGTATTCTTTTTTTTTTTTTTTTTTTTTGAGGTTTTTGCTTTAGGGTACATGTGCTCACCAGAAAGAAAGAGATAGAGATAGTAAGAGGGAAAGTGTGAGAAATCATCTCCCAGGTTGGATGGCCACGCCACAATTCCTTCTTCTCCATTCTCCTCCTGGGACTTTGGGTACACATGCATACATGCCTGGTGTGAGTTTCAAGCCACTGGATCTGGGACTCGAACTGTGGTTGGCCATATAGGAGTCCAACAATGTAACCACTATGCCATCTAGTGGCCCCAGATTCTGTGTATTCTATAGGAGACACTGATATTAAATCCCTTAAATTGCCCTTTACTGCTTCTACCTCCATATGATCTCTCCTAAGCAATAATATTTTCCTGTGCACTGGTTAAGAAAATAATAATAATATGATTTATTAACCATGCCTTTTGTCTTATCTTATTGTCTAAAATTTTCTCTATGAGTGGACCCCAACTAATATTCCTTTAGCTCCTAAGTGGTGTTGAGATAGTCAGAGATGTAATGAATTACCTACACAAAATTTAAGGTCTTTTCTATCAACCAAAATGTCTGTTACCATCTGACATGAATCAGATGATATTCTACAAAAGTGGTCTTTTTCCTTTTATTTTTTTAGATTTGTACTGTTTTATTTTATTTAGTAGAGACTTTTTTTTTTTCTAACTAGCATCAACTATTAGTAAATGATATGAGAAAGCTAGTACTTTGAATTTTACTGAGACTCAGATTTGGATCTCACAATGCAAGACTAAGATACAAGAAAGTCATGTGAGAGAGTGAGTGAACATAGCTGATAAACCAGCATCCATATCTCAGTTTGATTCTGCATTTCTTCATCTATCTATAAATAAGCATGGATTCTTATGGAAAAAATTAAAATACTCATTAAAAAAAAAAAACCACACTCAGATGACCTTGGAGGATCCTTCCCTTCTCAATTTTGGTAGCTTAGCAATAAATTGGCCCTCTGGGTATGAGTTACTGCAATGAAGGTACCTGCTGACACAAGCCATTGAGACCCGGAGGTTACTTCTTCCTAGGAGACCGTTTCCTTCACCAAGTGCCTATTTTCACATAGTAGTTTACAGAACCCTTGTGTCACTCTTCCCGTAAATAGAATATAGAAATATTTGGGGGCTAGGGTCTTTTACCTGGATCCCTTTCAATGGTATTAGATACAGCTATGACCTCCTGGCTGAAGCAAAACTCTCTGTGGCACAAGGACAGTTTTAGTATCATGTGCCTCTCCGCTACCTCTGCTACTTCAACACCTGTAGGATCTCTCTATTCGGCTCGGTTATGTTTCCATGGTGGGACGCTAATCTGCATTCCCCTTTGCTTTGTGTGGAAGATGGCCTTCACAGGGAAACCCAAGTGCTAAGGCTGTGGAGTAGGACTTACAGATTTTAGATTATTAAGTTGTATGTGGCTATATTTCAAAGAGATAGCAAAAAGGCTCCTCCTCTTTTTCCTGGTAACTAATAGTAAATATTGAATAATGTCTAAGTTCTCCTTTTTAAATGAGAAGATATTGATAAATTGATAATGGAGTATTCACAAAGATATATTAGTAAATGGAGAAAACAAAGAACAGTGTATTTATTCTTAAGTACACTATTATAGATACATATGTAGACAGTTAATATGTATTTTCATTTCATACAAAAATGTGTACTTTATCTCTTGTGCAAAAGCTGAAGAATTGCATATATACATTTTATTTCATTTTCCTAAAATAAACACTGGAGGGAACCAGCAGTTAGCATAATGGCTGTCACTGGACTCCCATGTAGTCGACCGCGGTTCGCGTCCCAGACCCGGTGGATTAAAACTCACGCTGGACGTGTGTGTGTGTGTGTGTGTGCCCAAGATCCCGAGAGGAGAATGGAGGAGAAGGGATTGCGGCGTGACCATCCCCCCTGGGAAGTAATTTCTCGCTTTCTGTCTCTCTGTCTCTCTCTGTTTGTCTGGCAAGCGCACGCACCCTATAGCAAAAAACTTCTCCAATAAATAAATAAATAAATAAATAAATAAAACATAAACTAAGAGATTTCTCTAAAAGTGTGTGGAGGCATGTAGAGGAGTGGATACTGGAGCCAAGGGCATCAGTGATAGTGAGACTTTATTTTTAAGAATAATTTTATTTAACATTATTTATTATTATTATTTTAATATTTCCAGAGAGAGAGAGAGAGAAGGAAAATGAAAAAGCAAGCCTCCAGGTCTGGGACTTGAACCACGGTTGGCCATGTGGGAGTCCAGTGCCCTTAACCACCATGCTACCTGCCAGCTCCCCAGGTTTTTATGTTTTTTCTTTTTAGAATTATTTTATTTAGAGACCAGCAGTTAGCATAATGACTATGTTGCTGGACTCCCATGTTGTAGATTGCAGTTCAAGTCCCGGACCCTGGGGCTTAAACTCACACCAGGCATGTGTGCATGCGTGCCCAAAATCACGAAAGGAGAATGGAGGAGAAGGGACTGCAGCATGGCCATCCCCCCAGAAGGGGATTTTTTGCTTTCTGTCTCTCTGTCTCTCTCTCTTTCTGGTGAGCGCACGTACCCTATGGCAAAAACCTCTCCCCCTCCCAAAAAAAGAATTATTTTATTTAACTTTGTTTATTATTATTATTTTGATAGTGGGACTTTCAAACTGCAACCACTGAATGCTCTATTAAAACAATTAAATGGAACCTAACCAACCATTAGCACAAACATCTTCTTTTTCTTAAAATGGTCTAGGCTAAAAAAAAAAAATAATTACCTCCCCACCACGATGAGAAGTCACTGAAACTAATATGTGAAGTTTGATTAAAAGATAAAAATATAAAATAAAGCAAGGAAAAAATAAGAAAATTCTTCATAGAGTTAAATAATTGTCTGAAAATAATTTCTTGCATAATTGTGGAAATAAGATGTAAATATCTGTGTACTCTAATCTCAATTTTAATAAACAATGCTCACCCTAGTTGTGATAAATTCTATTTTGCTGACAGTTCTATGCACAAAACTTAGGAAGAGCTTTTATAGATGTTGCAGGTAAAAAATGAAATTATAGGAATGTAATAAAATTCAATCAAGTCATGAAAAAAAAGATAAACTATCCTAGCAGTAATCAAAAAATAGAATACTAAAAGATTATAAAATTATTTTGTATACATATTTGAAATTCTCATGGGTGAAAAACAGTACAATCATTAGAACACACTGTGAAGCATATTATAAAATTATAATTGAATTATTGGTTAATAATGTAGACATCCTTTTAATTAAACACCTAAATTAAGATTGTATTTCTACATTAGAATGGACAAGGTTTAAAGTTCAAGATAAATCAGACTACAAAAATTATGACAAATATATTTTGAATAGTCACATTAAAATGTTGAGGTAACAAAGTGAATGAAATAAGTACAAAAAACTGGTCCTGAAACTACTGGAGTTAAGATATTTTGGTAGTTTAATTGAGGCCCAGTGGTCAACTCCTCCCTTCCCATCCTCAGAACTCCTCCTATAGAAATGTTTAAAAAGGAATTAGAAGAAGTAATGAACCATACAAAAGTGATTCCATTTATCTCTGTTTAAGTTATTGTAGCTATTTAAATTAAATTTGATTTGTAGTAGCTTTAAACATTTTAGTTTTGCTTAATTAATTGTAAGTAGAAACAAGATTTGTGACAGAACTACTGTGCTTAATTGACAGAGGGATGATATATTTAACTACCAAATTGGAAAATGACAATTTTACATTATCAGCATCATAAGTTCTTTTCCAGGGACATATTACACCTTTTCAGAAGAAATTAAAATAAAAAAAATCTAGACCTGTTAGATCTTTGAATCAAAAAGAAAAACATGTTTTTCATGTTTATATATTCCCTTCTATTTCAGAAGCTATTGACTGATATCTTAATATGAAGCTTTAAAAAATATTGAAATAATTCTACTCTTTGAGTACTCTAAACAAATCAATAATGCATAAATACTCTAATGTTTCAGGATAGTAACTTTCTATTAAATTATTCATATTTTTACAACTGAGTTTTATAATAATGGCAGTGGTATAGTCTATTATGGGAAAATGAGCACAGATATATTGAAATAGCTCTCAAATAAAAATGTAAAAAATATAGGTTAGTATACTGTCAGAAGCTCAGGTGGTTAAACTCTTTAAATTGTCTTGTTCTTTTGGAAGTATAGCTAGAAATCTAAAATACTTGAGACAATTTACTAACTGTTATCAACAGCTTCAAAAGACAATACTTTTCATTTTCTCTTGTCTGCAATTCAATTTTCTTTCTTATGTTTATCTTATTATTTTGATATTTTGCTCCCTTTTTCTAGAAAATTCTTGCCAGTAATATCTTTAGAATTATAATTAAAGAAAGAAAATAGTACTGTCATAAAAAATAACTATTAGCCTATTGTCACATCACTAATCCTTATCATTTCCTTGAAATGGATCATTTTTTTCCTGTAGTTTAAGGCTGCTGAGATACTCTCACCATGTTATAAAAAGAGGTTTGTGCTGGAGTGAATGGATCGTGTTTAAATCTTGCTTAAAACTGACTCTGCTCTTCCCAACTTGATCTATAGATTTTGTGTAATCCTGCTTAAAAATCTCAGCAAGGGAAAAAGCATCGTTGTCGAGGTGCTAGATCTCACATGGCTGTCTCTGAGATTTGAGTCCCCTCTGGACAGCTTGAGAAACAAGCCAGGTGCGTGTGCACATATATTCAATATTCCAAAGGAGACTGGAGGCAAAGGGACTGTAGCGTGGCCATTCCCTGGGGGAGAGTGAGGAATATTTTGCTTTTCCTCGCTTTTTGTCTCTCTATCTCTTCCCAGTATGCACATGTATCCTCTAACAATTTTTTTTTTTTAAATAGAAAGATAGTTTTTTCAAATGGTTCTGGAACAACTGGACATTCACACACACACACACAAATCTAGACACAAGACTACAGTCAAAATGGATTACATATGCACACATAAATGCAAATCTATTAAAACTTCTAGAAGATAATGCAGGACAACATCTAGATAACCTGGGGTTTGACAATGGCATTTTATTATAACATCCAAGGCAAAATCCATGAAAAAAAAAAAAAAGGATAAGCTAGACTTTACAACCTCTGCCTTGTAAAAGATACTGTTATGAGAATAAAAAGAGAAGACAAAACCTGGTAGAAAATCTTTGCAAAACGTATCACATCAAGGATAGTTATCCAAATTCTTTGAAGAACTCTTAAAACTTAACAATCAGAACAAAAATGACCTAATTTTAAGAATAACCAAAGATCTTATCAAAGCTTAACATCCCACCTAAGAAGGTGTGCAGTTGGCAAGGAAGCATAGGAAAAGATACTCTCCATCAGATGTCATCAGGGAACCGCAAACTAAACCGAAAAGAAATACTACCATATACCTATGGGCCAAGCTGCAGCACCCTGGCAGCTCCGAGTGCTGAGGAGGATGAAGAGCAAGAAGAATGCTCGTTCATCACTGGTGGGAATGCAAACTGGTCCATCCGTGCTGGAATATCATTTTTAGTTTCTTACAAGACTAAAGATACTCTCACTATCTATGTAATCAAGCAATTATGCTCTTTGGCGTCTATCCAAAGAAGTTGATAAACTTATGTCCATACAGAGACTGCATATGGATATTTATAACAGCTTTATTCATAATTGGCCAAACTTGCAAGCAACCAAACGTCCTTCAGTAGGTGAATGAATAAATAACCTGTCTACAGTCAGACATTGGAATGTTATTCAGTGCTAAAAGCAAAAGTCAGGGAAATACATGGAGAAAACTTAAATACATATTACACTCTGGAAAGGGCAAACTACAGAGACTGTAAAAAGAGCAGTGATTCCCAAGGCTAGGATGGGGAGGTGTAGGAAAGGATGGAGAGGCTGAGAAACTATTCTGAATGATACTATAATGGTGAATACATACCATTATAAATTTGTCCCAAACCCAAAAAATGTACACCAACGATAAACCTAAAAACTGTGGACTTTAGGAAATAAATAATGGTATGTTAATACATATTTATCAACCGTAACAAACATACCATTCTGGTGGGTATTTTGATATCGGGAAGGCTATGCATGTGAGAGGTCAGGAGGTATACGGAAAAAATCTCTGTACCGTCTGCTCAATTTGACTGTAAATTAGCTGTTCTAAAAATAAAGTCTGCTTAAAGAAAAGAAAACTGACTCTACCAGTTTTAGCAGAATATCATGGCATATATTCTGGTATTCAGCTTCTTGGGAGACTATACTATGGGTATAATGCTATCGATAATTGATACATAATAATAAACACATTTTGTCACACTCTTTATAATAGTTTAATAAACTGTATTTGGTGTTGGTGTAATGGCTATGTCGCTGGACTCCCATGTAGTCAATCACAGTTTAAGTCCTGGACCCGGTGGCTTCAAAATCACACCAGGTGCGTGTGCGTGCATGCCCAAGATTCTGAGAGGAGAATAGAGGAGAAGGGATTGTGGCATGGCCATCCCCCGCTAGGGAATGACTTCTCGCTTTCTGTCTCTCTGTCTCTCTCTGTCTTTCTGGCGAGCATACGTGCCCTATAGCAAAAACCTCTCCAAGAAATAAAGAAATAAATATACTGTATTTGTCTAGGGGTTGTCTGATCACGTGGATGATGTTTGTTTAAACTGGCATGGCACTAAGCGCTCCTAGGCTTCTTAGGGATAACTAATAAATACCTAGGCACATGTATGAAAAAGATGTCAGTGTACCATACTATTAAAAGAGTAGCAAGTCCCATGCGATAATTTAGAGAAAACTAAAGGAAGTCATGAGGTAATTTCATAACACTGTCAAAGGAAGGACATGCATTTGAAACCTCTTCAAAAAGCAGCATTTTATATGCTGAGAACAAAAAAATATTCTTAGTTCATCCACTAAGTGCTGGATACTAATTTACTAATGAAATACTGAGTCACAAAAACAAAAATCATCAGAAAATTAAGATGATAAACTGTGATTTTACATAATTTTCAATAGTAAATTAAATTTCAAGGAGACTGACAAGTGTCTACCAATTTTACCTACATTTCCACTCACAGAAAAATTACACAGGATACCAAATTATCAGAAGGTGATTTGATTAGCATAGAGTCATATAAAGAGCAGTTGGTTATTTAAATTGTATCAATCTTAAGAATCTGAGGCACTGTGTTCCTCTCGAAGGGCACCCTATCACAGAATATACAGTAATGTTTCAAGGGAATACCTGAATTAAAATACACCGCCATTTTTTTTTAATCTTTAAGTCAGTTTATTTCTTTCTTGCGTGAGAGAGAGATACAAAGAGAGCGCACACACTCCCAAAAGGATCCTAACAACTTGATCAACTCCCAGCCCTGGATCATGGAAACCCACGTGCCTGATATACTCAGGAAACTTCCTGTTTGGGTCAGCCTCAAGTAATATTCCATTTCACTGCTGTGCCATGGTCTGGCCCCTATTTTGGTTTTCTTTTATTTTCCTTAATGTTATTTGCAAATTACATCTATCATTGGTCTTTGGAAAAAAGCTTTGGAAATTATTTAAAACATGGTTTGATTTTATTTACTCAGTTCTCTTACTTTCTTTGTTATGATCATGTATTTTTGCTTATTTTTAACCTAATTTCTTAAAATATAAGCTTATCATCTAATACTTTTATGGTGGCATAATGTTGTACCATATAATTTGCCTCTGTAAGTGCACAATACAATAAATTTGAAAAGTTGTATAGAGTTATGTAACCATTGCACCGCTCTAGTTTTTGTATATGTTCATCATCCTTCAAAATTTCATCAAGGTCACTTCCAATCAATACTAACTCCCAACCTCAGTACTAGGTAAACACTGACCTGCTTTATTTCATATAAATCTGTCAGTTTTTCCCTGAACACTTCAAATAAACAGAATTAGACAATTTCTAGTATTTCGTGTCTGGCTTCTTTCACCCAGCATGTTTTCAAATTCACACATGGTGGAGATGTCATCAGAATCCTTTGCATTTTTGTTGCTATTTTTTAAATTTTTATTTTATTTTATTTTGTTTTATATATTCAATCACATATGTCATTTAGCTTATGAAGTGAGTGTTCCAACATGAATACATTTCTCACCAGTCTGGTTGGGGAACTATACATGCTATCATCAACAGATAATAACCCATTTCTTTGTCCCATAAATGTCTTGCCTCTCTATTTTTCTCCTTAATGTCTTTCCTCAGACTCTCCTCCTTCTCCCACCCTCTTCCCACACTGTATTTGGTATCTATAACCATTTTATCTGTTTCTGTATCCTCTAGTCATTCAGTTTTGGCCAGAGTACAGACTGTTGGTATATATTAAGTAGAGACATATAATGTCTACCCTTCATAGTTCGGCTTGCTCCACTCGGCAGTAAATCTTCCATATTCATCCATTTTCTGTCAAAAGACAAGGTCTTGTTGCTTTTTATGGCTGAGTAGTATTCCATAGAGTATATGTGCCACACTTTTTCCATCCATTCTGTTTGTGGACATTTGGGTAGGTTTCATGTCTTAGAATCCCTTTCTTTTATAACTGAATAGTATTCTATTGTTTGGGTATACCACATTTGTTTATCCATTTACCAGTTAATGGATACTATTATAAAAAATGCAGCTATGCACATTCATATACAAGACTCTGTGCAGACATGTATTTTCTTTTTGCTTGGATAGATACCCAGACATGGAATTGCTGGATTCTATAGTAACTTTATGTTTAGATTTTTAAGAAACTGTCAAAGTAGCTTTATCATTTTACACTCACACCAGACATATATGAGGGTCCAGTTTCCCCACTTCCTCCCCAAACATCTAACACTTTCCACCTTTTAGATTGTATAACTCTTCTAGTGGATAAGTTATACCTCACTGTGGTTTTAATTTGCATTTCTCTAATGACTAATGATGTTGATCAACCATTCATGTGCTTCCTGTTGATATACTTTTGTTGATGAAATGGCTGTTAAAGCATTCAACCATTTTAAAAATAAGATTGTCTTATTTTTATTTATTAAAGGATTATTTATTTTAATTTTATTTATTATTTTCATTTTAATTGGATATAGGGTACGTGCACTCACCAGAGAGGAAAAAAAAAAAAAGAGTGAGAAGGTGAGAAAGCAAGCCGCCAGGTCTAGGACTCACACTACTGTTGGCCAAGAGTCGAATGCTTTATCACCACACCACCTGCTGACCCCTTATCTTATTTTAAATAAGAGTTCTTTTTTTCTTGTCATGATTCCTTTAACCTATAATATATATTATATGTATATATTTTCTCCTACTCCCTTATTTTCCTTTTCTTTTTTAAGTCTTTATACACACACACACACGTATACATGTATATATACACATATACACACACACGTGTGTGTGTGTGTGTGTGTGTGTGTGTGTGTGTGTATATATATATATA
>NW_006159730.1:4564029-4568808 GCF_000334495.1 Tupaia belangeri chinensis | reverse complement strand
ACATGAGAGTCCAGCAGTGTAACCATTATGCCATGTGCTGGTTATATTATTTATTAATTTATTTAAACTTGCTATAGTCATCAGGAGAGACGAAGTGAGAAAGCAAGCCACCAGGTCTAGGACTCACACTACTGTTGGCCAAGAGTCGAATGCTTTATCACCACACCACCTGCTGACCCCTTATCTTATTTTAAATAAGAGTTCTTTTTTTCTTGTCATGATTCCTTTAACCTATAATATATATTATATGTATATATTTTCTCCTAGTCCCTTATTTTCCTTTTCTTTTTTAAGTCTTTATACACACACACACACGTATACATGTATATATACACATATACACACACACACGTGTGTGTGTGTGTGTGTGTGTGTGTGTGTATATATATATATATTTAATTAATTCCCAGGGAGAAATATGGAGGAAGAATTAGAAAGCATCCCAAATAGGGCATGAGCACTTAGAAATCAGGAATCAAGAAGAAAAACAGAGAGGCAGGACATTTAAGGAACACAAAAATGGAGGATTGTCTGTTGATGATAACATTTATGTTATTTTCAACTAGACTAGTGTGAAGTGTATTCATGTTGAATAAATTCTTTTACAAGCTCTAGTGATGTACAGTGATTGAATGTATAAGATAAAATTTAAAAAAAAATCTCTTTTCCTCTCTTTCTTCACCCTATCAGGATTAAAAACATAAATGTTTGTTGTTGTTGTTTGTTTCTTTTTGTTTGTTTTAGGGATACTTTTATTATAGGCTGTGTGGGTGTGTGCTCTCTCTGGAGAAACAGAGAGACAGTAAGAAATCACCCCCCTCCCGGAGGGATGACCATGCATCAAACGCTTCTCCTCCATTCTCCTCTTGGGAAACATGCATCAAACCTTTCTCCTCCATTCTCCTCTTGGGATTTTAGGCATGCATGCACATGCACCCAGTATGAGTTTTAAGCCACCTGGTTCAGGACTCTAATTGCAGTCAACCACGTGGGAGTCAATGTAACCATTGCACCATCTGCAGGTCCCAAGCATAAAAATTTTTAACCCTAATAAAGTTTATTTTTTTCCTCTCATGGCTTATATGTTTTGCATATTATCTAAGGAAACTTTGCCTAACATGAATTTTGAAGATATTTCTTTTCTCCCAAGTTTCTAATTTTTAGCTCTCGCATTTAGATCTAAATTTATTTATTTTCATATGTATATTCAATTACCCTAGTATTATTTGTCATGAGCAAAACCCTTTCCCCAATGTATTCTGGCACCTTTGCCAAATTCTTTCATTATAAATTATGGTTTTATTTCTAGATCCTTGATTCTATCTATTCTCAACTTGTTAAGGAATAAAACATTCTATGCTTATAGTTAATAAAATCCAATGTTTTTTCTCTCCATAATTCTATATTTTGGGGAATGTTTGATTGTGATGCACTTTAGTTGGTTTCTTATATGTAGCAATATAAAAATCAGAAAACTAAACCATAATATTTCATAATAAATAACATATAATTTACTTAGCTAAAAAAAACATTCTTCTTTTACCAGTCCTTGGATTTCTAGAATGTACCAAAGATAGAGCTATCTCCTGTAAATAGCTCATAAAAAGAAATATACCTCTTTCTGTTCTTCAGTCACTGAAGGAAAACAGCTCAAGAAATACAAGCTCATCCCACAGGGTTGATATCCTTAATAATATTAAATGTCTCAACATATTACAGTTCCACTTAAACTATCACAGCTAATAGCACTAATCAATTCCTCAGTTACTTTCCATACATGTTTCGATTCTTTCTAAAATTAGGTTGAATCATAAGTTATATATTAATCATTTATTTAACCAGATATGCTAATCATCTGGATTATACTAATATTGGAACATACAGACTGAATGCAATACAAGCACTATTTATGGGGCTATATTTGCATAAGACAAACATAAGAAGCTTTATGTAGCACTATTTTAGATAATCCTAATACTTGATCATGGAAGGCATATTGAATCTATGCTTATTCTTGATTATATAACCATGACAAATTATTTTTACCTAATTGGCAGGGAACCATTTCACTCCAACAGCAAGGAGAGAAAAATAAGCACCATTCAAAGACAGTCTACTAAGCTTGTCAGAAATATTAAGACAGTAGAAAATTTCTTCAAGATACTAAATTATGAATACATAGCCAGAATGCTAGCTCTGAAAGTTAGTACATATTAAATTTAAAGAGTACTTGGAAAAATGCCATAAAATAGAGATACAGCTATTGATAATAGAGATATTAATTGGAAATGACAGGCTAAAAGATGGATGTAGATAACTAAAAGATCCAAGCCCAGCTGTGGTGGTGCATGATGGATGCTGTTGCTCTTGTGGCCACATAGGAGAGCAGGAAGCCAGGGTTTGATTACCAGCCCGCACTAAAGAGCAGGGCACACATGACTGTGATCCCAGCAAGGTGGGAAGCTGTGGCAAGGGGAATGAAACACAAGGTTCTGTCAAAAAAACAAAAACAAAAAACAAACCAAACCAAATGAAAAATTACCAAAACACACACACACATACACACACTCACTCTCTCACAGACACAAATACAACTACTTTGTTAAACTGTATTTCCAAAACTAGGAAATACACATATATAAGGAGACCAAGAGTAAAAGAAGAAAAACTTTTTAACAATAAGATATAATAATTTCCATATATATTTTAACAATTAGAAAAAAGTAACAATAACAGATTTATTCTAGGCCCATTTTACCAAAATATGTGGATGACATTTTTCTAATACCAGACATCTCCTGCAATGTTGTACAGCTTTTACCATGAGCTTCAACCCAAACTTTCCTGGACTTCCAAGATATCCTAATAAAATTTGTTATCCTTTTTCTTTAATGTGCATAATCAGATTCACTAAGCTCCTAGACCTTGTACATGCTTTTCGGTAAATCATCTGTAAATCTGGATTTTCAACCATTATTTGTTTGAATATCTTTTTCTGCCTGATTTTTACTGTCATCTGGGACTCTATATATACGTTAGATGTCTTCATATTGCTCTATAGGTAAGTGATGATGTGTTGATTTTTAAAATATTTTTCCTCTCCCTTCTTCACATTGATGTATCTTCAAGTTTAGTGATTATTCACTTTTTCATTCCATTCTTCTATTAAACCCATTGATTAGGTTTTATTTTTCCAATAGGTATGTTTTAGTTCTAGAATTTTAATTTGGATCTTTTTCAAAATTTTTTATTTCTCTGATAGAATTTCCTAAGTATTAATTAATTAAGTTTATTTCATTAAATATAGATATATTAGCTGATTTTTAATCTTCATCTGATAATTAACATCTGAATTTTTTTTGAGTTGAACTCTATTGATTATATATTTTTCCTTAAATGTGAAACAAGTTTGTATTGTATCCAAGTAATTGTGTTGAGAACTAGAGATTCTGCATCCTAAAATATTTCTCTAAAGAATGTATATAAGTCATAATTATATATATATCATTTTGTTTTTCAGATTTTAATATTGTGATTTGTGGGTGAATTGGCCTGTTAGTTTATTTCAGCAAACCAGTGATTAATCAGAATGACCTACACCTCTATCTTCACTCATAATGTTGAGGTTAATCCCATACTTACACACGCAGCTCAAAATACTCAACAGACAACAAAGAAAGTGACAGTTCATGGTCACCATCCAAGACCTAGTCTTTCTTCTCCCTGAACTCTGGTACATAATATTTGGTTTTCCTTTTTCATTTATAACCAGTAAGGTTCCTTTGAACTTGTTTTTTTAATTATTCTTGACTCTCAATTCTCCCCATCCAAGATGTAAGTCTACTACAGACTCAAACAACAGGTTCTCTTTTTTCTTTTTTCTTTTTTTGGAGAGGTTTTTGCTATAGTGCACGTGTGTTCAGCAGAAAGACAGAGCGAGACAGAGAGACAGAAAACGAGAAATCACCCCCCGGGGGGATGGCCATGCCACAATCCCTTCTCCTCCATTCTCCTCCTGGGATCTTGGGCAAGCATGCACACAGGTCTGGCGTGAGTTTAAGCCAACTGGTCCGGGACTCCAACCACGGTCGACTACATGGGAGTCCAGAGACATAGCCATTATGCCAACTGCTGGTCCCAAGAACAGGCTCTCTTTACCTTGAATTCCTGGAGTAATAAATACCTAATACCAACTTTTTCCCATATTCCAGCAGCCTATTTACTTCCAGCACATTCACAAAGGGAAGCCTGGGAATGTATTTTCTGCTACAAAGAATATTTGTTTTCTGGCTTTTCAGAATGTATTCTTTCTGTATTTTTCTCTTTCTTTATCTATTACAAAGTACTTGTGTGTGCATGTGAGTCTAAGAGAAAGAGAGAGAGAATAAGAGAGTCTGATTATTGGGTCTGATCACAATGAAATTGCCTTACAGTCCTCCCTCCCATCAGATATTGGACATTGTACATTTTCTCAAAACATTCCAGGCCAACCATGTCAGGGATTTGAACCACAAATTGCTATGTGGGATCCAACTTCTCTTGAGCATCACATTGGGGCCAAGCCTCAAAGCTGGCCTGATGCCTTCTTATATTCATTCTCAGTGGTGTATTTTCACATTAACTATGTCAATGGGAACATCTTGCCATTTTTCTATGACAGTGGCTCCTACTGACAATTTTCATTAATAACAAGTGATAGCAGGTCCTATTTTTTGAATTCCTTGTAATAACTTTTGGCAGTGGTCTTCTTTCAGTATTTTTGAAACATTTCTAGCATAC
>NW_006159730.1:4531036-4563998 GCF_000334495.1 Tupaia belangeri chinensis | reverse complement strand
TTTCCCCTGAATGGTTTATATGGAGCTCAATGTCAGAAAAACTCTGTTGGAGCTCCTAGATCAACTGTGGTGTTGAACAAATCTGTAGATCATGTGCAGATTCTCTAGAACAATGGTTGATAAACATATTAGATCAAGAGACAGATGATACATATTTTAGGTTTGTGGGCCATATGATTTCCTTCACAATTACTCAACTCTACAACTGTAGCACAAAATGAACTAATAAAACTTTATTTATAAAATAGGTGGCAGGCAATGTGGGCTGTGGGCTGTAGCTTTTGAACTTTTGGATTTGTGTTATTATACAAACAATTCCAAGTTACCTCTGAACTTCTCCAGCATTTTTTTATGTTTCTAGAAGCAGACACAGGTCCGTAGGCTCATATCTTAACAGTAACTTCCGAGGTACTTATGTGAGAACCCATTATTTCCTCCCAGTGATAACTTAAACCAAGGGACTAGAACATTCAGAAAAAATATATATAAATTACTATTTGTTTTATTACCCTATTAGGCAATAAGATCTGTATTAACCTTGTCCTTACAAATTAAATAAACCAAACTTCACATCATAGTTTACTCTTAAAAGTGGCACCATCCTATAAAAGTTGTATTTTAGGAAGGCAATAAAATAAACAGTTGTGGCTAAGGAGAAACAAACTGGCCAATAGAATAAAGTCCAGAAACACACTAATGCTTGTTTTTTTAATATGTGTGGCACAAACAAAAGCAAACACAAAAAATCATGAGACTATAGGGCTGTGGACGAAGGATGATCATTTTAATAGGTTGCACTAGTTCAATTGGATATACTTTAAAAATTATTTGGATTCTTACCTCACACTATTCATAAAAGTCAATTCCATAGAAATGGATTATCTACAAAAATAATAAAGCTTTTAGAAACCAACATTAGAAAACATTTCAAAAACCTCAGGGCCAAAAAAATGTTGATATATTAGGACCAGCAGTTAGCATAATGGCTATGTCACTGGACTCCCATGTAGTTGACCGCAGCTCGCGTCCCAGACCCGGCAGCTTAAACTCACACCGGGAGTGTGTGCGTGCATGCCCAAGATCCCGAGAGGAGAATGGAGGAGAAGGGATTACGGTGTGGCCATCCCTCCGGGGGGTGATGTCTCGCTTTCTGTCTCTTTCTGTCTGGCTGGCGAGCGCACGCACCCTATAGCAAAAACCACTTCAAAAAAAAAAAAAGTTGATATATTGAGCTATATAAAACTTTGGAATTTCTGTTTATCAAATGACATTGTTAATAGAGTCGAACATCAGCTCACACTATGGGAAAAGTTTGCCAGTATACAAACTCTAACAAATCAATAAAATAATAGCAACACAATAGAAAGATGGGCAAAAGATTGAAAAGACACTTCATAAAAGAAGATATCCAAATGGTCAAAAGGACATATTTTTAGAAAGGGTTCAGAATTCAGGAATTACCAGGATATAAATTAATGACACACCATTATCAGCATGGCTGATAGAAAATAGAAGTCGTCAAGTGGTAGTAAAGCTCTAGAACATTGGCACTCTCATACAGAAAGAATGAGGTTATAAAAATGATGCAAACATCTTAGAAAACAATTTGACTTTCTATGGGAAAGCTGACTATATGCAATCTTAGCACCTGTTACTGGCTGGGGAATTGGAATGTCCAATGGAATTAGAATGTTCATAGTTGCCCTGGCCTTGCAGTTTAAAACCTTAAATGGTCACCAATAGTTTCATGAATAAATGAATTGTTTTGTGGTCATGCCATGTTGTACAATGTCATAAAAAGAACAAACCATCAAGGAACTAGCCGCTGGCGTAATGATTACGTTGCTGGACTCCCACATGGTCGACTGTGGTTGAAGTCCCAAACCCAGCAGCTTGAAACTCGTGCTGGGCATGTGTGAGTATATGCCTAAATCCTGTTAGGAGAATACAGGAAAAGGGATTGCAGTGTGGCCATTCTCCTGGGCAGAGCGGGGCGGGGGGATAATTTCTCACTGTCTTCCTGTCTCTGTCTGTCCCTCCAGAGAGCATATGCGCCTTATAGCAAAAACCTCTCTAAAAAAAGGACCATCTACAGCTACACACAATATGGATCAGTTTCATATACTTAAGTTTGAACAAAAGCTATAACACAAAAGAGTTTACACTCACACGCCTACACACATGTGTACACATACATTGTATGTGTTCAAAGATGATAGTTCCTTTCCTTTTACATGGAGATCTGATAAAAAGGTTTCTGCAAGCTTATTATAGGCAGGATGATAAAATGATATTGGCAAACCCTTTATAGATAGGATATTACATCTATGGTTACTTATATGAAGGTCAAATTGGAGGTATCAGAATTATTGACAAAATACAGATGTACTTTCCATGTGCTACTAATAACTAGGCTTTGTAAATTGGTCATTACCAATGATACCCTATGATCCAACAAATTTTAGTGTTCTTCAAAACTATAACATTCATACTACCTAATACTAGAACATTGCAAATGAAACACATATGGACATTTATAATTCTTAGTGGTAGGTCGGTTGCAAGGGTGAGTGAGAAAATACCAGCAGTAAAAATATGAAACCTTCATACTAGGAGGTGGGTTGTTTTACCTGTGGAATACATTTTCCATGTGTTTATAGTCCCTGGAGAATGGTCTATAAAATAGAAATTATCAGGGAAAAGATGATGATTATGAAAGAAGAGAAGAGAAATGAAGGAAAATGAAGAAACGAAGGAAGGAAAGAAGGAAGGAAGGAAGGAAGGAAGTTTTCTCTCTTTTCACAAATCCATGGCAGTAAAAGCCAAATGAACAACAGCATGAACAGAGCTTTTGGGAATTAAGTCAAAAGACCTTAACAGAAAAAAAAAAAAAAAAAGGAAAAAAATACCTATCAATTATAGAACTTATGTAACAGAAAATAAAAAGGTTATGTCTTATGTGAATCAAGTATTCATTTTTAAATAATTATTTTAACAAGAGTCTTACTATAATAATATCTTGACATAAGAATATCAATCAATAGAATTTGTCATTTATTTGCTTTTTTTTGTTGTTGTTGTTGTTGCTATAGGGAACGTGCGCTCACCAGACAGAGACAGAGAGACAGAAAGCAAGAAATCACCCCCCAGGGGGGATGGCCACGCCGCAATCCCTTCTCCTCCATTCTCCTCTTGGGATCGGGCACGCACGCACACACGCCAGCGTGAGTTTTATGCCACCGGGTCCGGCATGCGAACCGCGGTCGACTACATGGGAGTCCAGCGACATAGCCATGACGCTAACTGCTAGTCCCATAGAATTTGTCATTTTGAAACAACATGCTCTGTAACTTTATAATATTTCTCCTATTTATATGAAATTGCATCATTTTAGACAGAGACAAAATGTAATTTGTCATTTTTTGGTATAAATATTATGTAGCTCACATTTAATTCAGGAATATTCCCTAATTATTTTTAAAAGGAAAAGAAAAAGTAGAAAAATCTGCTTTTACAAGGTACTTGATATATTAATCAAGATTAAACAGTCAAATACCCCAATGAAAAATGTATGCTTATTATTTATAAGTTGTTGGTTAATGATTATTTTTAAAAACCCAAACAGCCATAGTTCCAGTCTTTTCAAATGCTCATAAATAGGACAAAAGATAAAACAGTGAAATATTTTATATTAATTTGTAAAGGGTAGGTACTGTACATTGCATTGTCAGAAAAATCATAATGTATTTTCTGTGTTTTTTTATGCAAAATTATGTCATGACTTTTCCAACAGTCCAAAACAACACCTTTTCAGAAATTATCTCATTTGAATATCAAAAAAAACCTTTAAGCAAATAACTTCATTATTTTTTCTGAAAAAGAAATCTTACAGAGATAAGTAGCACATACATGGTGAAACAAGTGGTAACCAATAGAGGGAGTATTCAGTCCCAGTTGAGACGCTTCCTAGAAACTCTGTGTGGTACACAACACACAACACATTTGATAAGTTCGGATCTCCACAGTATGGGAGGACATGTTAAAGCATGAAATGAGGTAGAATAGTGAGTCATCACGTATTTGACATTACACATCATGAATGGATTAAAATGAGGTGAGTAAATTTAAGTATGGTTGGAGTTAGCATCATAGAAGAAAAAGAAGAATATGGACTGTATCTTAGAGGACACATGAGATGTAAATAGCTATGGATAAAGCTCTTACAATGGTTAGGGACATTCCAAAAAGTTTGGATTTGGTGAAAGAGCTGATTGAGGAGTGGAGTTTCAGAAACACAATGAAAGTTAGGGAGGTATAAAGAAATAGAAGAAAAAGATAGTGTCATTTTGAAAACAAATTCAACAGTCAGGTACACTCGTTTAGACATAATGACATTTCATTTCCATATCAAAACGTAGTTATTATAACATGCAATGTGTCTCGTCATAAACAAAATGGTCACCTATGTCCTTTGAAAAATAAGATGCAATGCACCAAAAGACAGAAAACTACATCATATGCAAAAAAGTAGAGATTAAAGTCTGACAAAGTTTTTATTTCTATTTTTAAAGCAGGAAATTCCATCCTCCTGTCAACAATTATTATTGTAAAACAAGAGGGTGATAGAAAAAGATGTATTTATATGTTGAATTACCAAAAGAAACAAAATTCAAATCTATAACAAATGAAGTAGGTAAAGGAAGTGATTAGTTTACAAGTGCAACAGCAAAATGTTGAACTCCCTGTAATATTCTGCTGTCTTTGTATCTGCCCTAGAGATCACTGGGATTTAATGAACCATCAATTACAAAGGAACACTTTTAAAAGATTCATTAAATAGTAACTTTAATTGGCTACATAATTGCATTCAATCAAAATCATTAAGAATAATAATAGTGATATTATTTTAGTTTCATTTTTGGCAAGGAAGGAGAACTATCTAAAGAGATAACAAAAACAAACTGATCTATCTGTATCCCTTTGTTGATCTAGGTCCTTTCAGAAGCAGACAGATCAAAATCAGAAGGGAGCTTGGAAAAGCCTAAGAGAACCATCAGATCGTGATGAAGGAAGACCCTGAGTGAAGGAGAAAAGAAAGGAAGGAGGGGTGAAAAGGGTCTAAGGACCCTGGCACAGTTTAAGGAAAATAGGTGATTGGGAAGCCCCCAGTAAAGGTAGTCATTAGAGGCATCACGGGTTTCCAGGAATGGGCCTTTCTTAGTATTCCAAATGCACTTAGTCACTGGCGAGGCACAGCCCATGGAACATGTAGGCTAGGACAATGGATTTAAGAGCATGGCAGCTGGATACGTTGGTCAGTTGCCTTCCCTGTGGTTGGAAGTCTCAGAATGCATTGCTGCAAGTGCCACAGTCACTTTGCTTAAGGTTGGGTATGAGTCTCATGCTACTTTAAAAGTAATTTTTTTTGTATTTTTGTTTGGATAAATAACATTGAGGGTAGAGCTCTCTTCCTACCTCTTTCTTCGCCTATCTCCCTGAGACAGCTGTCCTCTCAAATTTGGGGCTTCCCAGAGCAAACATGTAACTATTAGCTATGTATTCTACTGGAAGCAAGTAATTTTTATCACTTTATAGTTTCCTATATTGTATCACATACCATATCACACTCTAAAATCACATTTTGAGAAGCCGGCAGATGGCATAATGTGTACATTGCTAGACTTCCATGTGGTTGACCGTAGTTCAAAACTCGAAACTCACTCTGGGCACGTGTGCGTCCATGCCCAAAATCCTGGCAGGAGAATGGAAGAAAAAGAGTTGAGGTATGGCCTTCCCCATGGAGGGCGACTTCATGTTTTCTGTCTCTCTGTCTTTCTCTTTCTCTCCAATAAGTGCACGTACCCTATAGCCAAAACCTCTCTCTAAAAAAATAAATAAATAAAATCACATTTTGAAAGACAAAGAGAGCCATAGCTATAAATAGTCAATGACCACTTCTTT
The DNA here is from genome assembly GCF_000334495.1 of Tupaia belangeri chinensis. Taxonomy (NCBI): domain Eukaryota; kingdom Metazoa; phylum Chordata; class Mammalia; order Scandentia; family Tupaiidae; genus Tupaia; species Tupaia belangeri. Next base: position 4,558,037 of record NW_006159730.1, on the reverse strand, counting down.
TTTTGTTTTTTGGAGAGATTTTCACTGTAGGGCGCGTGCGCTCGCCAGACAGACAGAGAGAGACATAGAGACAGAAAGCGAGAAATCACCCCTCAGGGGGGATGGTCACGCCGCAATCCCTTCTCCTCCATTCTTCTCTCGGGATCTTGGGCACGCACGCACACGCGCCTGGCGTGAGTTTTAAGCCACCGGGTCCGGGACACGAACCGCGGTCGACTACGTGGGAGTCCAGCGACATAGCCATTACGCTAACTGCTGGTTCCCTAGTCAATGACCACTTCTGATATGCCACTTTGCCATCTACCCACCCATTCATTTAATATATCCTATACATTTAATCTATCTATTAAATTTAAACACACACACACACGTTAGGCCTTTCAGCTTCATCTTTTGCATCTAAAAATTGTAGAAGTTTACTATATTGTTTATCCTGAATGTTCTTTCTCTCTCTCTATGTGTGTGTGTGTGTGTGTGTGTGTGTGTGTGTGTGTCTGAAATATTTTGCTTTCAGGTGCTTTATTAATCAAGAATTTTGAGTCTTATCAGCATTTCTTCTCCCTTCAACCTACTAAATTTCATAGACTAGCAGATGACAGTCCAATACAGGGCTTCTTCCCCACTATTCAGACCTTAATACAAGTATCACTACTTCAGTAGTGACACTTGATCATCTCAACAAAACAAGCACCTTCTAATCAACCAACTATCCTATTACTAGTTAGTTTTTGTTTTGTTTTGTTTTGTTATATTGTAGTACTTACTAGAGATTTCAATAATCTCTTTCAGCTGTTCTCCAGTCTTGGTTGATTTTCATCCTCACATATGAACAGTGCCTTCTATTATAGCATCAGTATCTAGAACAATGCCAAATCTATAAAACTCAGTAAATGTTTGTTGACTAAAAAATTGACAAAGAAAGTTTCCGAAATGTACTATAATGCGTATAATGATATAGAGATATGATTCCTTCCCTACTAGAAGATTTTACCACAAATCATACAATCTAATGGGTTAGATAATACCTTTCCCTCATCTTCCTAACAGACACTCCTTCTTTAAATTGCCCCATGTATTTCTCTTCTGAAATAGTCCATTATCTTATTTTTCAGTGGTGGAATACCTCTGGACAACTTGAACTTTAGAAAAGCCAGAAGTGTGAAATTAAAGGAGGCAATGTCTCTAGAGCTTTACTTCCACAACTTTGAAAAAAAAAATATGTATACACACACACACACCTACATATATATGTATTAAATTTCATGCATGTGAAAAAGTATCAGTTTTATATATATATATTTTTTGAGAGGATTTTGCTACATGGCACGTGTGCTTGCCAGAAAGACAGAGAGAGACAGAGAGACAGAAAGCGAGAAATCACCCCCCAGGGGGGATGGCCATGCCGCAATCCCTTCTCCTCCATTCTCCTCTCAGGATCTTAGGCACACACACACACGCACCCGGCATGAGTTTTAAGCCACCGGGTCCGGGACTCGAACCATGGTCAACTACATGGGGGTCCAGCTACATAGCCATTACACTAACTGCTGGTCCCCAAAAGTATAAGTTTTATATGTCAAGATTCTTTAGAGTTTTTCAGATCATTTATACATTAATAGAAATGTCATTTGAATACCAACCATGCCCCAAGCACTATTTGGTTTCTTTTTTAATTGCCAGAGGGCAAATGTGCTCACTAGAGAGAGACAGAGACAGACAGAGAGAAGAGAAGTCACCACCTGTGGTCACATCACCATCCCTTCTCTCCCATTTTTCTATCTGGTTCAGATTTTGAAACAGGCACACACTTGCACTTAGCATGTTTTTCAAGCCACTGGGGCTGGAATTCAAGCTATGGTTGGCCATGTGGGATACAGCTCCCTTAACTACTAGAAAATGTGGGCTGACCCACCAAGCACTGTTATGAAGGAATGGAAGTACAACCAACATGTAAACAGACAAAGCTCTCATAGAGATTACGGTTTACTGCAAGAGGGAGACAGGAGCCAGCAGGTAGCATGGTGGTTAAAGCACTTTACTCCCACATAGCTGACCACGGTTTGAGTCCCAGACCTGGTGGCTTGCTTTCTCAATTTCTCTCTCTTCTAGTGAGTGCTTGTGCCCTATAACAAATTAAAATAATAATAATAATAATATTAATTATTTAATATTAATTTATTAATAAAATAAAATAAATAAGGAAAGAAGTGAAGAAAAGAACAAAGAGAAACATGCATTGTCTATTGTAGGCAAAGAAATAAATGTCACCAACTCAGATGAGGGCTCTTAAGAAAAAAACACAAGGGAAGACTGTATAAAAGACTTGTGTAGTTATGCAAGTCAGGAGAGGTGTTTCAGTGGAAGTCATGTTTGTCCATGTCATGTTTGTCAACCAGGTGAAATCAAAGGGCAGACGTTAACTAGGGGAAGATAGGGTTGAGGGCAACAGCCTTCCGGAAGAGGAAATAGCAAGTATGAAAAGTCTGAAAGAAATGTAACTGTAAAAGATCTGAAAGTATAAATGAGGTCAAATGAACCAAATGACCATATTATATAGGTCATAGTCAGTTATGCTAAGCTTTATTTATTTATTTATTTATTTTTGGAGAGGTTTTTGCTATAGGGCAGATTCACTCACCAGACAAACAGAGAGAGACAGAGAGACAGAAAGCAAGAAATCACCCCCCAGGGGGTATGGTTACGCCGCAATCCCTTCTCCTCCATTCTCCTCTTGGGATCTTGGGCACGCACACACACGCGCCCGGCGTGAGTTTTAAGCCACTGGGTCCAGGATGTGAACCGCAGTCGACTACGTGGGAGTCCAGCAACATAGCCATTACGCTAACTGTTGGTTCCCAGTTATTATAAGCTTTATTGAAAAAATGAACAGTTAGCTTTAATTTTTAAACATGGCATAAATTAAATGCACACATTCCAAAGGTCTTAATCATGTGTTCTTTATAGTATCCTTGTTGGAAATGCTTCTGGAAAAACTGTCCTTTGGTTGTGTTCATTCAGGGTTGGGCTGGCCTAGTATAGAAGAAAACCAGCATTATAGACCTTAACGACTCAAGTGGTTGAAATTTAGAAGCATGATTTTGCAGATGGTGTGATGAAGACTGGCAGGGCCTAAATATAATGAAAATTTAATTACATTCTTAATACAATTAAACCATGAACTCATGAGGGAACATAAAAATTGTAAATATGTATTCCATGCTTTTGGGTAGCTTCAAATGTTTCCACAGTAGAGATTTTATTTCTTTAATCAGTGTTTATATCTATCATCTATCCTCTAATAATTTAATATGAATATCATTATTCAAATTCAGATCAAAATCAGGTGGCAAAGGATAAAGAAATCCCCCTTATTGATAAAAATATTCATTGGCTGTGTTTACTCTCTCCACAGTATTTTGATTGTCTTCCTTTGGCCTGAATTATAAGCATCCATTCTGAGTTAGAAAGCTAATACATATCATCTATATGGCATGCTTCCCAATAGTTTAAAGGTATTACCAAACTGGGAACAGCAGCAAACCATACAATTTTTTTCTTTTCAATTTTCTACAGAGTGTATTTGCTTGCCGAGAGAGAGAGAGAGAGAGAGGGAGAGAGAGAGAGAAAGTGATAAAGCACCCCCACCAGGTGAGATAGCCATGCCATAATTCCTCCTCTTTCACTCTCCTGCCAGGATTTGAGCATGGATCCACATGTACTCAGTGTTCTTCAAGCCACCAAGTCCAGGACTCATACTGTGCAGTCAGCCATGTGGGATCCAGTGCCTTAATCATGTACCACTGTCTGGCCCTGCAGCTTTCTTTGACTGTAATGCAGAAGGAGTGATTTAAAAGTATAACAGGAGTCCCTACATGTGGTATAGAGTACAAATTATGTAATAATAACCTTATTATTTTTATCAACATCTTTATTTTTCTGCCATAAATACAGAATTCCAAATCTAGTTTAGTATTTGGTTCAACTCTCTGCCTTTCAGTTATGGCACTTCTTAACCTTGAGTAATTAGACATATTTTATATTAGCATATATAACTGTTTTTTTTAAATTTGCCCTTAATATTCGTATTTTAATTTTATCTATTTTTTGAGTATGTCCCATTTCAGTCATTTTGAATCAGCAATTATTAGCTCAAAGAAAAATCTCAGGTAATTTTAATTCATCATACCTATATTACATTAACAATTTCTTAGGGAGAGAAAGAGCTCTTTACTTGAAAAAAGAAAAAAGAGCTCTTTACTCAGAAAAATTCATACAGAATCAAGAAGAAGGGAAGGACCACCAGTCCTATGAACTGGACAAACACTGGAGCCTTGGTTACAGCCTAATTGTCCCCACATCCACATTAGATAATATGAATAACAAAGAAGTTCACTATTTAATTAGATCTTTTGTAAAAAAAAAAAAAAAAAATACATCAGCAAGCAAACAAAAACATTTACCAATATAATAACCAAGGAAATATCTCTAAATACATCTGGGAACAATAAGGAAAAACAGAAGTTATGAAATATTTTGAGGCTAAAAAGCAAATATAGAAGCTAACTGACAAGAATGTCCAATGGAGGCGAAAATGTCTGGTCATGCCAAGAGTTTAAGGTGATCAATAAGGATTCAGACGGAAACTCTGTTATATACTGTGGTAATGAATATCACTGCCTAGACTTCAAGAGTGTTTTCAGGTATATTAAAAGAGCAGAAGTCATAGTGGAAGAGCTTAGACATAGGATGATATTGGCTATATGTTTTTAATATTATACTTAAATAATGAACATAACTCTAACTTATTCATGCTTTCAATATTTGCTGAGCATCTACTATGTTCCAAGCACTGTATTAAAAGTTGACCATATAACAAGGAATGGAAATTTAGGCCCAAACGTTTTAAGTAACTTGTTCACCTGGTAATTAAAGATAACAAGATTGGAAACTGTCTCACTCAAGTATCTGTTTCTAATCACAACAACATTCTGCCCTTCTTCCTCTGTCTAGGTACTCTAGGTTCTTTATGATTTTTTATTCAGGAATCACTAGAGTCTGAGAGATGTTATGATGTCCATTGTTTAGATAAAGGAAGTGAAGTTTAACAAGGTTAAGTAACATTCTCAAGAACACACAGAGAGGAAAAAGCAGACCAAGATTTTAGTCCAGGGAAGTCTGATTCCAGATCTCAAACTCTTATTTATTATATTAGACTGTGTAGGTCTAGTATTTAGAGATACTTTAATAACAATAATATTATTGTGGATTATTATATAATTGAAGATTTTAAATATGCAGAATTTAGAGCACGCCTTTTTGCCATTAAAGCATTAATATTTGACATCTAATAGCACATTTGATGAAGATAATTTTGGGGAGAATTGCTTTGTCTCATAGTTATATTAAAATTTTATTTAGTATCTCTCAATTTATGAGTAGTTTTTAGTTATTATAAAAATAGTAAAATACATAACTTGTTGCAAATTTTAAAGTATTTAATACCTATTAATAAGTTGCTCCACTGAAGATTTTTAGCAACTTAAAGTACAAAATCAAGGTATAACATTGTTTTTTCACTGTATATTTACCAGCAGTGTGTATTGTTATTTTTTAAAAGTCTATTTTAATTTTTTTGAGAGGTTTTCGCTATAGGGTGTGTGCGCTCGCCAGACAGACAGAGAGAGACAGAGAGATAGAAAGCGAGAAATCACCTCCCAGGGGGGATGGTCACGCCGCAATCCCTTCTCCTCCATTCTCCTCTTGGGACCTTGGGCACACACGCACACGCACCCGGTATGAGTTTTAAGCCACCGGGTCTGGGACGTGAACCGCGGTTGACTACATGGGAGTCCAGTGACATAGCCATTACGCTAACTGCTGGTTCCCATAAAGTCTATTTTAATTTTAAGGTAAGAACTGGTATCTTATCTAGAATGAAAATTGTATGAAAATTTCCCCTCAGTAATAGTGCCTCACACATTTGTAAGAGTACTTAATGCCAATTATTTCAATTCATTCTCATTCTCAATATTGATACAGCTTTTGAAAAATTTCACATCTTAAAAACAAATTATATTTGGTCGTCAGAAAAGTCATAATGCATTTTTGCAATAAAAAAATAGAAAAATGTGTTATGACTTTTCAGACGACCCAGTAGTGATCATTCATGTATGCCTATTGTACTGACAACTGGCCAAGGAATGCACAATCAACTTGATGGAGCAACATTCACCGAGATAATGCACAGAGATGGAAGCACTTGTGAATATGTGGGTCTGTTGTGACCTGCTGCACTCCAGGACAATTTCACTGAGCTCTAGATGTGCTGGAGAAGGACTCTGACTCTTGGACTCTGGTGCTTCTAAGTCGCATGATTAGGGGAGCACCAGGAGAGCAATAAAACAGCAGTGTGACAGAACCCCGCTGGATGCTGGCAGTTTATGATTTGTGGTTTCATTGGTGGCAAATGTCTGTGGCTGACCTACATTTCTGCGCAGCTGGCTGTGAGACACTGACTGCCCATTGTTCGGGACTATCTTTTCAAGGATGTTAGGATGAGGAGATCTTCAAAAAGTAAATAAAACATGCATATTATGAAAAAACTAGTATACATTTCTAAACATTTTGCATCAAAATAAGCCTGTAGGGGTGGCCCCAAAGCCTAGTAATTAAGGAGGATGGACCCCATTCTAACTGCAGTTGGAAAGTTGGAATCCCAGTGGCTTGAAAAACACATCAGACTCTGCATATGACCAAAGTCCCAAAAGGATGGAGAAATGTAAGAGAAGGGATTGTGGCATGATCAAACTTAAGTAAGGAGTGTTCGCTCTCTCTCTTTCTCTCTCTCTCTCTCTCTCTCTCTCTCTCTCACACCCTTTGTCAATTGAAAGAAAAAAATGTACTTTAATTTCATTTCCATGAACTTTTAAAATTTTCTCATATACCAAATCACCCTGAGAGAGAGAGAGATAATGTCTTCTTACAGAGGAAAGGGAAGATCTTCTAACCATCTTGGAAAATAGAATAGTGTCTCGTGGAACAAAGAGCAGGCAGGCACATCTATTGTACAGCAGAGCAGAGAATATGCATGCTTACCTCCCATTATAGAAGGCTTGGGTTCTAAGCTCAGGGCTTTCCTGTCACACAACTTACTGTATGTGCAAGTATTGTCTGGCCTCTTTTATGAATCCCTGCAGGAACTGATGCTGGAGTATTAGTGCAAAATCGCTGATACTGCGGTTACTGTTATTGCTATGAGTAATAAAGTAGCTTTTATCTCTGACCTAGGAATTTTATGTCATTTTCCAGCAATGAAAACTGTGGCGGCTACTTTGTTAGCTTCCAAGTAGGGTAAAATCTCAGAACATTGAGAGTTCTCGGTAGTGGGAGGTTCATGAGCCTCTCCCCTGCTCTAAAGGGGCTGAGTCTATGAATCATGGCTAAGCAAGAGAGATGGTTTAAGCAAAAATTGTTGCTGTTGTTTTACAGGAAACCAAAACAGAGAAGATCTGTTTTAGACTACTAAAACCTCAATGACAAAAAGAACAGATTTCATTTTCAGGACCACAAATAAGGAAAGTTTTGTTAGCTAGACCAGCAGGAGCCAGCAAGAAATAGTGGTTAAAGATGCTGGAAAGGGTGTGAATATTTGATGAATCAGTTATCACATATGCAAGAATGAATGTGTCAAGAGCATATGAGGAAAAGTCAGTTGACAGAATACATTTGGGGTCAGTAGATGGCGTGGTGTATAGAGCACTGTATTCCTATGTGGTCGACTGTGGTTTGGGACCTGGACCTGGCAGCTTGGAAATCACACCTTGTGTGTGTGTGTGTGTGTGTGTGTGTGTGTGTGTGTGTGTATACACACACACAAAGTCCAAGAGGAGTATGGAGGAGAAAGAATTGTGGCATGGTCATCTCCACTGGGGGTGGGGGGGGATGATATCTTCCCTCTCACTGTCTCTCTCTGATGAGCACAAATACCCTGGGCAAAAACCTAAAAAAAAAAAAAAGACCCCCACCCCCCAAAAAAAAGAAAATATATGTTTTCTTTTTTTCCCCTCAGAAATATAGGGTAAAAGTAAAGTAAAGGGAGTTTGATACAAGTGAAAATGACTTCAAGTCTTCACATTGAGAATACAGTAGGGCATCATTTGCTAGGAACAAAAGAATTCAGTGAAGGAGGGCATGGCTACTATGAAGCAATGTGAACTCAAGAATTTTTTACAGATCCCTATTATAGGATACCATTGAAATTAGACATTGGTTCCTGTATTTCAAGTTAAACTTTGAGCTTTTTAAAGGCAAGAGTTTTTTTTGACTCATTTTTGGTTTCTTGGTGTTATTGTAGTGTCTGGCACATAGACACTTACAAAATTGACTGAGTTAATATTGGACTTTCTCCAGAAAAAAATTAAAAATTGAGGAAGTAGTGAGTTAAGAAATTCGTTAGTTTTGTGTAGCAAAAAAATGAAGATGTAACAGGAAAAAAAAAAACATATTTGGAGAAGCTATAAAAGAAAGGAACATATTACAGAAGAGTGAATAAGGTGCTAGAAAGACCAGTACAGAACCAAACAGCTTTACTTAGGAGTTATGGAGCAGTAAAGATGAAAGAAAGTAAACTTGTGGTCAAATAAAAAAAAAACTTTGGGACCAGCAGGTAGCAAGGAAGTTAAGGAAGCAGAATCCCACATGGCCAAAGCCACAGTTTAATTCCCAGACCCAGAGGCTTGACAAATGCAGCTGTCACATGTGTATGTGTCCCAAAATCCTGAGAGGAGAAAGGAGGAGAAGAGATTGTGATGTGGGCCTCTCCCCTGGGGAATGATCTCTCTCTCTCTCTCTCTCTCTCTCCATTAAGTGCATGCACCCTATAGCACACTCCCCCCAAAAAAAATAAACAATAAAAAACAAAAAAAGCATCACAGGGAAAAATCTTGAAGGAATGATATTCAAGTCACATTGAAGTAGAAAGAAGAGAGAGTGAGAAAGAAAGGAACAAAGGGGGACCAGCAGTTAGCATAATGGCTATGTCGCTGGACTCCCACGTAGTCGACCGCGGTTCGTGTCCCGGACACAGTGGCTTAAACTCACGCCGGGTTTGTGTGCGTGCGTGCCCAAGATCCCGAGAGGAGAATGGAGGAGAAGGGATTGCGGTGTGGCCATCCCCCATGGAGGGAGATTTCTTGCTTTCTATCTCTCTGTCTCTCTCTGTCTATCTGGCAAGCGCACGCGCCCTATAGCAAAAAAGAAAAAAACCTCTCCAAAAAAAAAAAAAAAGAAAGGAACGAAGGAAGGAAGGGAAGGAGGAAGAGAGAGGGAGGGAAGGAAGGAAAGTAAGAAAAAAGAAAAAGAAATCAAAGAAGGGCACTGCTGAAGTGGGGCAGAGAAGAGGTTCACGATAATCTTCTAACTACCTGATCAAAACCAGGGCATAAGAAAGTTGGTCAATAAGAACATCCAAAAGTAAAAGTCAGATCAAGATCATTTGAACTATACTTGAAATCACTAAGGACGTTGGGAGATACCTGGATATTGGAAGGCACAGGAGAAGATATTGCAGGTATGTGGATAACACAGATGGGGAGACAGCAGAGATCAAGAGAAAGAGCAATTGTGGATGGACAAGTCTCAATTCAACCCGTTGTTAACTGTGACACAGTTAACATTTCGTTTAAGTCATTGAGTTTCAATGTCCTCATTATTTAAACAAAGAAAATAACCATACATGTGGCAACTAGTCCTCCAAAATGGCCCTCCATTCAGACCCTTCTTGATATTCATACCCTTGTGTAGGTAACTCTCCCCTGGAATACAACAATATGACTTGCTTTTGTCTCACAGGGTGCAATGATAGTTTGTTGTATGATTCTGAAACTATAACACAAGATACATTATAACTTTTTCTTGAGCCCTTTGGAACTTTACACTAGGGAGTGCCAGCCACTGTATGAGACATAAGACTATTTGTATTCTGTTCCCTTGTGAGGAGGCTCAATCTAATTACCTGGAATGAAGTCCCAGACTTGAAAGTGGGGAAGCCATCTCAAACATTCAGTTCAACTGAGCCTTCGTAGGGAGTGGTTGGTTGAGCTATGTCCATCCTACCGCTAAAAAGACATACTCAAGCCCTAAACACTGGTATTGTGAATGTGAAGGTATTTGAACGTATGGTCTTTGTAAATTTAATAAATTTAAGGTGAGGTCATATTGGATTAGAGTGCACCCGAAGTTTAATATGATTCATGTCCTTATAAGAAGAAGGACATTTGGACAACTAAACGCGAACACACAGGAAGAAAGCCATGAGACAGTAGAAGGATTAGAATAATATATGTCTACGTCTAGGAACACCAAGGACTACAGGTAACCATGAAAACTGAAGGTAGCTAGAAAGGATTCTTCCCTCTAGCCTTTGGAGAAGGCATGGTGATATTTACACTTGCTTTGGGACTCTAGAATCCAGACTTGTAAGACAACAAATTTCTGTTCTATGCTACTCATTTTGTGGCACTTCGTTACTGTAGTCCTAGGAAATCAATATAGATGGCTTTAATTTCAGTCACTAGCTGACAGAAATCACATGGCAAAACCCAAATAAGCATCTCCCAACTTAGGCCATTCAACTTGCATAACTATGTGAGATAATAATAGTTATTTTAAACCACTAAATATCATGTTTGCTTGTTACATAGCTGAAAAATAGACAAAGAATTACTTGAATGATTATCAAGAAGATTTGTTATTATACAAAACACCAGCACTAAGTCTAGTAAACAATAGGCAAAGAAAATTAGTATAACTATATTTGTACTTTTATTATTTGAAATATTTTAGGGACCAGCAGTTAGTGTAATGGCTATGTCGCTGGACTCCCATGTAGTCGACCACGGTTCGAGTGCCGGACCCGGTGGCTTAAACTCATTCTGAGCATGTGTGCGTGCATGCCCAAGATCCTGAGAGGAGAATGGAAGAGAAGGGATTGCGGCGTGACCATCTCCCCTGGGGGATGATTTCTTGCTTTCTGTCTCTCTGTCTCTCTGTGTCTTTCTGGCAAACGCACGCGCCCTGTAGAAAAAAACCTCTCAAAAATATAAATATAAATATAAATATAAATATAAATATAAATATAAATATAAATATAAATATGTATATATATGTGTGTATATATGTGTGTGTGTGTATATATATATACACACATATATATATTATATATCCTTATAGTACCTTACAGGTTAAAAAGCGGACTCATATGTTATCTCCTTTGCTCTCCAATGCAGCCCTAATAAAAAAAGTAAACTCTGTTACATTCTCATCTAACAAATGAGAGATCAAATGATTCATCTAAACTTACAACAACTAGTAGTGCAGGGCTAGAACACAGAGTCAAATAAAATATATATGTAATGTAATGGTATCAATGTACCATTGATATATGTAATGTTGTAGCTGATGTACCATTGCTTCACATATTGAGAAACAAAGTAAGGGCTTTTATTTTCCCTAAGAGCTTGTCCTGTACCAGACTCCATTCCCTGTGCTAGAAGCTATATGCTGTATTATTCCTCATTAACAATGACTCGCTATGACAACCGATATTCCAGCCTTACAGAATCAACATGCATACATGCGCACACGTGCAGCTGAGGCTCTGAGAAATAGAGACTCTCATACTCATGCTTCTTCCAGAAAAGCAAACTGTGTGCATATCTCTTTTCCTCTTTAACTAAGGGAGAAGAGATTTAAAAGATGTAGAATATGAGCATCATCCACTAGAAAAACGATCCTGTCAAGGAAAGCAAAGTGAAGTTAAAATAGGTGCACGCAGTGTAGGGATATTTATTTAGAAAACGGGTTTCATCAGACACTGGACAGGCAGGGCTGGGTGGACAGTAGGTGGGTACCTTAAACAATTCAGGGTGAAGGGTGATGTGGGGCAGCGAACACAGATGACAAAGGAGAGTTGCTGGAGAGATCTGGTGGAGACATCTGCTATGGACAAGAGAAGGGTGCTGTGAAGGAACAGAACTTTGCATGTCTGAGTTCCTCTGAACTAAACCGTCACAATGGAGACTATTTTTTTTTTCTATTAGGTCAGTCTTTTGGAGACCTCAATTTGTCTCCCATGTGTTGGCCTTCACCTTGATGGTAGCATCCGAAATTCAGTAGCAATATTTATTTAAAGAACCTCAAAAACAACGTTGTTCAGAAATTGCTTTGGATCTGCCTAGCAACAAAAGAATTATCAAGGGTTAAATTTAGGATGATACTGACTCCTGAGGAAAACAGGCTTTCCAAATTATCTATGCTACAAGTAGTCTAACACAAGGATAGCTCAAGAATTCTTTCAAGTTCCATTCAGCTTTTCTAATTAGGTTATTTCTCTATCACAGTCTGCTAGAGATTAATCATAAATTGCAAACAGTTTCATTTTCTGAACTTCAGGAAATTTAATTGGTGATAATCATTATAATTAAAAAGAAATCTGCAGAGCTGTTTCATTGTGGTCATTGTATCAGCTTGAAAAGTTCAGAAACTGTAGCTCTGTGTGTGTGTGTGTGTGTGTGTGTGTGTGTGCGCATGCACATGAGTGCATCTGTGTGTTTGTGAAGAAGTATATATAAAATTAGATGAAGAAGAAAGGAGGTTTTTAAAGGAATGTGACAGATAATGGTTTAAAAGGAGAAAGATTACTCCTTCTGAAAACTGTAATTTAGATACAAAAATGGAGACTTACATAAACCCTGTCTTGACCTTATGTATATGAAATATTTTTAAATCACTGAAGTCTTCAGGAACTGCAAATAGCTCCTTATAAAAAAAAAAAGAGATGGTGTTCTTACTTAAAAAGGTCCCTTGAACTTAGAGAACTGAGAAAAGTAGAGATCAGATAGTAACTCATAATTTCCAAAAATCCTGAAATCTATGTAAAATTCACTTTGCAGAATAAATACCCCCCCCCATTCAAATGCTGAAACCCTTAATCTGAAGTTGATAGTATTAGGAGGTGGGCTTTGTGTGGTGGTTAGGTCATGGAGAGCCCCGCATAAATGCATTAAGTGCCTTTATTTAAGAACAAAGAGGTAAGAGAGCTAGCTACCATGTAAGAATTCAGCTAGAGCTTGCAGTCTACGAAAGCAACCCTTTCCACACATCAAATCTGCCTTGATCTTAGACATCTCAACCTTCAGAACTCTGAAAAATAAATTTCTGTTGTTTATAAACTACTCATTTGATGGCATTTTGTCAGAGCAAACCAGAGACTAAGGCACAGGCTTAAATAAACTTCCTTCTGACCTAGTGTATGTAAAGTATTTTTAAATCATGGATGTCTTCAGAAACTGTGATGGTTTATATGTGTATGCATGTGTGTGTTCTTAAAACAAACACTTGAACTTAAAGAACTGAGCAAAGGAGCAGTCAGACATTAACTTATAATTCTCTGAAAGTCTTAAGTCTATGTAAAATTCACAATGCGGAATAAATATGCACCCACACACTACCTAAATCGAACTAGCTACTACTAAAATCTGAATATTTGGGGAAGTGTTTTCTAGAAAACGCTAAAGGTTTTTAAATTTTTCTTGACCTCTTTATTTTGACTGCAATACAAATATGTTTAAAGCAATCTGTTTACACAAACTAAAGAAAAAATCAATATATAATTTTCCAAAATTTCAGGATTATTTTAAGGTTAGGAGTAAAAATGTAAAAAAGAATATATATATATATATAGATAGATAGATAGATATAGATATACATATACATATATACATATACATATACATATGCATATATCTATATCTATATATATTTTTCTTTAGGGCATGCATGTTCACAAGAGAGACAGAGAACGAGTGAAAGTGAGAAAGCACCACATAGGGGAAGGGGAATGCAGTAATCCCTTCTACTCTATTCTCCTCTCAAAATTTTGGGCACACACATGCACTCACCCTGAAGGTTTTTCTGATCATCAGGTCCAGGACTGGAACCACAAGATTGTCCATTCGGGATCCAGTTGCCTTAACCTCTATGCCACTGTGTAGCCCTTAAATAACCTTTGCAACATATTGCTAGTCCTAGACTGCAGATTGCTACCATTCTAAATGCAAAGTGGTACTTCTTGTAACAATCATTTGCTAAACAAATAAAAAACAAGTAAATATTTTATATAAATATGAATCATATCTACTGATTACTATACACATATTTTAAACAGTCTCTGAGTTACCAGAGGTCTAGTCAGAGTAGGTCATTTACATCAAAAGAGTCTTTAGAACAAGGATGGGTAATACAAAATCTATGCACAACATAAACATCCCAACCATTGGCAAAATAAGTACAGAAACATTATTACAATTAACTTTTTAAACAAATTGTATCAAATTTAATTGTTCATAACAATTTAACTTAAAGAAGGCATATTTAATGAAGAAATTTTTATGCCTAGACAGCACTTCTATTTTTATTTATGTAATTCTGGCAATATCAATGAAAAACTCCTGCGATTTTATTTTGTAACCTCTGTTAGCATTTGTACTTCAAATCTTTTTTCATCTTTTTTTAGTTACAAATGTAAACAATACTTGAAACCTAATCTATATTAGCTTCCATTTTGTAAAATACAAATAAATTTGCAGGACTTTCACTGCTAGGAAGATGAATTAGCAGTGAAAGGTTTTTTCTATTCCTTCCACTAAGTACAACACACAACTAAAATCTTTGGAATTAAGGCTTGTATATATCTCCAGAGGAAATACACACACACACACACACACACACACACACACACGCACACACTGCTGCAAAAGTACGCTCCATAAAATATTGATACATTGTATTTCATCAAAATTAAGATATCTTACTCTGGAGGATTTAATTCAGAGCATGAAAAATCAAGCTACAGACTTGGTGAACATATTTAAAAAGCACATAAAGAGGCCTAGTATCGAGACCAGCAGTTAGCGTAATGGCTATGTCGCTGGACTCCCATGTAGTCGACCGCGGTTCACGTCCCAGACCCAGTGGCTTAAAACTCATCCCGGGCGCGTGTGCATGCGTGCCCAAGATCCCGAGAGGAGAATGGAGGAGAAGGGATTGCGGCGTGACCATCCCCCCTGGGGGGTGATTTCTCGCTTTCTGTCTCTATGTGTCTCTCTGTCTGTCTGGCGAGCGCACGCGCCCTACAGTGAAAATCTCTCAAAAAAAAAAAAAAGTGACAAGAAGATTAGGAAGCTAGAACCCACACTGCCGACTGACACAGCGTGAATCCTGGACCTGGTGGCCTGAAAAACACACCAGAGAGGTGTGCACATATGATCAAAATCTTCAGATAATAGTAATAATAATAATGGTGAATACTGTGGGGTGGGGTTGTCATGCCATCTAGGAAGTGGTTTCTCAAATTTCCTCTCTCCCTCTCTCTCTCTCTCTCTCTCTGGTGAGCACACACATCCTGTAGCAAACTAAATAATAATAATAACAATAAAATAAATAGTGAATAACCCAATAATCCACTTAGAGAGTAGATAAAAAGGTCCAGCTGGTGGTGTGGTGGTTAAGCCAGCTGGATCCTACATGGATCATTGCATGGTTTCAGTCCCTTGCCCTTGGGCTTGAAAAACATACTACATTTGTTTGCATGCATGCCCACATCCCAAAGAAGAAGAGATTGCAGCATAGCCATCCCCCCAGGAAGTGATTTCTCACTTTCCCTCTCTGTCTCTGTGACTCTCTCCAGCAAGCATACCCACCCTGCAGCAAAAACAAAACAAACAAAAGATAGGCAAAAGATTTGAACAGACATTGCACAAGAGAATATAGAGACAGAAAAGAAGCAAATGAAAAAACAATAACCAACTTTATCCACTAAAGATTACAAATTAAAACCACACAAAATATCACTACATACCTATAGGAATGGCTAAAATAAATAATAATGACAATACAAATACGACTGATCCTGGGAAACTGGATAAGTCATCAGATGTTAACTGGAATTGAAAACAATATACCCACCCTGGGAAACAGTTCGGTACTCTCTTTAAAGATAAACATGCAACTAAATGATCTAGTAATTGCTTTCCAAAAAATGTATCCAGAGAAATTAAAAACTATATTCACATAAAAACCTGTGTATGAATATGTGTAGCAGCTTAATACATAATAGCCCTAAACTGGAAGGTACATCATGACATACTTCAATGGTTACACAGACTGTGGTATGTCCATGCCACAGGATCTTCAGAGTGATAAAGAAAAATCAAATACTGATAGATGCAAGGAACTGGATGACTCTCCAGAGAATTATGCTGAGTGTAAAAAAAAAAAAAAAAAAATCCCAATAGGTTACATGTTGTTTGGTTTAATTTATATAATATTATTCAAGTGGAAAAATTATAGAACTAAAGAGATTAGTGTTTGCCACTGGTAAAGGAGGGGGTAGAATTGAGGGAATGTGTGTGTGTGTAAATGGGAATAGGAGGGCTCTTTGTGGTGATGAAATGTTCTGTATTGACTACATCAACATCCTGCTTGTATTATTGTGCAGTAGTTATTTTTGGAGAGGCTTT
Source organism: Tupaia belangeri chinensis (assembly GCF_000334495.1). NCBI lineage: Eukaryota > Metazoa > Chordata > Mammalia > Scandentia > Tupaiidae > Tupaia > Tupaia belangeri. Next base: position 4,541,460 of record NW_006159730.1, on the reverse strand, counting down.
TGCTATAGGGCACGTGTGCTCTCCAGAAAGACAAAGACAGAGAGATAGAAAGCGAGAAATCACCCTCCCCCCCCAGGGAGGATGGTCATGCTGCAATCCCTACTACATGGGAGTTCAGCAACATAGCTATTACACTAACTGCTGCTCCCCTTGTGCAGTAGTTTTGAAAGGTGTTACCGTTGTGGGGGACTACTAAAGACTCAAGGGATTTTGCCATGTTATTTCTTACAAATGCTAAAAATTTACTGTTATCTCAAAATACACAGTTCAAGGGACCAGCAGTTAGCGTAATGGCTATGTCGCTGGACTCCCACGTAGTTGACCGCGGTTCGCGTCCTGGACCGGGTGGCTTAAACTCACGTTGGGCGCGTGTGCGTGCGTGCCCAAGATTCCGAGAGGAGAATGGAGGAGAAGGGATTGTGGCGTGGCCATCCCCCCTGGGGGGTGATTTCTCGCTTTCTGTCTCTCTGTCTCTATCTAGCGAGCGCACGTACTCTATAGCAAAAAACCTCTCAAAAAAAAAAAACACACAGTTCAATTTAAAAACAAACAAACAGATAAATAAATAATTTCTAAGTGCTGAAAGGGTATCCATAAAGGAGAGTTCTGGGTTCTAAACATTTTATCTCCCTACTTTTCATCTATGTGTTTCATTTTGCCTACAGACAATTTATATTGCTTTGGTAATAAGCAAGAGGAAATGAAATAGTCTTATAATCTAAAAGACCTTTTAGATAAAGTTTTATGTATAAAAGGCAACTTTTAAATTTACCGTCTATTACAAAAGATTTTAGTCTGTGGTCAGGGTATTTTATGGCAACAGTATAAACTTTTAATTTGAATAAAGAGGATGAGTTGAATAATCTGTCGTTTTTTTGTTTTTTTCTATCCAAGGTACTCTTGGATCCATTAACATTTACCAAAATTAAATTTACTTTCAGAACTTAAAAGTGTTCGTTCTGAACCTTACAAATTCTGACCTAATGGCAGTATTACGGCGTTATGCTGCCAATTAAATAAAAGTGGCATTGGGATCATTTCACATTACTTTTGTTTGGCTGGAAGAGTGTGCACACACATATATAGACATGCTTCTAATTTCTGCAAAAGATCACTGCCAGTTCTTTAGAAAACTGCTGGCCTATTTTCAAAAACTGAAAATGAGCTGGAGCCCAGTGCTCAACATCAGAAATCAAGAGGCAATTTAAGTGATGGTGACAGAAGCTTTCAGTGAATACAAAAGATGAAATGGAAGGCAGCTGGATCAAGATAATTCTGTTCCACAGCCCAAAGGGCAAGAGAAAATCAAGAAGTTAGAGGTCGGTATCATTGAGGAGGGAACAGTTTTGTAGCTCTAATTGATTCCGCAGGCTCCTGGAGGAATTGAACTTCTTTTAGAAAAATAAAGGTATAGGGCATACGCAGAACATACGTATCAGACACAGCAGCAATAGCTATCCCCAAATACATCGCCAACAGGAGTGTAATGAAATTCTGGCCCCTTAAGCAAAATGTTTCAAAGTTATCTCTTTGCAGTCCTCTGAAGAAAAAAAACCTTTGCCATATGCCCTGGAAAACCCATGTTTTTTTGGCAATATGGCAGTGCTTATCAGTCTGAAAAGATTATTGTGAGAAATAGTCTAAGTTGGTATACTATTAAACCAAAAGTAAATATAAAATTTTGGGTCACCTTCATTAGCATGCTCTGTAAAACTATGGAAAGTGCTTAGGCTGACAGACCAAGCTAAGCTTGAGCTAAACATGTCTTTGCTTTGTGATTCATGTTACTTGCAGAATTTACTTAGTGCTCAAATTCTGTTTAGTGGTAGGTGCCATCTAGTGGCTACTTAAAGAAATGCAAGCTGTGATCATACATAAGAGACCATGTGAAAATGTAAGGTAATCCAAACGGAGCATTTCTGGTTCAAGTGAAAACAGACAAAAAGGATTTGGTAGGGGAATTTTTCTTAAGGATGTAATTGAACATAAGTATGCTGATTAAAAATAGTATGACCACAAGGGCACGTTTAAAACAATTCTTTTACATTTATGTGAACTTCAAAATAAATTCGTGTTCATAAGCTTTCACTGGATTTAAGAGAAATGAACTGTGGCGTTAATTTTTATTATCTCACTCTTCTTTCTTTTGATGGTATGTGTATCTGTTCTACTTCTTAATTTATACAATGAAATAAAATGCTCTTTAATACTAGGATTCTGTGCTGCCAAGTTGCAGAAGAATCTTAGTTATTAAACAGAACATAAACACAGTGTCAGAATCTAAACCCAAGAAAACGTGAAAATATGATATTGTTTACCTTCAAATGATAGAAGAACTATTTGGGCTTTAAAAATTAGTGTTGTTTTGATTTCTTTGTTAAAAGTAATGACAGGTAAAGTTGGGCCTTCTATTCATTCTCTCGGCATAATTTATAAAGACATTTGTCCTATTCCTGCTTCCTTATAGTGTACTAATGACAGCTTGTGTTTCTAAGAGCTCTTTAAAAGGCTATTGACACGACTGAACATGATATTCTCACAGTGCCTAAGAAGCACACTAAATACCGGTGAGAAGTGTTTACTAAATCCTAAATTTACCAGACAAATGCGCAGGATCCACATTTCAATGTGGCATTTGTTATTTTTATTTATTTGTGCTCTTGGTTGTTAATTACAAGTCCTTTGACATCCTAATCAGTTATAGTAAAACCATTTAAATAAATAATATTTCAAAAATCCAATAACTATTAGACCTGTTTTTCGCTATTGTTGCATCCAGGTAATTTCCCCACAGGCTTATTGTTACTTGATATAACAGGATGGCATTACATTGTTCAAACTGGAAATACGGGTAACTTTGCAACTGCTAATATTATAGAAGAATCCTGTGATAGTCCACACTCCCATACTCCCAGCTGTTGTCATCCAAACAAGTATTTGAAAACAGAATCAAAATAATGAAACAATATTCTGTCCCTGTTTGATACTTGATTTTGTGGGGGCTCACATTTAGTTTTAATTCAAAACTTTCACAATCAGTTATAGAAGCCTCAAAGTCACACATAATCTGCAAATTCAGGTATGAATATTATTACACCTGCTAGTTGATACCCATTTCTTTGCTTTTTTTTTCTCTTTTCTTTTCTTTCTGAATTGCCAGAAAGCATATGCACTAATCAGAGAGTAGCAGAGAGACAGAGGGAGAAGGCACCTCCCAACTTCCCAGTGGGTGTGATCACATCACAACGCCTTCTCCATCTTTCTATCCCATTGGGACTGTGGGTCTATGCAGGCATATGCACCCAGCATGTTTTTCAAGCTACCAGGGCTGGGGCTCAAACACATGGTTTACTATTTGGAATCTAGTTCCCCTAACCACTAGGTCACAGGGCCTGTCTCCATGGATACACTTATTTTTTTTTTTTTTTGAGAGATTTTCACTGTAGGGCGCGTGCGCTCGCCAGACAGACAGAGAGAGACATAGAGACAGAAAGCGAGAAATCACCCCCCAGGGGGGATGGTCACACCGCAATCCCTTCTCCTCCATTCTCCTCTCGGGATCTTGGGCACGCACGCACACGCGCCTGGCGTGAGTTTTAAGCCACGGGGTCCGGGACACGAACCGCGGTCAACTACGTGGGAGTCCAGCGACATAGCCATTATGCTAACTGCTGGTTCCCGGATACACTTATTTCTAAATGGGAATATCCCATGTGATTCCTTAGACTGCTGGTTCCAGGACCTATTGTTTTTAAACACAGCACTCGGTACATAAAATTTTCTTTTGCTATTCCAGCAGTCCACTTTTGAACAACATGACCAAATTCCCAGGATCTTATGCCAAAAAACAAAAATGAAACTAAGTAAAAAGAAAGTTTAAAGAAATAATTGAAGACTCCTAAATAAAATCAAAAAGCCTATACTCACAGTACAGAAAAATCAGTATTCACTAATCCATGGTCTCTAATAATTAGAAATTATTTACTTATTACCCTTTTACTACTCTATTCTATGACAGACTTATTCTGAGTCAAATTTATGAAAGACAATGCGGTAGTCAATGTGCATTTTTTTTTAAATCCACACTATAGTAAAATAATTCCTCATAGGTCAATTGAGAAGCCTCACCCAGCCGAGTGCTTTCACTGCTGGCTTTTTCCAGCAATTCCTTAGAGGGGAGGAAGGAAAGTCATCAGGAAAGGGGACTTGTTTTCCAAAAATATAAGGTGGATACCAAATCACTTAGAGGTAGAAAAAAGAGCCACATAAATCCTTTAGACAATCTCTGCCCTTGCACAGGGTTTGGGCATTGCAACCCAAGGGCTTTATCTAAACCTTTATCCCTTTGTTGGTTGTGTTAAGAACTTTTTTTTTTCTTAGAGAGGTTTTGTAACAGGGCATGTGCACTCGCTGGAGAAATACAGAGAGATAGAGAGACAGAAAGCGTGAAATCATATCTCCCATCCACCCCCCGCCCAGGGGATGGGCAAGGCTCAATTCCTTCTCCTCCCTCCTCCTCTCAGGATTCTGGGCACACACGGCAATGTGCCCAGGGTGAGTTTTAAGCCACCGGGTCTGGGACTCGAACTGTGGTCAACTATGTGAGAATCCAACGATATAACCATTACACCATCTGCTGGTCCCTCTTTAAGCAAAATTTTATTGTAAACAATGTTCCACAGATGCAGTTATATAACTTGTGTCCGTTTTTGGTCACTGCCCTCTCTGTATGAGATGTTCATTTCTCCTACTCCATTCAGCAAACTCCCATCTATTTTGAATGTAGAAATTTATACAGAAGGAATCAAATTACATATGTCATTTGGAAGTTTGTTTTTGCATTTCAGATTAGAATTCTGACATTTACTGATGCTGCTGAATTTAAGTGTAGTTTACTACTTTCAGTGTTTTAACTATTATATTCTATCGTATGAATAAATGATCACCTATCCTATTGCCAATGAACATTTGGGTTGGTCTAATACTTTGATTTTTTGCTCAATACTGTTTCTGTAAATATCCTTGTACATGTCTCCTCATTTATAAGTACAATTTATCTAAAACATTCATCAAAATGTCACTTTGTTTTCAGCATGGTTGAAAAGTACTTGATAGTGTAACTTTTTAAAATCTTACTATTTGGATAGTACCAGATGGAACATTCTGTGGGTTTGTTGTTTTTGTTTGATACAAAGTATTTTTCCTATGGCTAATCAACACTGATATTTTATCTTCTGTGAAAAGTCTATTTAACTGAGTCCCTGCCCACTCTATAAGTTTATCTTTTTGCTTTACTGAATTGAATGATAACTGAATTTCAGCTACTAGCACTAAATATTTTCTCTCACTTTCTGGCATGTCTTTTCCCTGTATTTTTTTTTTTTTAATGGAAGAGATTCTTCATTTGAATGTAGCTCAGTTTACCTATATTTGTCATATAATATACAGTTTTATTTATTAGACCTTTCCCTACCTGACCTAAGTATTGTTCTGTTAGTATAACCTTTAAAAAAAAGGTTATTTATCTGGAGTTTAGTGTTATATGTCTTTTAAGATAGGAAGACGATTCCGATTTTTTATGGAAATGACCAAGTTTTTCTAGCATCATTTATTAAGACATCTATATTTCCCAATGTTTTTCAATGTTAACTCTATATTATAAATCAAGTTTCCATGTGTATATATGTCTTTTTTTGAACTTTGTTATTTTAGATTGTTCTAATTAGAACAATGTGACAGTGTCTTAATCTTTTAATTCTTCCAATATTTGTATATTTATAGTCAATATTGTATCACCATTACACATATAAAATTGTTATGATTTCCTATCAGATCAAACTTTTATCATTATAAATTAATTTTATTCATAGCCTTTATTTTTAATAATGCATTTTTTATCTTTAATTGAACTGCATGAGTATTATTATAGGTAATATTCACCAGATATATCTTTATTCATCTCTTAAGTTTCAACATATTTTTATGCAGAGAAATCTTATGTACAAAACAAGACTGTTTTGCTATGCTTTAGTCTGTTTTTCAATATATATTGAAAGGCTACTTTTATATAGCTTTTCTACAAACTTTCTGAAGGCAGTAATAGTTATGCCCCTACACAACTGTATTAATAGCACTCACCATTAGAGAGAGCTCTTTTTTGGGCACAACACATAGAACTTCTCCCATCCCTCTCACACAATCTTCTAACTTAGTTGATTGTTAATTTTGAAACAATTTACTGGGGCCAGGTGGTGACATAGTGATAATGTAACTGGACCCACATGGGAAAGGATCAGGACTTGCCTCCCTGGGCACACCAGGCATGTGCACATAGCTGTCCATGACCTGAGCCTGCTGAGACTGGGGTGGATTCAGGCATGAGGACCCTGTCTGGGATGCATGCCACTTCTCTCTCTCACTCACTCTCTCTCCATGTGTGTGTGTGTGTGTGTGTGTGTGTGTGTGTGTGTGTGTGTGTGTGTGTGTGTGTGTGTGTGTGTCTGTGTGTGTGTCTCATGGAAGAAATAATTTTTTTAAATGTACTATCAATGAGTTTTTTTAACATTAGCAATAAAAATTTGAGTAAAGAAATCAAAAGAATAGTATATTTAGTAGACACATTGGTATATGATGGTCTATGTCATAGAGATGACAGGAATCCAAAGTAATACTGAATACATTTTCATGGAAGGTTGATGAGTATAAAAATATAACTGTCTTCTAATGGTAATAATTATAATACTTGAAAATTAATGCTTGAAATAACATTACCTGTTTTGCAAATAAATAACATAACAAAATATCGGGATGAGCTATTCAAAGCAGAAATGAATTCATGTAAACAAATAACACCTTTATAAAAATCTACAGATTGATATTGCAGCTTAACTAACAGAAAGGTATAAAGTGTTACTTCAGGAATGTGTCTACACGTTCTAAGATTTCAATAATATATTTTTATTCACAGAGAAGCTTGCTCTGCTATGTAAAATTTGCTTAAAGTGTTATCACATTAGTGAATTCTAATAAACTCTTATACACACATCTAACTATTTCTATACCCGACTATATAAACACATGTATGTACATTCACATAAATAAATCTGTATACATGTTTCAAAGATTATGGATTTAGAGCAAAAATTAACCTTTGGAAAAATTTAAGATTATGAGAACAAATATGCTTAAGATATGTATGCTTAAAGAAAATCTTAATCATTATCTTAAATACTGGATATGAAAAGCTCAGTTGAATTAAATTAAATAGCTATCTGCATTATCATAAGAAATACCAACATTTCATGTGTTAATTAAAGATTCTGAAGTTCTCATACTTTGAAATATAATTTAAAGAGATAAAATTATTTAAATTCAGGTTATTGCTGAAAATGTGGTTTCCTTCAAAGAGACACATTTGGGACATTTGTTCTCAATTACTTGTGCAATGTTTATCATCAATAGAAACCATCAAGAATATGGTGTGATTTATGTCTTCATAATGGGGAATAGGGCACCTCCACATCCTCTTCTTCATAAAAGCAACAAGAACAATGGCAAAAGTGGTCAAAATCAACTTTTTAGAACGCTAATATTAAGAAAATCTGTCAATAACTCAGGTAGTGTTTATTTGTAGAATAATGGTTGGCTCATGGTAAGGACAAGAAAATGTGTCATGCTTTAATTTGTCCTAATGCCCATCCCTTTCCTTTAATCCGTTGGTTGCTTTGAAAATCAATAACCCAACCATCACAGTAAAAAACAGCAATGTAGCTTTGCTGACTTGGAAGAATAGATTTGGAACTCTTACAAAGCCCAGTTCATAGATAACTGTCATATGGTCAAATCTGGAACAATTTAAGCAATAAAATTAGTATTAGATTATGACCTAAACCCAAAGTAGTAGTGGAATATATATGTATACATATACATATAAGTCTATATTAATAAAGATGAATTATTGAATAAATTCATAAAGAGGGAAATATCTTTCATGCAGAATAAATATAAATGATATATGTTTTAGATACTCAGTCCAAAAGGAATGTACCATAATTCTCCCCTCTTTAACTGTGGGTTGCAGACAGTGGCTTCACTCAAAATAACACAGTATGGAAAAGGGAGTGAAAGATCAACTTCATAGTACTGAGTTGTCAGAAAAATCATGATGCATTTTTGCATAGAAAATCAGAATAAACATGTCATGACTTTTCCGACAACTCAACAGAAAATCTGATAAATGATGGCCAGATGATCAGAGTCAACATCAACACAAATAAATCATGCTATCTATCTACCCAAGTTGCTGCAAAGCATTTTCTATCAAATTAAATCAGATTTAAACTAAGATGCTGATTTTTAAAAATTTTGCCAACCTTTAATATAATTGGATCATCTCATTCTTTTCAGATCTTTTTAGACATGATTTTGTTCTCATATTCCTAATTTATAATAATTATCTCTTTTATTTCCTTGAACATATAAAATATAATGATTTTATATCATGTATCTGATAATTCTGATATCTGGTCTTCACTGATCTTACTCATCTGCCATGCTTTTCCTCAGTCACTCATGTGATTTCATTTCCCTGTGTGTTTGGTGCTTTATCTGTTGGGTTCCTTGAGAGCTAAGTTAAAGATAGGTTTCGGTAGACAGGATTTACCTTTTTTTTTTTTTTTTGCCAGAAGACACCATCAGACTAGGAACAGGTCTAAATTTGCTCTCTGTTACTATAACAGAATACCTGACACTGGGTAATTTATGAAGAACAGGTATTTATTCTCTCAAAGTTCTAGAGGCTGGGAAGTCAAAAATAAAGGCATCAGCATCTGGTGTCTGCTGAAGGTCTTCTTGCTGTGTCCTCACATGTCAGAAGTCAGAAGGACAAAACAGGAAAAAATGGGACAAACACTGTTTCTTATTTATTTATTTATTTTTTTTGGAGAGGCTTTTGCTATAGGGCATGTGCGCTCGCCAGACAGACAGAGAGAGACAGAGAGACAGAAAGCAAGAAATCACCCCCCAGGGGGGATTTCACGCCACAATCCCTTCTCCTCCATTCTCCTCTCGGGATCTTGGGCATGCACGCACACGCACCTGGCGTGAACACTGTTTCTTTACATGACAGAAGAATAGAGGAGTGCAAACCCAAGCCCAAAAGATTTTTACTATGAAGAAGAGATAGAGAGAAACAGTCATTTTGATAGTGTCTCATCATGGCTCACTCTCCCAATTAGCTAGGACCACACCCAGCCTGTTTTAGGTTGGGGCAGAGAGGAACTTGGGTCTCCCATGTGACCTCAGCACAGTGCAGCAGTGCCTTCCTGCCTGTACCACTGCAACTGGGCCCTGCAAGCCCTCTCTATAGTGTCCCTACCTGTGAGTGTAGAGCCTGCATGACTTACACTCCTCCCATCAGACCCACCTCCAGACACTGTTTGGGGGGTTCTGTTTCCAACACGTGAATTTTGGGGGGACACAGTCAGACCATAGCAGTTCATCTTTTGAATACTGTAAATTTCAGTTGCAATCAATCAAGCAAAGAAACAACTCAGACCATCATGTATTTAAATATTTTTGAAATGGATTTTGTTTGGCTTTTTACCTATTTCTGACTTCTTACTGGCAATTTCCCTTGATGGATCCTATCTGAGGGGATTATTTCTAGTCCATCCTCACGAAGAGCACATAATTCTGTGGTATACACCTGTGGCTGTGATTGTCGGCATGAGTTTTAAGCAGCCGGGTCCAGAAATCAAATGACGGTTGACTATGTGGGAGTCCTGCAACATAACCATTATGCCATCTGCTGGTCCCTAATGAGCTGCTTTTAACTTAAAAAAAGGGACAATCTGAGTGTCTGGAATGCCATACTAACAGAAACAAAAGTTCATCAATATTTCTTAATCAAATTAGCTGCTATATTAGCAAGCCTTAATAAATAAGACATAACATTTTAGCATAATAATAACTACTAGTGTTAGAGTAACTAAATTGTTCAGTAAAAAAAGAATACATAAAAGTCATAAACATAAATGAACATTAATTTGAAAAACTTCAGACTTAGGACTAAAAAATATTTATTTTACTATAGAGTCACTAAGTAGATCCCCATCCACCATTCTTAAATAACACACACCTATAGAATATATTCCAACATTTCCAGTTTAGTTTATTAAAGAAAAAATAGAATTATAAGAGAACATCTGGGGAACCAGCAGTTAGCATAATGGCTATGTCGCTGGACTCCCACGTAGTCGACCGCGGTTTGGGTCCCGGACCCGGTGGCTTGAAACTCACACCGGGCGCGTGTGCGTGCGTGCCCAAGATCCCGAGAGGAGAATGGAGGAGAAGGGATTACGGTGTGACCATCCCCCCGGGGGGTGATTTCTCGCTTTCTGTCTCTATGTCTCTCTCTGTCTGTC
>NW_006159730.1:4525864-4531005 GCF_000334495.1 Tupaia belangeri chinensis | reverse complement strand
CCACCCCCGCCCAAAAGAGAAAAACCCCCCCCCCCCCAAAAAAAAAAAAAAAAAGAGAACATCTGATAAATAAAGCCACGTGCCTACAGACTTTGAATTCATTTTGCCTAATATGTTATGGTTGTCTCAAGCTCACTGAGTATTATGACCATTGTTCTATTGATTTTTTTTATTTATAGAGGCTTTGCAAATAATTCAATTAGTTTGAAACAGTCATTATTTTTGTAGTTTTATTTCAGTACATAACATATTCATAGAATACAATAACAAAACTCAATAGGCATAAATAGTTTGTGGAACAGTGTTGACTCTTAATTTACTTTTTTATTTCTTTTTATTTCAATCTACTTTATCCGTTCAATCATATGTTGCTTAGCTTACAAAGTGAATATTCCAACATGTGTACATTTCTCACCAGTCCAGTTGCCAATACTAGAACGTTATCTTCGATAGATAACAATCTATTTCTTTGTCCCATAAATGCCTTGTCTCTCTACTTTCCTTCTTAATGTCCTTCCTCAGACTCTACTCCTTCACTCGCCCTCTTCCCACACTGTATCTGGTATTCACAACCATTTACTAAGTTTCTATAACCTTTAGTCATTCACTCTAGGCACCCTTCGTAGACATATGACTCAGCTGATGGAAACTAAAGTGTGTGTCATCTGGAACAGAGGTCTTCCTGGCCAAAGATTGTTGTGCCGCTACTGTGAGCTACAGCATGCTGTGGACATTAGTGTGTAGGGGTCATAGACTCAGTGAACTGTACCAGTAATCTGTTTAATAAAGGTAAATTGGCAGGGATTCTATTGTACTGCCCATAGTCTCATGTCACAGAACCTTTGGTACAGATTTTGTTCAGCCATATTTTTTCTAATAGCTGCTCCTCACAAACACCTAACTCAATGTCCCCAAGACATGGCTCAGAACAAATCTTTGATGAGTCATCTTCCTAGTCATGCACACCCAGCACACGAGGTAAGTTTCCTTCTCCATCAACAAAACCTGATTTCTAATCTCTTACTTCTTCCCTTGTCTCTTATGCTTGATTTGTTTCTTGTGTTCCACCTCTCATGATCTGCTTTCCATATTTTCAAATCCTGAAATTTTTTTCATAGGATGTAGGAGATCCCTGAAGACACTTAGGTAGCAGGCCCTCAGGTGTCTCTCAGTGATCCCAGAACAAAAATAAAGGAATGAATAAATGAAGTTAAATCTTTCCAAAAAATGCCTCCAGCTTGTTTGTAATAGATAAGGAAGGACCCTCCACTTTCAGCCTGGATGTAAACAGCAATGCCCCATAGCAGAAGATCTTCAGAAAATCTGTCACATAGGGCCAGCCCCATGGCCTAGTGATTAAGGGAGCTGGATTCCACGTGGCTGCCCATAGTTAAAAATTCCAGCTCTGAGGACTTGAAAACCATGCCTAGCACATGTAGATGTATGCCCAATGCTGTTTCTCTCTGGCAGGTGCACAACAAAAGGACTATCCTACAAAACTTACGGTCATTATTTTCCTTAGAGGGATAGTCATTGATAATTTTTGAATATCCACATTACTCATGCTATATTGAAAGTAAACAAATGAGATTTCTGAATCATACCAAGGTATCACACCTTCTAGGATGATATGATGAAAGGCAGATGGACAGGTCTTTGGACTCTCTCATTACAGAGGAGAAACACAGAGGTTATACATCAGAGACCTATATTGGGGATCCACTCTCTCTGTGTATGAGAGAGGAGTCTTTGCTCTGTGTGTAGTGTCCTCCCTTTTTTATGGGGGACACATTCCAAGATCTCTCATGGATGCCCGAAATCACAAATATTGGGTCATCGACAAAATCATGATGCATTTAATTTTTTAGAGGTTTTTGCTATAGGGTACATGCATTCACCCGAAAGTCAGAGAAACAGAAAGCGAGATCTCACCCCTCAGGGGGGATGGCCATGTTGCAATCCTTTCTCCTCCATTCTCACTTCAGGATCTTGGGCACGCACACACACACGCCTGGCGTGAATTTAAGCCACCGGGACTGAGACTCGAACTACCGTTGACTACATGACAGTCCAGAGACACAGCCATTACACCAACTGCTGGTCCCACTCATGATGCATTTTTGTATAGAAAAATACAGAAAAATAATGACTTTCTCAATGAACCAGTAGCAGCAAACTGTATATGCGTGCTATGATTTTTCCTATACATACATACCTATGGAAGGTTTAAATTAAGCACAATAAGAGATTAACAGCAATAGAAAAATAAATCAAGTGGAATAATTACATGGGGTTATTGGAAAAGTCATCATGCATTTGGGACATAGAAAAATACTTCATGACTTTTCCGACGACCCAGTAATACTACACTAGAATGAACGTTACATGACTATGATTTCTTCCTCTTTCAAAATATCTTAACTGCACTATACTAAATTCACCTATTTTTGGACTGTGTTTGACTATGGGTAACTGAAACTTCACAAAGTGGAACTGTGGATAAGTTAGACTATTGTATAAATAAATTGTCTTTCAGAAGATAAGTTCTAGATCCTTGGGTTTTTACACTTTGGGAGAGAAATAAATGTGTCCAGGAGAAAGATAAGACATGAAGTTCTGGCTTTACAACCCTTGAAATATCTCCATGGTCCTGACATTCATGTCTCTTTGGAAAGCAAACACATACCTCAGGGGAGATAAATCTTTCTAGCTAGTTTCATATTATCTAATAATCCTTTAACTTCCAAAGTTTGTCCAAAGAAACCATCAGGCTTCTTTGTTCATCAAGTCCATACAGAAATATAAAAAATCTATCCTCTACAGCCCCACAGTTAAACTTCATTACTGCAATTCCTGTTGTGCAACGCTTCCCAGAATTGGACCAGCATCATCATTCATATCTCGATATAAGCCTTATGATTGTTTTTTCTCCCCTCTTATGGTACCCATGCATTTTTTTGATTCCTACCTTAGCCTAGATGCTCAAATTCTGAGTCATGAGTGAATGATTTCCTGATCTTGGATCTTTTCCTGGCTACTAAAAATATTTCTTTAGATGGCCGTGGCCTGGTAGCAAAAGCACTGGACTCCTACATGGCTGACCATGGTCTGAGTTCAGGACTTGGCCACTTGAAAATAATGATGGGTGCATGTGTGTGCATGTCCAAAATCGAGAGAGGAGAAAGGAGAAGGGACTGCAGTGTGACCATCTCCCCTAATAGGCACTTCCCTCCCTCTCTCTCTCTCTCTCTCTCTAGCACATGCATGCACCCTATGGCAAAAAAACAAAAACAAAAACAAAAACAAACTGGGGGAAAAAGTCTCTTTTGGGGAAAACAGGCTATTTATAATAGGAATGAACAGCAAAAATCAGGAGTGGTAAAGTTCTAAGATGACTCCTCCTTGCAGCCACTGCCATAACTAGGTAGGTCTTCATTTTGAGACAATCTAAGTCACCTTTTCTTCAGGCTCTTATTAAAATATCACAATATCCACTTATTTTTGAAGGCACAAGCACGTCACTATCCACCTGGAATCCAATTTACCTGCACTTGGCTACCAAGAAACTCTCTTCATTCTGAAGTCCCTCCAAAAAGTATAAAATTAAGTCCCTTAGTAAATGAAAGACATCTCTTAGCTTTTTGTTTAATACAAAATTCTTCTAAACTCTGCCAAGCAAATACCTTCACAAAGATTTTGCTTTTAAAAAAAGGATATTTCATCACTAGAAATATTTTCATTCCCTTCCCCAGCAGAACTACATCCAATGCATATATGTATACTTATGTACTCTCTCAGCAATTAAATACTGTCCATAGGTTTACTATATATAAGAAACAGTTAAGTAGGACCAGGAGTTAGCGTAATGGCTATGTCGCTGGACTCCCATGTAGTCAACTGCGGATCGCGTCCCGGACCCGGTGGCTTAAAACTCACGCCGGGTGTATGTGTGTGCGTGCCCAAGATTCCGAGAGGAGAATGGAGGAGAAGGGACTGCGGCGTGACCATCCCCCCTGGGGAGTGATTTCTCGCTTTCTGTCTCTCTGTCTCTCTCTGTCTGTCTGGTGAGCGCATGCACCCTGTAGCAAAAATCTCTCAGAAAGAAAGAAAGAAAGAAAGAAAGAAAGTAAGTAAGTAAGTAAGTAAGTAAGTTAAGTAAAGAATGGAGCTTCAGGGACCAGTAGATGGTGTAATGAATATATCACTGGAACTCCCACATAGGTGACTGTAGTTCGAGTCCTGTACCTGGTGATTTTAAATTCCTGGGGCATGTGTACATGGGTGCCCAAGATTCTGAGAGGGGGACAGAGGAGAAGGGATGGTGGCATGGCCATCCCGCTTGGGGGTGGTGATTTCTCATTTTCTGTCTCTCTGTCTCTGTCCCTCTGGTGAGCACACATGCCCTATAGCAAAAATCTCTCTCTCAAAAAAAAAAAAATGGAGCTTCAAATAACGTTTACACATTCATCCAATATATGGGCTACCTAATAGAAAGAGCATTGAAAAAAATCATCCCAATATTTTAACCAGTATTTTTGATATACCAATTATTTTAATTTAGTAAATAAGGTCAGAGATAAAAACAAAATCTACAACTTTATAGTAATCCTCTCAAGAGTGTTAGAGAATAAGAAACCATATGTATAAATTACGCATGCTAATTAATTGAGGCTATTTTTTCTTAGTATTTTTAAGACAAACACTCAAATGCTTAACATGAACTATTCTGAATGATCTGAACTTTGCCCTCATTTCTAGTTCCACTACTGTTGTGCTTTAAACCCCAGCCAAACCAGCTTGCTTTGTTTCTCTGAGGACATTATTTTTCCTACTTTATGATGCTTGCAATTTCTAAACTTCTTGCCCAAAGCATTTTTACATTGCCCATAACTTGTATAAGTAAATGTTTTTGCAAATATGTTGTCTTATGAGTATGTTGTAGTCACTTCAGCAAGTTAACATGGGGGCTCGGTAGTAGTGCAGCAATAATACAAATGGACTTACATGGGAAAGGTCCAAGGTTTGAGTCCATGGCCTTCTTGAGCACATCGGGCATGCGTGCCCATGGCCCGGGCTGGTTGAGCCTAAGGATAGGTTGCTGCAGAAAGACCCTGTTGAAGTTGCCTCTTTTTCTCTCTTTC
>NW_006159730.1:4522051-4525118 GCF_000334495.1 Tupaia belangeri chinensis | reverse complement strand
TCCCTCTCCTTGCCCCCAACTCTGTTTTTTTTTTTCTCATACAATAAATAAATAAATGTTAAAAACACATAAAAGGTTAATTCTAATCAAAATTATACTTGATCTGTATGATTATTTGACTGTATCTCCTTCATCAGACATTGGTTCCCTGTGAACAGGGGTCATAGTTTTGTCATCCATTGTATCTCTAATGTATAGCATGACAAAGTAGATCATCAATAATTCTGGGTTTATTCTGGGCAAAGAAAGATGCTGGTCAGAGAAAGATGCTGCTGCTAGGAAGTTGCAAAGGAATTAGAGTGGTTTGGATAAAAAGTGAAAAAGTATGACATTATGGAAACAAGGAATAGTCTATTTCACAGGAATAAAGGGTATATTGAAAGATCGAGTAAGGAAAATATTAAGAAAAAAAATCCATTGGCTTTAGCAAAACAGTGGTCACTGGTAACCATAGTAAATTCGGTGTGCAGGTTTATGGAGAAGTCATGTACAGTTGATCTCAGATCCAATGCAGTTCTAGACTCTAAGGAAATGATCATCTCAGAAATAGTCCCTAAAATAATGTCAGGGCCACTCTGTAGCCTGGTGGTTAAGGCAACTGAATCCCGCAGTGCTGACTACATAGTTCGAGTCCCAGATCCAGAAGCTTGAGAAATACTCTGGGTGTATGTGCATGTACATGCCTATCCAAAAGCCTGAAAGGAGGCTTAGATGAAGGAGAAGACATTGTGGTGTGATCATGCCCAAGGGGGATGCTTTCTCACTTTCTGCTTCTTTCTCTCCGTTTCTCTCTAGCAAGTGCATGCACTGCCTAGCAGATTAAAGTAATAATAATAATAACAAAAAGAAGAACTGTCATATTGTCTAAAATAAGATGTGAACCTGGTAGTGACTTCTCAATATAATTATATATTAGTAATTAATTGAATTATCCTTAATCTGTAATGGCCAGCCTTGTTTATTAAAGTAAAATGCACAGCAAATTTCTTTCTAAAAAGTATGGCACGCATGCTGACTATCTTCAACTTGCTAATAATCCATGTCATAGCTCTTGTGGGTGCATAACACTCTTTGAAATCAATAAGAATTATGGGCACAGAAGTGCTGCAAGGCTAAGTCTTTAATACTCAAGAATATATTGTACATACACAGCCAAATAGTACTTGGATAGTCTGTGAATATAATTATAATAAAAACTGTTATGTCCTTTCTTTCAGTGAGAAAGAAAAAATGATGTAAAATTTAAATATGACATAGTCTGAAAACAATATGCTTACAAAAGAGCCAGAGGGATTTTCAAAATCATCTAAATTCATTTTAATACATGAGCAATATATTAAGGGGCCACAGTACTAGACTGCAGGTATAACCTGGGAGACACTTTTTTAAATAGCATAATTAACATTTTTCTTAGTGAAATATTTTTAAAAGATGATTATGACTTTTTCACTAAACATTTGATATGCCCACATGGATAAATTTAAATGATCAGAAAATTTACTATTTTGGAATTTACATATTTTGTAAACAGACATGTGAAAAAGGACAATACCCACTGTGTTTCTTTTCTCAGATTTACAATGCACGCACATTCTCTTCTGCATCCGACAGAAGTCTATGTGACAGGGCTCTGTGCAATGCATCATTATTCACCAGCTAGAGCCTAATCCTGCTAGGCTAGCACCGGGAGGACCAGGTAAAATACATTTATGTTAAAAATCATGGAACCAACCCAAATGTCCATGAACAGATGAATGGATTGAAAGTGTGGCACATATGCACTATGGAATACTACTAATCAGCCATCAAAAAAAAAAAAAAAAAAAAAAACAGGACCCTGGCATTTGATAGAAAGTAGACAAATAGGGAAGATTTACTGCTGAATGAAGCAAGCCAAATGATGAAAGAGAGACACTGTATGTCTCCACTTAATATACACCAAATGTCTGCACTTTTTAGTGGACATCGAAAGATTAAAGGATATAGACACACGAAAAATGGTTGCAGATACTGGAGACAGTGTGGGAAGTGGGTGGGAGATGAGGGAGGGTGAGAGAAAGGGAATCAAGGAGAAAATCAGAGGCAAGACATTCAAGACTCACAGAAATGGAGGACTGTCTGTTGATGATCACAGGTACAGTATCTGTAACTGGAGTGGTGCACAGTGTATTCACACTGGGAAAATTCATTTTAAAATTGTGGTCATGTACAGTGATTGAATATATAAAATAAATTTAAAAATATAAATAAATAAGCCAGGCCCTATCCTGCCTTTTTCCCACCACTGACTTGAAGAGAACCCCTGAGTATATTTTATGTTGTTCAATTGATTTGGAAGAACGGAGTTGGATCCAGGAGCAAAAATTATTTAATTTGCTGAATGAAGAACACCAAAGACCCATCTTTTAATGCTGTGTCTGCATGCCTACTTTAAAAATGTCACTAAATAATCTAGGTATACTTAGGTACCTAAATGTTTAGTTTAGATAGAATATCTCTAACAAAACTAAAAGTATCTTGATTATATTGGCCACTGATAAATGGATGCTCCACATTTCACTGCAACTCGATGTCACTGGGATTTAGAGAACATATCAAGAACTTCTCTGTATCATTTTTCAAAAGATGACCCTTTACTTTGTCTGTAGATAACACTGCTGGAAACAGGTTCATTAAGACTTTTCCATCAAATGGAAATATCTTAAATGCAATCATAGAGCTGCTATGTCAAATACCACCACTGACAAATAAATAGGAAAGAAAAGAAATACAACAATATTTACATTTCGCAAAGATTCCGAGTATTCTCTGACATCAATGATAATGTAAATACTTCCGATTAATTCATTAGCATCCCTGTGATCAGGTTATTTTGGGTGATATGTATACAACTCTGTCTTCGTTATCAATATAGTCACATTTATTTAATGCCAATAATGTGCCAGGTGCTGCAGCAGAAGCAAACCAGATGGTCTGAGAGTTTCTGCATGCAAGAACAAACTTGGGCAAGTCTTCGAGTTTTATTTTAATTTAATCTTTCCTTCTTCACTGTGGAATGGTGTCAGCA
>NW_006159730.1:4504229-4514016 GCF_000334495.1 Tupaia belangeri chinensis | reverse complement strand
AACCAAAAAAAAAAAAAAAAAAAAAAAAACAGGACCCTGGCATTTGATAGAAAGTAGACAAATAGGGAAGATTTACTGCTGAATGAAGCAAGCCAAATGATGAAAGAGAGACACTGTATGTCTCCACTTAATATACACCAAATGTCTGCACTTTTTAGTGGACATCGAAAGATTAAAGGATATAGACACACGAAAAATGGTTGCAGATACTGGAGACAGTGTGGGAAGTGGGTGGGAGATGAGGGAGGGTGAGAGAAAGGGAATCAAGGAGAAAATCAGAGGCAAGACATTCAAGACTCACAGAAATGGAGGACTGTCTGTTGATGATCACAGGTACAGTATCTGTAACTGGAGTGGTGCACAGTGTATTCACACTGGGAAAATTCATTTTAAAATTGTGGTCATGTACAGTGATTGAATATATAAAATAAATTTAAAAATATAAATAAATAAGCCAGGCCCTATCCTGCCTTTTTCCCACCACTGACTTGAAGAGAACCCCTGAGTATATTTTATGTTGTTCAATTGATTTGGAAGAACGGAGTTGGATCCAGGAGCAAAAATTATTTAATTTGCTGAATGAAGAACACCAAAGACCCATCTTTTAATGCTGTGTCTGCATGCCTACTTTAAAAATGTCACTAAATAATCTAGGTATACTTAGGTACCTAAATGTTTAGTTTAGATAGAATATCTCTAACAAAACTAAAAGTATCTTGATTATATTGGCCACTGATAAATGGATGCTCCACATTTCACTGCAACTCGATGTCACTGGGATTTAGAGAACATATCAAGAACTTCTCTGTATCATTTTTCAAAAGATGACCCTTTACTTTGTCTGTAGATAACACTGCTGGAAACAGGTTCATTAAGACTTTTCCATCAAATGGAAATATCTTAAATGCAATCATAGAGCTGCTATGTCAAATACCACCACTGACAAATAAATAGGAAAGAAAAGAAATACAACAATATTTACATTTCGCAAAGATTCCGAGTATTCTCTGACATCAATGATAATGTAAATACTTCCGATTAATTCATTAGCATCCCTGTGATCAGGTTATTTTGGGTGATATGTATACAACTCTGTCTTCGTTATCAATATAGTCACATTTATTTAATGCCAATAATGTGCCAGGTGCTGCAGCAGAAGCAAACCAGATGGTCTGAGAGTTTCTGCATGCAAGAACAAACTTGGGCAAGTCTTCGAGTTTTATTTTAATTTAATCTTTCCTTCTTCACTGTGAAATGGTGTCAGCATGAATAAGTCTCTATGCTGTTTAAAGTAGAATGAAATCAATGGAACATTATCAATAGCCCCACTAATTTTTATTGCATATGCTGCCTTAGGCAAAAAAGATCTATTTTTATGACCAGATGAACATATATACAGAATGTTAACAGTTTCTGAAAAAAAAAAAATCCTGCTTGATCCAACACATTTGCTATTGCCACAGTAATAAATGACAAATTAATGTTCTAAGTCACTGTCATCCATATGTTAAAATATCTATCTATACCTAGTAATACCTAGTAACAAATACCTGTTTATCTATACACACAGGCATACTCACACATGGTATCCTTAGCAAAAATATTCTTACTATACTAAATGCTCCAAAAAAAAAAGAATTATTAAGAGAAAATTGGGACCAGCAGATAGCATAATGGTTACGGTGTTGGACTCCCAAGTAGCTTATGATGATTCTAGTCCCAGACCTGGTAGCTTAAAACTCATGCAGCACATGCATGCATGTGTGCCCAAGCACCCTAGAGGAGAAGGGGAGGAGAAGGGGTTGTGGTGTGGCCATCCCGCCTGAGGAGATGATTTCTCACTTTTTGTTTATCTGTCTCTCTTTCTCTCTTTCTCTCCGGTGAGCATACATGCCCTATAGCAAAAATCTCTTTCTCAAAAAAAGAAAGAGAAAATCATATAATATGTACACAAAAAAATTCATGCAATTGTTAAAAGAACAAGATGTCTTCAGATTTCCAAAGGAAGATACTCATAATATATTGTTAAATGACAAAAAAATAGTAAAAGAAAGTGTTAAAAGAAAATATAGAGGGTGGCAAGGGTTAAAAATCTGAAAGTCTATACATATAACATTAATGAGAGAAGTAGGTAATCAAGCCTAGATTCTCTAAAATATAGAGCCTGAAGCAAAGCTTAGGTGCTAATTATTGAGACCTCTTACCTAAAACAGCAAGCCTGGGGTAAGAAATGAAATGACATGGAAATCGAGGCCAAGTCAATGTAATACCTTTTTTTTTTTTGGAGAGGATTTTGCTACAGGGTGCGTGTGCTCGCCAGACAGACAGAGAGGGACAGAGAGACAGAAAGCAAGAAATCATCCCCCCAGGGGGGATGGTCACGCCGCAATCCCTTCTCCTCCATTCTCCTCCCGGGATCTTGGGCATGCATGCACACGCGCCCAGCGTGAGTTTTAAGACACTGGGTCCGGGACGCGAACCGCGGTCAACCACGTGGGAGTCCAGCAACACAGCCACTACACTAACTGCTGGTTCCCCCCTTTTTTAAGATACTTTTGTTGTCAGGTTCATGCACTCGCCAAAGACACAGAGAGATAGAAAACAAGAAATCATCCCCCAGAGGGGATGGCCATACCTCAAGCCCTTCTCCTCCATTCTCCTTTCCAGATTTTGGGCATACAAGCACATGTGCCCAACATGAGTTTGAAGTTTCTGGGTTGGAACATGAACCATGTTCGGACATGTGGTACTCCAGTGACATAACCACTATGCCATCTGCTGGTCCCTAATGTAGTGTCTTACCAAGCTGGATACAATTCCATGAAAAGGCCAGTTGGACTCTAGGCCATAGAGAAGTCATCCAGAAACTCCATGGCTTTGTATATTCAAGAAAGGAAAGAGCAGAAACGTGTCTGCCAACTCCCTGAGGTCTCCTGTCCTCACTGATTTCGCATTAACTATAAGTATTAGCTCTTTTATTTCCAGACTATGTCATGTGGGTTCCATATGCCATGGCATGCTGGGGGGCACCATACATGAGTTTAGAAGTAGGTATAGGATTCAGAATCTGGTTAGATTGAATAAGGTGAGTGGAGCTTTTATAGCTCCTGCCAGGAAGGAAAGAGCAAGGGACTCCATATATGAAACCCATTACTCATCCCAGAGGCAGCCAAAACCCACAGTAGTGTTAGATTCAGCTGTGGTGGGCAGCAGCAACCAAGATACTCCATGGGCTAGGACCAAGGGCTCAGTAGACAGGGAAAACTGAATAAATGAGACCGATAAATCGAACCTGGTCTATTAGACAGAGCAAATTACAACTGACACTCATCCCTAGTGAATGTAACGAAAGTAGTGGAAACTAGGGAGAACACAAGAGGGCACAGAGGCTGGTTTGCAGACTAAACAAAGACAGTTTATGGGTTATAGTCAACATACAAGGTATTGCTTTATGACCTCATGTATAGACAAATTCATTTGAAGACTAAATCCAAATCTCTATGCATCTCTGTGTCTTTCCATGTTGCTCTTCGGGTTCCTATTAACAAAGGAAATTATCAACTACTCTCATCACATAGATGTAAACACATAGACTTTATCATTATTGATCTCTAATGATCCAATTATACTTTTATTTTCTTAATGAGAATAATCACCTACAAAAAGTATATTAGGTCGTCGGCAAAGTCATGATGCATTTTTCTGTTTCTCTATGCAAAAATGCATCATGACTTTCCCAATGACCCAATATATATGCTCCTATAATGGATAAAATATGTCCATCAATTTGTAAATTTAAATAAGTATGTGAACAAGACATGAGATTTCTCTCTTCCTAGAGACCAAGAGTCCCATGTGCACCAAGAGGTATGGCCTTTTGAAGAAATTCTCAAAAAATGTCACAAAGAATTTTAGTTCCACTTGAAATCCAGGAATTATGGAAATAAATGAAAGGATAGTAATGACCTGAAGTTTTGTGGTATGCATCTCTTCCTAAAACAAACACCAACTATTCGTAAACCTCCTGGTTTATGGTGATAGAATAAGACTTACATTTTACATTTTGAGAGGATGGAAATTTCATTCAGAAATTTTGGGGAGCAGCTATATATGAACAAAATGCAGGGAGTGGCCAGATCTAGGCAGGAACCTTTAAAGTTGATAGGGTAGGGACCAGCAGTTAGTGTAATGGCTATGTCACTGGACTCCCACATAGTCGACCGCGGTTGGTGTCCCGGACCCGGTGGCTTAAACTCATGCAGGGCGCATGTGCGTGTGTGTCCAAGATCCAGAGAGGAGAATGGAGGAGAAGGGATTGTGGCATGGCTTTAAGGGCTGTTGGACGGGCACCCCCCCGGGGGGGGGGGCGGTTTCTCGCTTTCTTGTCTCTCTGTCTCTCTCTCTCTGTCTGGTGAGCGTACGTGCCCTATAGCAAAAAACCTCTCAAAAAAAAAAAGAAGTCTATAGGGTAATGGGATATGGTGAGCGAAAGGTCTAAAGAAGGCAAAATCTACGGTCTCACTGTAGGGCAGTGCATGCTGAAAAAAAAGAGAGTAGAAATAAGAAAGAACTATGTGTAGACTAAAGAAAGCTGAATGACTGCCAGAGAAATCCAGGAGAGTTTTGTTTAGAACCACCAGGGGCAAGATAGCTCACGGATGCAGTGGGAAGAGATACCTGACTTTCCCTTCCCTATAAAAGGACTGAATGGCTCAGCGCTTAGGTGTTCTCCATGCAGAGACTCCCGATCTGCCCAATCCCTGCTTTTCTGTTTGTCTTTCTGTCCTTCTTCAATCCACTGCAGCTCCCACTCAGGGTTCATGCCCCCCTTAACTTCATAGGCCAAGGTAGAGCCCTCAGCAAGAGATGACTACAAAGAGAAACATGAGGAAAATATAAAGAGAATAAAGAGAAAATAAAAAGCACTTATAAGAGTTTTTTTTTTTTTTCTTGTTTGGGTATTTATTTTTCTTTCTTTCTTTTTTTTTTTTTTTTGGTAGAAAGAGTAAGACAAGGTTATAAATAAAGACTTCATCTTTGGCACTTCAGATAGTAAATAGATGTATGTCTAATTCCTGAGCCCTTATGAGGATTGAGAAAGTCCATCTTACTCTATTGTTGTTTCCCTTTTTGAAGTCAATTAAATATTAGTTTATTTCTTTCTACTTAGGACTTACTCAGCCACTTTTCAATATTCCTTATACTACTGGCACTTTTAATCAGAGGCAACCTTTCTTCTTGAACAATGTTGTCCTGTGTTTATATATTTTTTCAAAGCATTCTTAGTGGATTCCGAAGAAAGAATAAAATTTAATCTGCTTATAATCTGTCACCTCTAACTGTAAGCAGAGCAATTCTTATTTTGCAAATTCTCTTATGAAAGATTGGTTGTAAGTGATATGACTACTTGACTTATTTGGTAAATCAATATAACTTTGGTAGCAAAACCAGACAAGAAGAAAACAAGAAAATAAAATTATAGGCGAATATCACTTATGTATACAGGAAAATATTAAATAAAATGCTTCTAGCAAATTGAATCTGCTAGAGTGTGAACAATAATAATACTCACAGGAATACAAGATTGTTCAACATCAGATAATCTATCATAAATTTACATATTTATAAATTAATGAAAAATACATCTTCTCAAATACTATTCGATAAAATGCAACATTCATTAATATTAGACTTTGCCAATGTGGAACAGAGGAAACTTCCTCAACTTAATAAAAATGATCTATCTAAAAACCTACAGCATATGTACAACATATAGACAATGTGTACATATTTCAAAAGTTCTGCGAGGTCTTTAACTCTGTACTTATTGCATTGTCTTACTCACTTCAAAGAAAACATAATATTACTAGATCTTAGTCCTTAGTTTGAAGTTTTGGAAGAAACATGTTTTCTTTCAGCTGGGTTTCTAGATAATTAAAATAATAGAGAGTAGTTTTTCAACTGCTCCAAAAATAAGTCAGTAGCCAATGCTTGAGATCAAATCTTCCTTTTATCCCACCCAACGCAAGCTTTCCTTTTTTGCTGAAGGGTTGTTTCCATCACATGAATGACACTTCTCGCTGCTAACAGGACTCCCTACATCATTTCCTACCCTGAATTTCAAAGTTGGCTCTTTCTACTTGGCTTCCCTTCTCACAGAAGGCTTAATTCAAAGGTGATCCTGGCTGCTCTCACCAAGTCAGTTAGCAGGCAGCTAATTGAAGCAGTGCTGGTTTACACAAAAATGTCAAAGATTGACTATATTAAAATATTATAATGTGACATATTAAATTATATTTAGTCTAATATCAAGAATTGCCAACTACCCAAATTCATGTATTTCCTTTCTGGAGCTGACAATATTTTGTTTTACTTTCAACAACACAAAAGGAACAAATTTGTATAGACACATTAGAATGTCCTACGCTAGCAAATATTTTAATGAATCAAATAATGTATTTTAAAACTGAAAAAAATATCACCATCTATTAGCTCACTTCAAATCTATTTAATTCGTTATTTTTTCAAACTAAATAACCTCTCATGTGAACAGGGAGTAGGACTCGAATAAACTATTATTGACTTATTTTAAACTCTTTCCTACAAATTTTAAATGACAAAGAATAGCTCAAAAGCATATGGATGGACAGATACACACACACACACACACACACACACACATACACACACACACACTCACACACACACTTTGTCTTAGAGAGAACATTCGCTTTGTCTTAGAGAGAGTTAGGCCAGGGCTTTTCCAAGTGATAGACTGAGGGTAGTTTCATGGGGAAGGAGAAGATATAGAAGCAGATTTAGGAATCAATGGGATAGTGGTTCACATTAAATCTAGTGAGAATGTGCAGACAGGGAAGAATACAACCAGAAGTAAAGGGATAACCAAGGTCAGCAGAATGAACAGTTTCCAAACTATGAACGAAAGTAAAATAACCTGACCACCAGTTCTTGTGAGGGTTATGGACATTTTAAGATAGAAATGGGAGCTATTAAAAGCACTGAAGCAGTATGAATAAATACTAGCCAGTTTGGGAATGATGATTTAAGTTCTGTGAAGAAGTTAAGTATAAAATATGGATGAGAGTATCACAATGACTGGACTTCTCTTTAGAACTGCATTGCAAATGTATCCAATAAAATTTTCTTGATGTAATTTCTAATTTATGACCATGGGCAGTCCTTTTATATTCTGTTCAATCCTCCTATTTCTGAAATATGCATATGAATCACGTCCCTGTGGTTATAGTATTTTACTGAAATCTTGTTGTATTAAACATTATTCAGCATATAAAAATCTAACTTAATAGCTGAAGCTTAGGCAGTATTTTGTTAGAAGGCAAATTGCTTTAGGTTGCAGCTTGTGGAAAACATTTTACCTATAATGATTAAAAAATCCAAATCAGACTATCTTCCTCATGACTCTAGCATTTAGATTACAGGTTTTCTTTTTATCCATTGTTTTTAAAACCAGTATTACCAACACATTATAGCACCTTGAAACTCAGTTTTTTAGCTTATTTACTACAGACTGACTTATTTATAACTTAGCACCAATATTTTTCCATCTTAAAAATCTATAAACTTGGTAGGTGATATCAATCCCATTCTCATTAAACTATTAAATTTCCACTTCAGGGCCAGCAGGTGACATGGTGGTTAAGGCACTGGATTTCCACATGGAAACTGAGTCAATCCTCATAAATCCCCACAGAGAATTATATAAAGATGAAATAAATATCAATTACAAAATTGGCAAGGACTAATGATAAATAATACTTTAAAATACTGTTGTTTCACGGGATACTACAAAAATGTTTCTGTATGGTGATAAGCCCAGATTTATTATTTTTTTCTAGGTTTTCAAGAGATCCTGGGTAATGCAAAGAGCACTCCCACTCCTAGTAACAAAGCAATAATCACGATAATATCATAGAATAATCTTAGTATATACACACACAAAAAATGAGAACCATAATTACAAAGCAGGCATAATCTTGAAAGTTGAGCCATCACCAAAGAAAGATACTCTGTGTTTGAACATGTTTTGGGGTTGGGGTAAAGTTAGCTTTTTCTCCAAAGGAGAAAAGGGAACAAAAATGTATAAAGTATTTGTTGTCTAAAATTAACAAGTTTTATTTACTTAGTGAAAAAACTATGAAAATCTAGAGTTTCCAGACAAAAATAGAGTATGCCCAGTTAAATTTGAATTTCAGATAATCAACACAAAATTTATTATGTTTTTAGTTTAATTATTCATTACTTGAAATTCAAATATTAATTGATGTCCTTTATGGGTTTTTTACTCATTGTAGCTACTCTATAAAGACCTAACTGGTAAATGTCATTTGTGTTCAATATTTAATTACTGTTTCACCACTTTTCCACCCCTCACCAAGATTATGGGGCCATATGTTTTATATTTACTACAACATCTTCAGTATCTAAAATCCCAAATTCTGAGCTAGCAGCTAGAGATTACTTGGTGATCTGGACTCACATTGGAAGGTCCTTGGCTCATATCTGGAGGCCTCTTTGTATCTGCCAGACACATGTGCATGTCCACAATAGTGACCAGCTCAGTCTGTGGGTGCATTATAGTCTTAAGTCCATGTTGGGGGTGCCTGTCTGTCTGTTTCTCTCTGTCATCTCTCTTTAGGTCTCTCACTTTACAAAAGAAATAAATGAAATACACTTATTTTTTTTAAAAATTACACCTTAAATGCTGACCCAAAGTTTAGAGATAAGACTAGCATCAACTTTATACATTCGCTTTCATTTCCTTTTTCTAGTAAGGCTACTGAGAACTAGTAAAAAGCAAATATAACCATCACAATCTGAAAGTTAAAAAGAAGTCCTTCTCAAAGAGTAGGTTCTTGTAAAACAGTTATTTCAAATAACAGAATGAAAATGAATAACTCACATGGCTCCATCTCTCCACTTCCTGTCTACTTCAAATTACACTCAAGTTTTCTTTGGCTGACAATGCTACCTGGTGGCTGACATAAGCAATCAACTCAACTAAATTTCTCATTCTCCATTTTCTCCCTGCCTTCTCTCTCTCTGTCTCTGTCTCTGTCTCTGTCTCTCTGTCTTTCTCTCTCTCTTTGCATTCAACATAAAATAACCCAATTGGGCTAATAAATGACAAAACGTTAGAACAAAAAGTGATTGAAAATATCAAGTTAATCTCTCTTATTTTACACTTACAGAAGTGAACCTCATACTGCTAAAAGAGTGCTTCCCTAATCAAAATCTTTCAACAGATTTGTATTGCCTGGAAGATAAATCTTCCCATGTCTTGGCATGGTGTAAATGACCTCTAAGATTCTGTCCCAGCTTTCATTGCCAGTTCTGGATCTCATTACATCAATTAAAAAACTACAAAAAATAAATAATGTCTAAAATTACCTAGCTGTATTACCTCATCTGAAAAATTACAAACATCTAGGATGCCCAGAAAAAAATATAGGGTATCCTACACAATTTTAGTTTCAAATATCTAGCAAATAACTTTATTACTATTTGTTTAAGTTTAGTTATTCATTATCTGAAACTGAAATAAAGATTAGGTGCTATAAGCCTCACCTGGCCCCTAGGACTAGTATCCCTGTGCTCTTGGTGACCTAGAGGTGAGCACTTCCTGCCTTGTAATCCCATTCATTCATACTTCTATTATAGCATTTTTTACACTTTTAATTGGAATTCATCAGTTTAAATGTCTGTCCCCTCCTTATTAGTTTGAATTATGTGAGCATAGGGACCGTCA
>NW_006159730.1:4498133-4504218 GCF_000334495.1 Tupaia belangeri chinensis | reverse complement strand
TTCCTGCTGGCATTACTAATGCCTATTCAAGTGTCATGGCATGCACCAGGGCACAGAGGAGCCCAGTAAGAATTTGAAAAATGAGGAAAGGCATACATAATTAATGGTATAAACAAGACCAGAAATTAAGCAATGCAATCTTTTTTTTTTTTTTTTAGAGGTTTTTGCCTTAGGGCACATGTACTCACCAGAGAGACAAAGAGACAGATTCAATGAAAGGGAAATCAGCCCCTGACACCACCACCAGGGAGCATGGCCATATCACAGTCTCTTTTTCTCTCTTCTTCTCTTGGGGTCTTGGGCATGCACACACATGCATCTGGCATGATTTTCAAGCCACCAGGTCTGGGACTCGAACAATAGTTGGTCATGTGGTAGTCCAGCAATGTAATGGCATCTGCTATGCCATCTGCTGGCCCTGACCACTGCACTTTTATAAATCTAACCTTAGAATAGAGGTAAATCAATATTAATTTTAAAAAAAGAGTCATAATTTAAAAAAATTGTCTTAAAAACTAAAAAAAAGTTTCAGAAATCTCTCAAGTTCACAGACACGCTAAGAAGTCTATTATAGAATGGTCACACACTTATATCCCACCTTCCTAAGCGAAACTGATTTCCTTTTTTGGTAGAGTTTTGAGTATATTCCATTATATTCACTGTTTACAATAAAATATTTTGTAACTTGGAATCAGCAGATGGCATAATTGTTACATTGTTGGAATCCCACAGTCAACAGTGTTTTGAGTCCTGGACCCAGTGGCTAAAAACTCACACCGGTGCCTGTACATGCATGCCCAAAATCTTAAGAGGAGAATGGAGAAATAGGGATTGTGGCATGGCCATCCCCCCAGGGAGTGATTTCTCAATTTCTGTTTCTATTTCGAGTGCACGCAACCTATAGTAAAAATCTCTCTTAAAAAAATGTTACTTTTTATTATGTACACACATACAAACACAAACACACACACTTTTGATAATAATGTAGATTGAGTAAATTTTGGAAGCCTAGTCTAGAGACTTAAATATCTCCAATCATTTTGCTCCTATTACTGATAATATTCTGAGTTCTCAAGTTCTGACTTAGAAATGGATTTCTAGGGTCAGCCAGTGGTGTGGTGTGGTAGATTACACAAGGCCAACTGTGTAGTTCTAGTCTTGGGTGGATATGTGTGTGTGTGTGCCAAAAACTCCAAGAACAAACTGGAGAAGAGATTGCACATAGCTACCTCCCATTGGGTATGATTTCTCATCACTTTCCTTCACTATCTCTCTTTTTCTCTCTACAGAGAGTATACTTGCCGTTTAGCAAAAACTAGAGAAAAGAAAAAGAAAAAAAAATAAATCAATTCTAGAATCTGTCTTGAATGATCATTGTACATGAAATGAGAACTTAAAAAAAAACCCATACTCAACATGTAAATGAGAAATTAACAAATGGTTATAGACACAATTTTCTCTGATAAATAGATCTGAAATAATTTCTTCATGAAACAGAGAATGAGGACACACACTTGAAAAAGAAAAAAAGAGAGTGAGACAGAGGGCACCCTAGAAAGGGTCTTGCTATACCACAATCCCTTTTTCTAGTCCTCCAGTTCCTCAGGATCTTGGACCCCATGCATGCTTGCATCTTTTAAATAACAGATAGATGTTAGTTGATGAATCCAATCATCATCATTTATTTTAAAATTTTAATAATTTAATATCCATTTTAAAGATTTATTTATTTTTATTGTTATTATTATTTTTCAGTTTGCTAGAGGGCACAAAAGCTCACCAGAGAGAGACAGACAGAAAGAGAAAGAAAGAAAGTGAGAAAGTAAGTCGCCAGGTCTGGGACTCAAACCCTGGTCTGTCATATAGGAGTTCAACACCTCAACTACCACACCATCTGCCAGTCCCTCCAGTTTAATAGGCATAAAATGATAAATTTATCTACATCATATATCATGATGTGTCATTATTTATGTGTGCATCCTTTTATTTATTTATTTATTTTGGAGAGGTTTTTGCTATAGGGCACGTGCGCTCACCAGACAGACAGAGAGAGACAGAGAGACAGAAAGCAAGAAATCACCCCCCAGGGGGGATGGCCACGCCGCAATCCCTTCTCCTCCATTCTCCTCTTGGGATCTTGGGCTTGTACGCACATGCGCCCGGCGTGTTTTAAGTCACCGGGTCTGGGACTCCAACCATGGTTGACTACGTGGGAGTCCAGCGACATAACCATTACACTAACTGCTGGTCCCCTATGTGTCCATCTTTTAACAAAACCTTTTAATATTAGTATTAAAATAAAAATTCAATATAAAATGGTTATTCTTTTTATACATATTAGAAGTAACCATTTTTACTTGTCATATGTCAGTGACTCATTTTGTTAAATGCATTATACTAACTACACCATGTTAACTGAAACACTATTCTCTGGAAAGATTGATAATATTATTTCCCCCCAATTTGACCAGAAAAAAAAGAAAGAAAAGAAGGAAACATTAAAATGTACCTGATATACTCAACTATACGAGGAGGGCATTTGTTATAAAATTGTTAGTTAGAAAGAAGGAATGTAGTCATTTTTCCAGGTGGGTTATCAATTAGTTTATTTTGACCAGCATGCTTAGAGAAGACTCAGCCAAATCTAGCTTGGACTAACTATAGAGGCCACCTATAAAGGTTTAAGAGAAAAATCCAATTAAATGTAACATCAAGTTAATAACTATTCTTCGGGATAATATGATACCTCATGGTTGTTAACTACTGGATTTAATTTTAAACAAACATTTTGGAAGTGAACTTATTAATATAAGGAGATACCTTGTGGAGATTATAAATATACATATACAGAATATATGGTGGTTGGAAATAACCTTAATATATGTGAAAAAGTTTCCAGTGCTAACATCATCTACCGATTCAAAAATTACAGTATTTCAAGATGACTCACTTGAAGACCTTAAAATGCTGAGGTTTCAAGATGGGAACAAAGAATGCAAAGAAAGCCCAGCTACAACGGCACAGGCAATAGGGTGTTGCTATTGAATACTGGAGCCACACGGGAGGCCTGGCTTTGGATCCTGGGTCTACCTGAACATGCTGATCCACAAACGTCTTCTCATACCTGGTGGACATGTTGAGGCTAAGGGAAGGACTGTAGCATGATGAGGTCCTGTTGAGGGTAGGACTCTCTCTGCCTCTCCTTCTCTCTCTTTCTCTCTCTCTCTTACCCTCCCTTTCTCATGAAATAAATAAATAAAATAAACTTAAAAAAAGAATGCAAAGAAATATGTTTTCTGAAATATGAACAGAAGCCATTTAATAGATTATGTATTACTTCTACTATTAATATTTGTATGTAATGTATCAAGTAATTTACAGATATTTGACTATTTTATCTACTCTCTTGAAAGATTTTATCATTAAATTAGTCAATCAAAAATCTCTCTTTTGAGGGCTGTGAAGTGGTGTGGTGGTTAAGGGCTCTAGACTCCCACATAGCCGACCACGGTTGAGTCTCAGATCTAACTGCTTGCTTTCTCACTTTCCTTCTCTTTCTCTTTCTCTCTTGCTCTGTTCCTCTTCGGTCAAATTACAATAAATAAATAAAGCTAAATAAAATAATTCTAAAAAAACAACTCTCCTTTGTAAAATGAAAAATTAGCTTATGATGTGCTTCCTATTTATAGGAATATATCAGACTAACCACTTTCCTACAAGTAATAACAGAATCAGATTGACAAATTCTGTCCATCTTCACAGTCCAGACCTAACAACTGTCTCTTCAAGATATATGCTTGCTACCCTTGCTCTAAATTTTTGAATTAATAAATTAAATCATTGGTAATTCATTTAAGATCATGGTTGTGACATCGCAACATCGTTTCTAAAGACACTACATTTCTGAAGCCAGTCTCTTCGTAGGTGAAAGGATGCATATGTAGATTTAGTTGTCAAATATTTTCTCTGTACTAGGTTATATGTGTGTCTGTAAGTGCTACTTAACCACAGCTCAACTTAAAAAGAAAACTTGTAAGACTAGATAAGGAATAAAATAATAAACCATTCTAAATTATCAATTGAGGTATTATTTAAAATATACTGTTCTAAAACGAATGTATTTGATCCCTAAAGTCATTCTGCAATTGTGTATGTGTGTTTTAATTTTAAAAGAGGGTGTGTATCGTAGCCAGAAAAAAAAAAAAAAAAGAAAAACAGATAGTGAGTGCTTGGGAATGAGATATCTTACTGTATTGGGCAAGTATGCTTTCTTGATATAATACAAAATCAAAGAAAGAAGAGTTTTTGCTTGCCCAAAGAACATTACTGAAAACAGACAATGTTCCCCCACATTTGTGATATCTAAGAGAATCTTTTCCACAATGCCATACTAAGTCTCTGCCACATTTGTCACTGTCATGCTATTTCTAGCCCGCAAATGAACCCATCTCCCAGATAGACCATCAGTTTATTTACACTGCCAAATAATGATTCTGTTGTATTAAAAAGTTGTTTCCATCTATAGTATGAAGCTAACTATGGCAGAAGTGAAAAATGTCATAAGCAAAAAATTTACTGAGAGCTTCTAAATGTATTAGTTGCTTTCTAAGTATGTAAATTCAAATTTTGAGAGACCAGGGCTGGTGTTGATTTTTTGGATCTTATCATGCAATTGTGCTCATTTGAAGTGAACTGATTTTGCAATGCCAACACCACTATTCTTAAAGTAACTTTCTACCTGATTTATTATTTGCATTAATAAAAAATTATTTTGCCGTAGTCATTCACAGCCGCTGAAACAGCAAAACACAAACTAGCCCAGAATGATCTAATTTGTACTTGCCACCACAATTCTTCTTCCAGGCACAATCAACTACTCTGTCAGCATCAGGGAACTACTCTGTAATGTTTAATGAGAAAATGTGGAAAAAGAATATCAAAAACATTTTTATCAGGGCAGCGGATGAAGCTCAGGCAAAGGTGAAAAACAGCTAATGATCTTGGTTTCTCATCTCCAAAGTACAAAGCAGGTAGATAGATGGAGAGGGAGATTGTATAGGATTTAGTAATTCTGTGGCTACTCAAACACGGGGAAGAAAAATGAAAAGAATTTTAAACCCACCAATGCCTTTTCCTTTACATATTCTCAGGAAATAGATTACAAAGAGAAGGTACAACCTGGAATGGCATTGAACTTCTAGGAGCATTTCTAGCTGATATATCCCAAAAACAACATGGTAAAATTTAACAAAATCATAATATAATTGCCATATATAGTAATAATTAAAATAAATGACAATCATAATACCTTGCAGTTTCCACAGAAACACCACTGTGTGTGCTTATGCCATCTTTAGCAAATAGATAAAAACAAAATAAGAAAACCCATCCCAGAGTGGTCTGAGAAGAAAAACGAAGGACACACTTGAAGGATTTATTTTTACAAAGATATATATATATATATATATATATATATATAAGAGAGGACAAGAAAGCCTTTTATAGAAAAGTAGTTTACACTGAGAAATAACTTTTTATGGCTCTCTATTATGTTTCCATATATTGTTGCATTCAAATATATTAGTAAATATTACCAGACTATCACTTCCCACCCCCACAGATAATTCACCCACTCCACATCCCCACATAAATACCATCGTTGAGATAATACATCGGTTTTTTCCTCTCTCAGTCACCAGATATTCTCAATGCCCAGGAGCACTGGAGCAGGTAGCTTCAGTGTCCACCATTTCAAAGTCTACCAATCTCTCTCACCAAAACCATGTTAAGGATACTCAATCTAAATAAAACTAATATAATTTCTACGCAAATGTCTATTTTTAGGAAGCTCTCCAAATTCACTCCCATCTTCTACCAAAGTGGCTTATCTAACTGCTATTTAAAACCTCTAGATGTGTTCATAAATCAATGAATAAAATATTTTCCAGTTAAAATAATATCATAATTCTTGGTATGAGTCATACATTCACTCATTCAGTTAACAAATACGCAAAGAGCCTACTTTATGCCAGGCATCGTTCTAAGATTTGAGGATACATCAATGTGGGGGGGGGGGAAAAACAAT
>NW_006159730.1:4473425-4487846 GCF_000334495.1 Tupaia belangeri chinensis | reverse complement strand
ATATATAAGAGAGGACAAGAAAGCCTTTTATAGAAAAGTAGTTTACACTGAGAAATAACTTTTTATGGCTCTCTATTATGTTTCCATATATTGTTGCATTCAAATATATTAGTAAATATTACCAGACTATCACTTCCCACCCCCACAGATAATTCACCCACTCCACATCCCCACATAAATACCATCGTTGAGATAATACATCGGTTTTTTCCTCTCTCAGTCACCAGATATTCTCAATGCCCAGGAGCACTGGAGCAGGTAGCTTCAGTGTCCACCATTTCAAAGTCTACCAATCTCTCTCACCAAAACCATGTTAAGGATACTCAATCTAAATAAAACTAATATAATTTCTACGCAAATGTCTATTTTTAGGAAGCTCTCCAAATTCACTCCCATCTTCTACCAAAGTGGCTTATCTAACTGCTATTTAAAACCTCTAGATGTGTTCATAAATCAATGAATAAAATATTTTCCAGTTAAAATAATATCATAATTCTTGGTATGAGTCATACATTCACTCATTCAGTTAACAAATACGCAAAGAGCCTACTTTATGCCAGGCATCGTTCTAAGATTTGAGGATACATCAATGTGGGGGGGGGGGAACAACAATTTTTATTTTTTTGAATCTTATATTCTAAGGAGGGGAAGGGGCGATACGTCAAGGTGGGGGGGGGGAACAACAATTTTTATTTTCTTGAATCTTATATTCTAAGGAGAGGAAGGGCAAGTGATGAAATCAACAGATAAGTGCTATCACAGGTCCATGCATATACTTGGGGCAAGAATGGTCCAGGAAAGGAGAAAAGCTATTTTGTTAAAACGTCCTGAGACAAGATCATACTGGGCTGTTTGGGGGAAGGGTAAGAAAGATCACTGTGGAGAGGTGGATGGAGTAAGAAGGTGAAGTAGAAAAAACAGCTAGAAATAACAAGGATCTTAAAAAGCAATGTGTTTCAAAAGGCGTGAGAAAAAGTACCATCAGAAAAAAAGTCCATTTTCCACATTCCCATATTCTATAGCAATAGGATTGTTCTGCCTAGAAATAAATTGTGGATATACGACAGTAAAAATCTCTAAAGCAGGGAGAAATGAAGAAGGGATTTCAGTGTGACCATTCCCTGTGTCGGGAGTGTATTCTCACTTCTCTCCCCTCCCTCCCTGTCTCTAGCAAGTACCCCGTGCCCTCTGACTTCAAACCAACAAAATATTTTTTAAAAATATTATCACTTTGGAAATGCTGGAATTATTTAAACATCTTTCTAAGACCTAGGCCACCTGTATATACAGGAAGCCATAGTTGTTAGATGGTTTACATGTTCTTAAATGCTCTTGGATTTTATACTGTAGAAACAACACTTCTCATAAACAGAGAGCTCTCTGGGGGCATCTACAGGCCTAAGTGGTAACTCTCAGGGAAGCAACGATTTGGGAACATTCGGTCATGCTGAACCATTAATGAATTGCCTGATTTATAACCAATGTAAATTTGGAGCTGGCTACCTTCCCAGAATGCTTCCAAGCAGCAGCAAAGCCGCAACAGTAACACCATCAGCACAGAAAAAGACAGCAGTTTGAGGAACTGAAAAAAAAAAAAAAAATTTGGCCCATGCATGAAGATATAATGGATGCTGAGTTCTACAGGAGGTGCTAGACCTCATGTAGAATATAAAAAGTGAAATACTAAAAATGACTTTGCTATACTTCATCCTTCTTCACACAAAAACTCTAAATGGCTCCTGATATGGGTAGAGCATTTGCGAAGAGATCATTTTTGAGAGAGCTATGCTGTTAGTACATCCTCTACATCAACAGGGAAGAATGTGAGGGAGGTTCCTAACTCCAAACCAAGACTTCTCTGCAAGTTCAATAAGAACTTGAGTGAACTACCTGCAGTTGGGGATACGTTGGCCTAGAGTGTACCTCGTATCTGAAGCATCTGAAGAGACCAGTGGCTTCAAAGTCTAAGTCTGTATTTGAGTCAAACAGTAAAACTCTCACCCAGATGCTGGACGGGTATGAATTCCAGAAGCCAGCAATGATATCTGCAGTAGGAGTGCCAGCCCAGAGCAATTTAAAAACAATCTGGCTCCAGAGAGCAACTTGCCAGGATGAGTCTCTGGTGCTAAGAGGTGAGGGGCTTTCCACAGGAAGGTGATGAAGAGGGGGAACTTAGAAAACTTGCAACTTATTATCATAATTCAAAGCAGAGGACTCTGGGGTTGGCAGGTGGTGTGGTTGTTAAGAGCACTGACTCCCCAAGGGCTGATCCTGGAAGTCTGGAAGCTTTGCTTTCTCACTTTCTCTCTTTCTCTCTCTCTCTCTCTCTCTTTGTCCCTCTCTGGTCAAATTAAAATGAATAAATAAAGTTAAATAAAATAATTCTTTTAAAAAAGAAAGAAATCAGAGGGCCCCAAGAGAGATCTTCTAAGATTTTCTGCAAAAATCCTTTCTTCATAGTCACTCTATCTTTGTGAATGTGAATATGTGGTTTAACAATGGTTGAATCAATTTTAATGTCTAACATTTCCTTTGTTATACAGCAACCATTGTTTCTTTATATCTCAATTTAATTTCACTTTTAATATTAGAAATATGTACTTTAGGGATTTAAAAGCTAAAAGCTTCTCTATTTTTTAATCAATATCTGAACATTTAGATAATTTTATGGTTTTAAATTTTTTTAAATTTTTAAATTTGCACCCCCTGGAATTCTGTTTATAATTTCATTATCATATTATTTTGACTTATGACTTTTGTATATTACATACTAAATTGCTGTTATGTGTTGGAATTGTTTCTCTCTCTTTTGTTTTACTACAGGGCACATGCACAGGGCACATGTAGGAACAGACACAGAGAGAGAAAGTGAGAAAGCAACTACCCACAGGGGATGGTCATGCTGCAATCCCTTCTCCTCCATTCTTCTTTCAGGATTTTGGGCACATATGCACATGTGCCCGACACGTTGTTCAAGCTATCAGTTCCGGGCCTCAAACCACCTAGCCAGTCATGTGGGATCCAACCACCTCAACCACCATGCTGCTGGCTGTTCCCCCATCCTTTTTTTATTAATTGGCTAGAAGGCACATGAGCTAATTGGAAACAGAGAAAAAGAGAGTGAAAGTGAGAAAGTGATCACACAAGTACCTCTTCTCCATTTTTCTTTTTGATATTCTGGGCACACATAGACACCCACTCAGTATGTTTTTTCAAGTCCCTAGGTCCAGTACTTAAAACACATAATGGATATGTGGGATCTGGCCACCTTACTACCAACTACCACCTGGCCCTTTTTAATCCCTCTTTTTTATGTCTTTGGAGAAAGAACAACTACAATAATTAACGACTAAAGATTTCAATGGTTTACTGTTGTGAAGACTTTCAGTTTCTTATTTGCATTAAGCACATACATAATTTAAAAACAGCTTTCTCTCAGGAAAATATCGAGATAGCTAACACTAAGCAATGGCCCTTTTTTTTTTTTTTTTTTGAGATATTTTTGCTATGGGGTGCATGTGCTCACCAGAGAAACAGAGAGACAGAAAATGAGAAATCACCCCTCAGGGGAACGGCCATACCACAATTCCTTCTCCTCCATTCTCGTCTCAGGATTTTGGGCTCACACTCACATGAGCCTGGCGTTAGTTTTAGGCCGCCAGGCCCAGGACTTGAACTACAGTTGACTATGTGGGAGCCCAGTGACATAACTGTATGCCGTCTGCTGGTCCCCAAGCAATGGCCTTTTTGCTCTATGTTGTATAAAATATACCATTAAGAGTTGTATATATATAACTTACTATATTATCTCTCCAATTTTTGTCAATTAAAGCAATTTCATTTTAAGGCTATTTTTCCTTTACTAAGTTTTGTATTTATAATGTCATTTTAAGGCTATTTTTCCTTTACTGAGTTTTATATTTATGATTTCATAGGATATTTAGATTATATTTTTAAAATTTTTCAAGAAAAATCTGTGCTCATCAGAAAGACAGAGAGAAAGAGAGCACACACTCTAACAGGCATGGTAAGGATTAAAATCTCCATTACTCCAGCTTGTTGGTATTTTCAGCACACATGCACATGAGCCTGTTTTTCAAGCAGCTCTGGCCAGGATTCAAACCATGGCCAGTCATGTGAGATCTGTCTCCCCTAACCACTATTCTACAGGGCCAGCCCAAGATTACTTTCAAATAAATAAAAATATTTATTATAGTATTATGAATATGTAGGCCAGGAATGATGGAGCAATACACTTATGATACTGAGCCCAGCTGGGAAGGTCCCATGTTCACATCCCATGGTCATCCAGTACATGCTGGGCATGCATGTGTGCCTATAATCCTGGCTGGCTGAGTTGGTAGTGGATCGTGGTGTGAAGGGCCCACTGGGAGCTCCTGTGTCTCTCTTTCTCTCTCACTCTTTTTTCTCCCTCATGGGAGAAAGAACAAAATAACTTTAAAAAGAGAAAAAATAAACTATTGTTATTTAAAAAAAAAAAAAAAAAAAAGCCCAGCCTTGGTGATACAGACAATAGTGTACTGAAAAGCAATTGTGAAAGCCACATAACTGACTGCAGTTTCAGATCCTGAGATCAGCTTGAAAATACACTAGGGGGGAACCAGCAGTTAGCGTAATGGCTATGTCGCTGGACTCCCACGTAGTCGACCGCGGTTCGTGTCCCAGACCTGGTGGCTTAAACTCACGCCGAGCAAGTGTGCGTGTGTGCCCAAGATCCCGAGAGGAGAATGGAGGAGAAGGGACTGCGGCGTGACCATCCCCCCTGGGGGGTGATTTCTCGCTTTCTGTTCTCTATGTCTCTCTCTGTCTGTCTGGCAAGCACACACGCCCTATAGCGAAAACCTCTCAAAAAAAAAAAAAAAGAAAATACACTAGGCACCTGCATACATGCCAAAGGTCCTGATAAGCTGGAGGGTGAGGAAGGGAGTTGCAGTGCTATGAAATCCTACCAAGGATGCCTCTCCTCTCTCTCTCTCTGTCATGAGCACATACGCATGTTCTATCATGAATAAAATAAACTTAAAGAATTGTTGTATTTGAAGATGAATACAGAGAAATGTTCACATACATTGTTATGCCTCATGTAGTGTTCTAAATTTTTTAGGTGCTTGGGACATCTGACATTATATAGCATTATAGATTTTTAAAATTTTCAAGCAAATGGTGATTCATTATATAGCATACTAACTAAATGAATTACTGAATAAACTACATTGCTACATTCTTCCCATGTCAAGGAAAAGTTATTAAACTAGTACTTAAAATAGGTATCCGAACATACTCTCCAGTGTGTTTTCATTGTTATCTTATAATAGAGTATGAGCTAAGCTGATGAGAAGAAATATTGAAACTGCCTTGGAAGTACCAGTGACAATAACCCTAAATGAGATCTAGACTAGGCCGTTGCAGATCATGAACTAATTTGAGACCACAAAACTTTTCAATTCACAGTATTCCACGTGCCTAAGGCAGTAAGACTCACCTAAGGGAGAAATAGGTACCTAAATACCTAATTCACATTAATAGATTTATTATGTAAGAAATGGTAGCCTATACCGCTTTGCAGAGCAGATTTTCTACTTTGGCCGTTAGCCATATTTACCCAAGTTTCTTAGATGGAAATGTTTCCTCCCTTAAAACTGCTTTACAAAAGTAGAATTTAAGAAATTATTTTAAAAGTGTCATTTAAAATAGGAAATTAGCTGAAATTACGGATTTGGCTAATAGCAGCCAAAAACAGTGTGAGGAATGTCGGGGACTGTGTAGTTCTGAAAAGATTGTGTTTCTAGGCATTGTGTTCAGCAGTCTACATGAGCAAAGCGATAAGAAAAAAAGATTTAGCAGACTCCATTGCCAGGGATGCTGGCAGCCTGCCAAGCACACAGGTACCAACCATTCTACCTCCTTGACTGTCTTCAGGGTAACATTACCCTTCCTCACTAAACAAAAGAAAAGGAGCCAGTTGAAATCTGCAGCATGAAATTACATTTGCTTAAGTTGAGCTTGCTTTTCCTTCAAACAAAATATTTCTGTATTTGCAAGCAGGAGGTTAAAGCTTTGCCTAGCAAATAAATTGGAAAAAAGAGCATGCTAATTTTTGAAATGACAATAAAGACACATTTTAGTTAAGTGCCTTGCACTATGTTGTCTGTAGTTTTATAATGAAATCTGCTTGCCATAATCAATGTATTTTGTGATGTTTTACATACATATATATACACATATATACACACACACACACACATACAAACATACACACACAAATTATAAATTGGGTCATTAGAAAGAACATTATGTATTTTTCTGTTTTTTTGGGTTTTTTTTGTTTAGAGGTTTTTGCTATAGGGCGCATGCACTCACCCAAAAGACAGAGAGACAGAAAGCAAGAAATCACCCCCTAGAGGAGATGTCCATGCTGCAATCCTTTCTCCTCCATTCTCCTCTCGGGATCTTGGGCACACACGTACACGTGCCCGGTGTGAGTTTAAGTCACTGAGTCCAGAACTTGAACTGTGGTTGACTACATGGGAGAGTCCAGCGACTTAGCCATTATGCCAACTGCTGGTCCCCGTATTTTTCTGTTTTTCTACACAAAAATGCATCATGACTTTTCCAACAACCCAATATACATACATTTTATTTATATATACACACACACACACATACATACATACATACATTGTTTATATATTCAGATTAATATATGCAGGTAATATCTATCCATATATAGCATGATAGATAGATAGATAGATGTAGATATGTAGCTCACATATAAGTTGCCTAGAGATTTAAAAAATTGTATTTTTCATTGTTTTAGAAGTATATCTTGTCTCCATTTTTTATAATAAAGATACTTAACTAGGGTAGTTTCTTATCTTGTATTATAATTTATAATTTAGGTATTTCAGGAAAAAGAGGGAAAAATACATTGTGATCACTGAGAGTATTTTCTAAAAAAGAATGAGAAAATGAAAATGTTTCCTTGTTCTAATTTTGTAACTGATAAAACATAATTGCCTTGTCACTTTGGTGCAAGAAGTCACATGCTAAAGGATGTGAGCAACCAATTAGGAAATTCTAAGTGAAGCATAAGTGATGTGCATAATCCCTGTCAAAACCACAGACTGGCCGGCTGATGGTGGAGGAGAGTCTCAGTAGATTGAAATAACTTCCCTTGAAGCTGCTCTTAACCCAATTCCCTATAGACTCACGACTTATAAGTGGGTCTTTTGAAAAACAAAAATCTTTTGAAAGAAATCTTTGAAGTTGAGTTTCTCTCTACATATATATATATATATACACAAATGCACACACAGAGAAATTATATTTCTGTTCTGTATAAACCAATAGTTGAGAAGAACAAAAGGGATGAAAGACCTCTCTCTAACTTAGCTTCAGCCCCCTTTGGAATCTGATAGGCAGAGTACTGGACATGAAATGGCAGTGGTAGTGATATCTAATGAGAGGTGAAAATACCTGGGAAATAGAGCTCTACTCTGGACCCTGGCTGCCATCATGAAACAGTGTATGAAGGTGGCATGTGCATGGACAAATCTGAAGAAAACAGAGCAGCAGCAGAATAAATAGATGTCAGCACATCAGTTACTGTTTACGCAGTGTTGGAGTAGATCTAGGCTATTCTTTACATCCATTCTCAACTGACCCCCGCAGCAAGTCTTTAAATTAGGTATTACTATTCCCATGATGTATCTGAGGAAACTGATTATTTAAGAACAAGTATTTTGAGAAAAGTGCCCACTTCATTCTCCTCTTTAGAAGACTAAAATGAGGAAGAAAATAACATTCGTTAGAATTTACAAATAGAAAAATAAACTGTAATTGTTTATACACATCCCAAAGAAGCTAGTAGAGAGTTTGTTAGTTATAGTCAGAAAGTTTACAAAAAGACAATGAAAATATTAAAAATACTAAATAGGAATTATTGAAGAGGGAGAGAACCATGAATACCATAAGACCTGGAAATTTAGTTAAGAATCCAAAGACTTATGTCATGGCTATATCCAAGAAACATGTAAATCTTTCAGGAATGCTACCCACAATGGAAGTAGTGCCAGCGATGACTTACATATTGACAAATTATGGAAGACTTTACTCTCTCCCTCTGCTTCTTTCATATCTTCTCTCTACCTGCTTTTTGTACAGATTTTAGAAATAGGGTGTAAAGGAGGAAGAATCTCAAGTCATTTGTGCTTTACTTGCAATTATCTTATTAGCCTTGTGATGAAAATTCTTTCATTACAATGTATCCTAACAAAGTAACTGGAATTTTTAAAAATTAGTAAGAAATGATTAAGCAATGCATCCATGGTTACACAGCCAATAGGTGACAGATTTCCAGATGCCTCAGATAAGGGACTGATAACTAGAAGATACAGATAACTCAAGCGATTTACCCACTAGAACCTAATCCAGCCAGCCAATTAAAGGATAGGCAAATGAGCTGAACAGACAACTCTCCAAGGAAGATATACAAATGGCCAAAATACTAAAATGTGGGGGTAAAAGGAATGGAAAACAACTGTAGACACCAGAGATAGTGTGGGAGGAGGGTGGGAAAGAG
The DNA here is from genome assembly GCF_000334495.1 of Tupaia belangeri chinensis. Lineage (NCBI taxonomy): Eukaryota > Metazoa > Chordata > Mammalia > Scandentia > Tupaiidae > Tupaia > Tupaia belangeri. The sequence continues at coordinate 4,479,244 of NW_006159730.1, read as the reverse complement.
CGGAGAGTCAGAAATAGGGATAAAATTATATATATACACACATACATACATACACACATACACATACATATGTACATATATGTGTAGTTTTGCCCCTATTTCTGACCTTCTGCCCTATATATGCTGCATATATATACATGTATATGTATATGTGTGCATATATATACATATACATGTGTGTGTATATATATATATATGTATATATATATATATAACTAGAAATGGAAAATTATTGATGATAACATGCATGAGTCAGCTACCATGCAGTATATTCTGGATGGGAAATCACATTTTCTATGCTGTGATGATGCTCAGGGAATGAATGTAAATTAATTAATGAAGAGAAAAACGTTTCAGAAACAAAACGTTCATGGAAGTACATTTAATGGCAAAACTATGTATGAATTTCAAAAAGTTTTTGTACCAAAATAAATTCATACTTTAATTGTAGAAAAATAAAATAAAATAAAAAGAGCAATAAAACCCTAAAAAAAAGCACATGAAAAATGTTCAACTTCAATATCATAAAGGAAATGCAAATAAAAACTATAATGAGATACTATTTAACCCCAGTCAAAATGGCTACGATTAAAAAAATACAGAATAATAAATGCTGCCAAGGCTATGGTGAAAAGGGAACTTTCCTACACTGTTGGTGGAAATTTAAATTAGTACAGCCACTATGAAGAAAAAAATGGAGGTCCCTCAAAACCTAGGAATAGAATTATCATATGAAAACCCTCCCTCAGATAAACACTTGCACATCCATGTTCATTGCAGCATTATTCACTATTGCTAAGACTTAGAACCAACCCAAATACTCAAGAACAGATGAATAGATTGAAAAATATGTGGTACATATACACTATGGTATATCTGCATGCCATTGCAAAGACTGAAATATTAGAAGGTGTAATAGCAGGAAGGGCAACTAAATATATTAGAAACAGTATAGGAGGGAGTGGGTAACAGGGGGGGGGAAAGAGGGTATCAGGGGGAAAATAACTGAAAGAAAGAAAAATGAAAAAATGAAAAATTATCCATTGACGATAATGTACATGGTATCTATGGCTTGATTAATATGCACTGTATTCTCACTGGGAAAAACCATTTTGTATGCTATAAAGATGTACAATGATTAAATATAAATAAAATACAACTATAAAAAGAATAGGTGATAGAGCTGGAATTTGAATGCAGCCTTACTTGAGGATTCAGGTTTGTTCTTATTTTGGAAAAATTATAGTCATGGGAAATTGCAAGATTATTCAGAGAGAAACCATATACCTTTCACTCGGTTTCTCCCAGTGGGTTTATGGTATGTAACTTCAGTACAATATCATTTGAAGGAAATTTTCATCAATTTAATGCATGTGTATAGTTTCACGCCATTTAATTGTGCTTGTTGATTCATGTAACCAAAGCTCAAGATACACTGTAGAACTATTCACACCATGAAGATCCTCTCCTACCAGTTCTGTAGTCACACCTATCCTCTCCCTCCAACCACCTCTAACCCTGGCAACTACTACTTAGTTCTCCATGCTATATTTTTATTACAAGAATGCTCTATAAAAGAAATCATATAGTATGTGACCTATTGATAATGGCTTTTTAAAAAACTTAGTATTGGTGGGACCAGCAGTGAGCATAATGGCTATGTTTTCAGACTTCCACAGAGTTGACAGTGGTTCGAGTCCCAGACCTGGCTCTTTAAAAGCCATACTGGGTGCATGTGCATGCATTCCCATAATCAAGAGAGAAGAATGAAGAAGAGATTGTGGCATGGCTATCCCCCCGGGAGAGGGGGGGTTGATTTCTTGCTTTCTGTCTCTCTGTCTCTGTCTCTCCAGTGAGCACACACACCCTATGGTGAAAAAATCTCTCAAATAAATAAATAAATAAATAAAGCGGTATTGCCTTTGTTGTCCACCTAAATTGATACATACACTGATAATTCATTCCTTTCTATTGATAAGTAGTATTCAATGATATGGATGCACCAGAGTTTGTTTAACCATTCATATGTAGCATGACATTTGATTGTTTCTAGTTTTTGAATATTACAAATAAAGTTTCTATGAACAATCACATACAAGTTTTTGTGTGGACATAAATTTTCATTTCTCTGGGATAAACACCCAGGAAGAAAATTACTGGGTCATATGGTAAGTATGTTTAGCTTTGTTTTTGTTGTTGGTTTTTTGTTGTTTTTTTGCAGAAAAGGAACTATGTTTTAACCATTTTAGTTTAGCACTTTCAAATTTAAATAAAGAGCATCCACAGTAGCCAGTCTCCAATATTTACAATATGGTCCTCAATGATCTCAGCTTCCACCTGATATAAAGTAACACCTTGTGCAACATCCTCCCATATTTCATTGAGAATAGAATGCATGACCAATAAATTATGACAAAAATGATGGAATGTACTTCCAATGCTATATTATAAAATACTGTGGCTTTCATTTTTTTCTCTCTCTCTTTTTGTTTGGAAGGAACTCATATTGTCAGGAGCCCTTTCAAAGAATCCCAGTTGTAAAGAACCAAAGTCCTCTGTGAAAAACCATGCAAGTGAGCTTGAAAGTGAATCCTTCGGTCCATTAAGTCTCCAGAAATTACAACTCAGACTATCAAATTTATTGTAACCTTGTGAGAGACCCTAAGCCAAACTCAGCTAGCCAAAGCATTGCCAAGTTCATTAAAAAGCTCAGTCCTGTATCAATATAATTTGTTACTCAACTTTATCCAGCAAACACATATTTTAATATAAGAAGATCAGAGCTGCCAAATGAAAAACTTAATATATAACTGTCTTTAAAACCAGCTAATGAATGGAGTTGAATAATAAATGGTAATAATTTTGAAAAAAGTGTTCATGATGTCTTAAAGTGCCTCAAACCAACCGTTCATAAAATTTTGAATTTAAAAATAACTCCTGGACAGGAGCAGGACACAGTCCTAATTAAGAAGCTTGATTGTTTTTCTGGCTGAATTTTAGAATTTCTAGGGACCGAAGACTCCTGTGTAACTTCCTTTCTTCTTGGAAATATGTATGGTAGCTCATATTTGCCTATCCCACCTTTGAATGTTGGGTATATGGGAACAGATAACTTATCTCTTTAAGTTATAGGTCTACAAATCAAGATGAATAGCACTGGAGAAACTAAATCTGTAGGCCTGCACCGAAGGAGCATTATTCATACATGGCCTGATTCATATGATAAACTCTAGACTGTGAGTTGATGCTTTAATGGGATGAGGTTTAGGGAGAGCTTGGAAGAGGGCAAATGTATTTTGAATGTGAAGGGTATATGAATCATTAGGGAAAAAGGAAATATTGTAGCAGTCAGTCCCTAAATGCCCCCCAATAATCTCCTAATCGTGGTATTCACACCCTTGTGGGGCTCCCTCTCACGCATTGAGAGGGACTGTACCAGGATTGTTATATCTTTGCTGAGATCAATTATACAAAATGGTGGTTTCAGTTTTTATTTTTCCTCTCTGTCATCATTTGCTGTCAGAAAAGCCATGTGGTATGTAGACCACATGGTGAAAAACTGAGTCCACCTGTTAGCCACCAGACTGTGAGTCCCAGTGTCCCAATCAAGTTGGTTTTTGTGTGTGTGGGGGGGGTGTTGTTATTTTAGTTTTTAAGATACTGCAGCTGGAGCCAATACTTTGATTGAAACCTCAGGAGATAACCCGAGATAAAAGCTTCCAGCTAAGCCACTTCGACATTCTTGATCCAGAGAAACTTTGAGATAATAAATGTACTTTCAAGCCGCTAAGATTCGAGATCATTTTTCATGCAGCAACAAGTAACTACTACAGGGTCTAACAAGACAAGAATACAGGTATCTACACAGAAACAGATATGAATTACCTGATACATAAATAGCTTGAAAATTTTTCTAGAAAAACAGTATAATTTTAAACACAACTAAGATGTTCAGGATGTTGTCTCAGAAAGGCATAACTGGACTGTGATTATAATTTGAAGAACATGTCTCTAACATACCAAAGCTTACTGATGTTGAGAAAATAGCAAGCAAAAAAAGCTGCTAACATATTTCCTGTGGTATTCAAAACACATACTCTGACCAGTCCATGTGAATTCACTTGGCTAGTGTTTCACTTTATCAGGGATTGTGTAAAATGAGATCAACCAACCCATCTGGTTGTGATTCTACATTCACTAACCTATCTTCTAATTATAACCTGGATTGACACATAAGTTTTCCAAGAGGAGTCCAATTTACTAACTAGCTAGTGTTAGTTTCTAAGCTACTTTTCACTTGTTTTCAAAATCACAAGTATATAAACATTCTGACTTTGATTTAAGTGTTTTGTGGCCATGTTAAGAGAAGCCAGTTATCATACTCCTGACCAATTCTGGATATCCTGAAAAAATGAGCTTTTCAAATAATTATTTATGAATTTCTTTATAAGCCAGAGAACATAGAGAGAGAGACAGATAGAGTACCCTCAACAGAGTATTGACACCACAAGCCACCCTAACACCGTAGTTTCAGCTAGTCCTGGGTCATGGATAAGCACATGCCCAGGATACTCAGGGAGGTTTCTAGATACAAATCTAGAACTTCACCCTGTAGGTCAGGCTGATGTAGTCTTATATTTTACCCTGTGCCACCACCTGCCCCTCAAAAATTAGTTTTTTAATCTTCAGGTCAAAAGAACATGGCATCTGCACTGAGATCTTGGTAAGTCTTAAACTTCCCTCTGCCCCTTCCTCAGCAGAGTTGGTCTCTACAATGCCAATTCATTTCCTTACCTTCAACACTATTATTATGAAACTTACTGTGTCATCCAGCCAGCCAAATAGAACTTACTAATAGTTTTCAGGAAATCAAGTCCATAATTCCATTTAAATAATGAAACAGCTAAATGAATGAATAATAGGTCAGTTAAATTTTGGAAGTTTCAAAGTTTCAAATCAGGTATTTTGAAAGTACTAACAAAGCAATGTATTGTGCTGGAGGAAAATGTTAGATTGTCAAGAAAGTCACGAGTGTTTTTCTATGCAAATATGTGTCATGAATTCCTGACAACACAGTATCTCACATATTTCAATCTTGTCAATCAGGTAAAACTTTACAAAGACCTTGTGTTTAGAATCAAATCATAATGCTTGAAAGTAATTAATTTCCATTTGGGGATTTGCTTTAAGGGAGACAGAAGGCCAGTCTCTGGCTTAAGTACAAGTACAGAAGAGAGCATTGCATGTTTTATGACCTAGGTTATTGTCCAATCAATGGGTCATTGGACCTTTATTATTTCAATTAAAATTGGTTCACTTTGCTGACATAAAATATATTGATTATGACTATTCTCTTCAGAGCCTTGAAAGATTTACTAGAAAATAACAGTCTATCTCTCTCATGGTGCCCATCAATTCTGGTTAGTCTCTTTCTCTTTGGTTTGATTTCTCTTGTCTTTTTTGATCCTACGTCTCTATGACTTTTTCTTTTTATTCCTACTTCTGAGAAATCTTATAGAGAGGACTCCACACGTCATATAACCAGGAGTCATAACTATTTCATACTTGATAAATTTGAAAAGAGTCCTTCCTCTGTCAGAATGGCCACTCGTTCCCTGCATGGAACTTTAGCTTCAATATTTTCTTAGCTTCAATATTTTAAAATTCAAATACAGTCATTTTAATCTTAGATCCAAAATGATTCTGCTAATTTATCTTCCTTTTTTAATTAACGCGTTTATTCATTTACTTGAAAATATTTCAGTGTATACTGTGTATTAAGTTGCGAAGAAAGGAAGGGAGGGGCTAAGGGAGGGAAA
>NW_006159730.1:4472718-4473394 GCF_000334495.1 Tupaia belangeri chinensis | reverse complement strand
AAAAAAGAAAAGAAATGGGTTCTTTTCTCAAGTTCCTGCAATCTAACAGAAGGACATGAAAACAAATGAGTGCACTAAAATGTTATGGGTGTTCATATAGCAAGTACTTCAAAATAAAACACATTCTTTTCTATATGGGTATTCACTTCCACACAAAGTTTATCTGGTCAAACATGCTTGTTGTTTTTAACACTTTGTAATAATTGTCCTAGCTTTACTTGTTTATATGATTTACTGTATTTGAGAGGTGGCTAATTAGATATTTGGTTTACAAAGCTCATGTTATCATCATGCTCTCAACTCTAAGTACAAAAGAAAAAAAAAAAATCCTTGAGGGAATGTCCAAAATTCACTTACACTGAGCTTTACGAACATCCCTGAAATGCATATTTGGTACAATATTTTGCTTTTAATGTTTCTGAAGATTAGAAAAAATTCAGTATGGTCCAGGTAAAACAAAAAATAAGTATCTGAATGCCTAAAGAATAATGTCAAGTAGCAAGATGGAAGTTAGCATTTTTTTTTAACAATCTATTGTGTTATTTATGGAAGGAAATGCATGTATACATTCCTTTATAGGAACTCTCTAGAGCAAAACATGTAATAGAATTTATATTCTATTAGACTTTAGAAAACTAATGCATTTCTTTCTCTTTTTTTTTTTTGCTATATTTAT
>NW_006159730.1:4454585-4472707 GCF_000334495.1 Tupaia belangeri chinensis | reverse complement strand
AGTTATGATGATTCACAGTATAAAAGAATTTTTTTAAAGACTACTAATGCCCTCATCTTACTTTGCACAAACTTTCCCGCTGAATGGATTATAAGTCTAGCTTCTGTTTTTCACAGTGTTTTGTTTGTTTAATTGCCAGTAAGGAACTGAAAACCTTCATCATATTATCTGTTTCACAAATGAGGAAACTAAGGTTTACAAATATAAGTTACCTGATCTGTCAGTTATTGACTAGTCATACATGTCCAAGATGACCACATCAATATTTGATGGTATGATGTTTAATTAAATGTGTCAACCTGGCTGGTGCCCTGATGAACATTATTTCTCAGTGCGTTCGTTAGAATGTTTCTGAATGAGATTAGCACTTGAATTGGTGGACTGAGTTCATTAGACTGCCTTCTCAGTGTGGTTGAACATGGTCCAATCTGTTGAGGGCCTGGATGGAGTAAAAAACATGGAAAGAAAGAATTCATCCTTTTTTCCCTACCTCATCATTTGAACTAGGACATTTCATCTCATTTTCTCTGACTCTCAGATGGAAATTTGGCCCATTGGCTCCCAATCTCCTTAGGCCTCCAAAAACAGTTTTCAGAACAGCCAATTCCTCATATAAAATACACAAACACACATATACACAGATGATCATGTCACTTAATGGCCAAGATGCTTTCTGAGAGATGTGTCATTAGCTGATTTTGTCTTTGTGCACACCACAGAGTACCCTAGAGGGTACAGCCTACTAGACCCAGCGTATATAATATAGACTATTGTTATTAACTTTTTTTTTTTTTGGAGAGGTTTTTGCTATAGGGCGTGTGCACTTGCCAGACAGACAGCTAGAGACAGAGAGACAGAAAGTGAGAAATCACCCCCCAGGGAGGATGGCCATCCTGCAATCCCTTCTCCTCCATTCTCCTCTCGGGGTCTTGGACACGCACATACACGTGCCTGGTGTGACTTTAAGCCGCCGGGTCCGAGACGTGAACCACGGTCGACTACATGGGAGTCCAGCGACATAGTCATTACGCTAACTGCTGGTCCCAACTTTTTTTTTTCTTTTGGGAAGTTTTTGCTATAGGGTGCATGCGCTCGCCAGAAAGACAGAGAGAGAAAGAAAGACAAAGTGAGAAATTACCCCCCAGAGGGGATGGCCATACCGCAATCCCTTCTCCATTCTCCTCTCAGGATCTTGGGCACGCACGTACACACACCCAGCATGAATTTAAGCCACCAGGTCCGGGACTTGAACTGCAGTTGACTACATCAAAGTCCAGCGACATAGCCATTACGCAACTGCTGGTCCCAATTTTTACTTGTTATCATATGGAATACTTCAGTATATTGTAACAGAATACTGTGTAGTCAATTGTAACAGAATTGTACTTGTGTAATCAAACTTACGTAAATATAAAAAGGGTACAATAAAAATATAGTATAAAATATGAAAAAATACATAGTAATGCATGCATATAAGGTATTACCATGAATGAAGCTTGCAAGACTAAAAGTCACTCTGAAGAGTCTGGGTGAATGTGAAGGCCTAAGATATAAAGTTCACTTTTGTAGACTTTACAAACACTACAGTAACATAATACAATAAACTTATTTTAAACTATTTTCTTCAGTAATAAATCAACCTATCTTACTATAACATTTTTGTTGATAATCTTCTAATTTTTTAAACTTTTAATTCTTTTGTTATAATGCTCAGCCTAAAACACAGACATGGGGCTGGATAGTGGCATAGCAGTAGCACAAGGGGACTCACACAGGATGACCCCAGCCACCCAGTCATACAGAGCACACATGCATCAGCCTGTCATCCTGCCTGGCTGAGACTGGAGTAGATCGCAGCAGGAAGGCCCTGTTGGTGATGTCTATCTCTATGTCTCTTTTTATCTCTCTTGCTTTCTCTTGAAGTAAATAAATAAATAAACTTAAAAAACACACACACACATAAATACCTTGTACAGCTATACAAAAATATTTTCTTTCTGTGTATCCTTACTCTGTAAACTTTTCTCTATTTTTAATTTTTTTAACTTTCAAATTTTTTAACTTTCATTTTTTAACTTTAAATTATTTTTAACTTTGGGACCAGCAGTTAGCATAATGGCTATGTCGCTGGACTCCCATGTAGTCGACCGTGGTTCACGTCCCGGACCCAGTGGCTTAAAACTCAAGCCGGGTGTGTGTGTGTGCATGCCCAAGATCCCGAGAGAAGAATGGAGGAGAAGGAATTGCGGCATGGCCATCCCTCCTGGGGGGGTGATTTCTCGCTTTCTGTCTCTCTGTCTCTCTCTGTCTGTCTGGCGTGTGCACGCGCCCTATAGCAAAAACCTCTTCAAAAAAAAATTATTTTTTAACTTTCAATTTTTTTTAACTTTCAATTTTTTGTTAAAACTAAGAGACAAACACACATATTAACCCAGGGCCACACAGGGTCAGGATCATCAGTATCACTGTCTTCCACCTCCATATCTTGCCCCACCAGAAGGGCTATAACGAATAAAACAAGACAAGGTTATATCAAGCACAAGAGACAATGTTGCAATCTAGGGAAGATGCCCTGCCAGGTATATGAGGTGCTGTCATGTAGTCAAGCATGCTGTTTTATAGGAAGCTTTCTCTTATAAGTAGATGCCGTGGATCCTAAAATGGCAATAGAAAAATAATACAGTGAATTCATAACTAGCTTCCCAGTCATTTATTATCTCTATCAAGTGTTATGTACTGTTCATAACTATATGTGCTAAGCTTTCACACAACTGATGAACCAGTGGTGCAGTAGGTTAGTGTACACAAGAATATCATGAACACGTATCCTTACGTAGTGCATTGCACTATGGTAACTACTAGGTGATGGGGACTTTTTAGCTCCATTATAATCTCCTGGGACCATGGTTGTATATACAGTTTGCCATTCATCACAATTCACTAAGCAACACATTACGTCACACACACACACACACACACACACTTCTATTGGTTCTGATTCTCCAATAAAAGTGGGGAGCGTTCAGGTAAACAAGAATTTATTCAATGAAAATTCAAACTCATGCCTACCAAAATTCATAGTCCATTTTATTATAGAATATTTGCTTTTAAGTTAGGAATTTTCTTTTTTGAATTTTTTTCCTACAAAAAAAAAAATGCTGAGTACAGATGAGTGAGACACTGATGCAATTCTCACCTGCTCAGTTATGTTTAATAATATAATTAAGAAGAAGATGCAATAAAGGACTTTATAAGTTAAGTAATATGTCTTCATTAAAGTCCTGAGAAACGTCTAACTCCATAAGGGAGGAGGTGACTCTGCTAAGATACGAGTTATCCATAAAAATGGGAGGAGGGTCTTTATAGAAGAACTATTACACAGCAATTAAATAGTATAGTCCTTACAGTTTTTCAAAAGGAATCTCAATATAGCTCCTAGCAGTGATTTTATTTATTTTCTGAGTTAAATCTCATTTTGAAAAGTCTTTCTATATAGAAATATTTTATAATGAAAAAATTCGTAAGATTTACTGGATTGTTAAGTATGTTTCTTTATTTCTGATGAAGTCATTTGCAATATCCTGAAAGCCAGGACTCATAACATTTTATGGTGGGTGTGGAGAGGAATATTCCCAAAATATTAGAGGTAAAAAATGTAACCTGATGCAAGAAGAATTTGACTCCTTTGCTTCTGATTTTAATGTTTTCCCTCATTATACACTAAGATAGCTTCATACCACATAATTAATGGTTTTAGTCAGCACCCTCATTTCAGATTAAAGGGCAAACAAAATAAAATGCCTGGGAATGGGTGTGTTTTTTTAAATTAATAAAGTTACTTTATGTTTATCTTCCCCCTTTACTAGAGAAATTTCCTGCAAAACTAAATAAACTAGCAATTATTATCTAATTATCCACAGATATGTGTATGATTTAGCTCTATTTAAAGCCAACAATGGGAATGTTGACAGTTTCACAATTATCTGACAAAGCCGCTATTCTCTTTCTACTCCTCCTCTTTAAGCTCAGATTTCACAAAATCAAATTAGCACTACCAAATAAACTAGCTAATGGAATAGTGCTAAGGAATAAATTCTGTTTCATCATCTCAACAGAAAATTTGGTTTCACTGTCTAAACAGAAAATAGGGGACCAGGAAGATCAAATGAAATACAACCTTTAAGGTGTATGAATCACTGTATACTTAAGTTTTTCAGAGTTAAGTCCTAAATGAGGACTTCCCTGAGACTGGGAGAGCAATCCTGGTCAATGCCTGGGTTTCTGTCCCTTGAGACCTTGAGTAGAGACTCCAGCTAATATGGACTTGAACTAGTGAGCCATGGAAACTCTGAGAAAATAAATTTGTGTTGTGCTAAACTGATAAAGTTGTGGTAGTTTGTTACACAGCAATAAAAAACTAATTTAATTTACCATGGGAATTTCAATAAAGACATCAACTCGCTTAAGTTAGTGAATCAATTCTATGCAATGTACATAAAAATTTTATATAAAAAAAAAACAGAATTTTTCTGTGGAAATTAAAAAAAAAAGATTATAAAACTTAAGTGTAAAAAAACTAATCTCAACCAAATTAATATAGAATAAGAAGAACAAAGGAGGAGGGCATGCATAGCTATTAGTACAAGGTCAGAGAGATAATAGAATATTAAGAAAAAAAGAGTCCATAAACAGAAAGAGATTGACATATATACAGTCACCTAATTTATGACAAAGTTGGCACTGAAGTAAATGGGAAAAGATGACTGATTCGATTTGTTACTGGGCCTATAGGATATCCACATGGGGGGGAAAATATATATATATATATATATATATATCTTAACCTGTTACTCACAACATAGTCAAAACTCAATCCTAGGTATGTTGTACAAATAAATATGAAAGGAAAGCAACAATAAAGTTCCTATATAATAGCTTCATGACTTTGAGGTTTGGCAATTATTTCTTAAGCAGGACACAAAAATCACTAAGCATAAAAGGAAAATCCAATTGATATACTGGTTCTATTAAAATAGAAATTATTTTTCTAAAATAAACTATTAAGTTAAAAGTAAGCCACAGAGTGGAAGAAGACAGCCACATTGAATTAATCCAACCAATGATCAATATCTAGAATGGACAAATCTTAAAAGCCAATTTTTTAAATCAGATAATTCACTTTAAAAATGCAGCAGCATCTTAAATACGTGCTTCACAAAATAGGAAATTCACATGGTCAGTAAACATACGGAAAGTTTCTCAACCTTCCTATTCTTGAAGAAAGTTCATATTACGATGCAATGCCAGTATGCACATATGAGAACAGATAAAATTAGGAATACTGATATTATCAAGTGTTGGCTAATATGTGGATAACTTATAAAGCAACACTTGTGCACTCCTAGTTGCTATAAAATGAATATATAACTTTGGAAAATGACAGTGTCTTCTAAAATGAATATATCATACCTTATGACCTGGAATTCCACTCCAGGTAGTATTAGACATGTGACTATATGTGTGCTAAAATATACAAACAAGACTGTTCATAACGGCATTATTAGTAATTATATAAAACTTACTTTTCCAACCATGAAAATAAATGAATTGTTGCTAATCAAAATATCACAGCTGAATTTCATAAAGCCTTTTGAGTAAAAGGAACCTGGTGTAAAATCTACATATTTGATTCTATTTATAGAAAGTTAAAAAAATAACAGGCAAAGCTAATCATGGTGGTAGGGCATAATGGTTAGTTTTTAGAAAATTAATGACTCCTTAGGTACCTAAGATAGGCCTCTGTGATACTGAAGACATTCTATTTCTTTCTTCTTTTTTTTTTTTTAAGAGACAAAGATTTTTGCTACGGGTCACACAGGCTCACTGGAGAAAATGAGAGACAGAAAATGAGAAATCATCCCCCTCAAGGAGGATGGCCATGCCACAACCCCTTCTCCGCCATTCTCCTCTTAGGATTTTGAGCATGATCTCACATGTGTCTAATATGTGTTTCAAGCTGCTAGGTCTGGGATTTGAACTGTGATTGACTATGTGGGAGTCCAGTGCTTTAACCACTATGCCACTTGCCGGCCCCAACATTCTATTTCTTGATCTAAGAGTGGTTACTTGAGTGTTTTTGCTTCATATAAAGTCATAAGGCTGTACATTTCTAATTTTGTACTTTGCATGATACACTTTAATATAATGCTATTAAATGAATGATACAAAAAAATACATATTTGGTTATGAAATAGGTATGGTTTTTCAATGAGACTCTGTCTTTTCTAAATAGCAAAAGTCCTGTGCTCACTATGAGTTACATACACATACACGTCAGCAAAATATTGCTAAATTGAAGATATGCCTGTGAAGGATAATTACTGAACAGTGATCTTTGAGGATGTTTTACTATTGTTATGCATCCCACATATATACTGTATGATGTATAGTATTATTGTCTGATATAAAAGACCTGCTTTCTATAAAGTACTATTCCTGTGTTAAGAATACTTGATTGAGGGGCAGCCAGTGGCATGGTGGTTAAGGAGACTAGATCCCACATGGCTAACTGTATGGTTCGAGTCCATGAGCCAGTGGCATGCACACACATGCCCCAAATCCTGAGAATATAATGGAAGAGGAGGAAGTGACTGGGGCATGATCATCTCCCCAGGGGTTAGGGGTGCTTTCTCACTTTCTCTCTCTCTGTCTCTCTGGCAGGCATATACATCCTCTAGCACATTTTTCTTTTAAATGAATAGGAAAAGATGTGATTCATTGGCCACTTGGTAGTGCAGCATCGAAATGCAAAGCTCTGTGATGTAATAACATATGGGAAAGTTCCAGGTTCATGTCTGGACACCTCCCTGAGTATGCCAGGCATGCTTGCCCATGACCCAGGGCTGGCTAACGAATAGGGGTGGATCAATGGGTTGGGATCCTGTTAAGGGTACTGGTATGCACTCTCTCTTTCTCTCCCTCCTTCATGGACAAAATAAATAAACATTTAAAATACACTTTATTGAAACTGACAGAGTGAAATGGGGAACCCATAAGTAGTGGCCTATATCCTTGACACTGGTAGAAATCATCATGAGAGTGAACTTCCTTTTTGCAATCATGAGAGTGAACTTCCCTTTTGCAATCTATAGCAATCAATTTCTATAATAAAACAATCCCCATGATGGCTACTTCTTAGTATTCACAACAACGTACCACCTCTTTCTTTTAAGTGTAGGCTGAATCTAGTGCTGTACAGCTCCTGAATAGAATGCTGCTAAAGTGAGAAATATAACTTCCAGGATTAGGTTCTATAAGACTGTCTTTTGTTTAGAGATTTTTGCTATCGGGCACGTATGCTTGCTGGAGAGACAGAGAGAGAGACAGAAAGCAAGAAATCAACCCCCAGGAGAGAAGACACACCACTGTCCTCCACTCTCCTCTCAGGATTTTGAGCGTGTATGTATAAGTGCCCAGCATGAGTTCTAAGTTGCCAGGTCTTAGACTCAAACCACAGTCAACTGCATGGGAGTCCAGTGATGTAACCATTACGCCATCTTTAGGACCCAAGACTGTCGTTTTTCCCATATGCTCTTCCTCACTTGGTTCCTGAAGATGAAACCATCTGCCATGTTGTGAAAACTGCTCTTCAGAGTACACACACGACAAGAAACTGAACGAAGTTTGTCCAACAGCTAGTCTAAAAACCTGTGAGGCACCGAATCCTGCCAATTGCCACATAAACATGGAAGAAGACCTTTCTCAAGCCTTTGGATAGACTGCAGCCTCAGCTGATAGCTTGACTTCGGTCTTGTGACCAATCTGACCAGAGGACCAAGCAATAAAATAAAAAATAAATAAATAAATGAAAAAGAAGAGGTAATAAATGTTGTTTAAGCACTATAAATTTGAGGTAATTTGTTATATAGTAAAATATAACAAATACACAGTATTATTGAACTATACTTTTTCTTTATTTTTGTGCTGTATAGTTTGCATTTTCAATTTTAGATTTTAAAAGAAGCATTATAGTATTAAATATAACCAAAATTTAAATTTAAATTTATTTTTTAACTTGTCTTTCAATTTTCCACATGGCACATGTACTCACTGGAGACAGACAGAGCGAAAGTAAAGAAAGCAAGCACTCATTATGGTGGACGGAAGAGGGGAAGTATAGTCATGTAGCCACCCCTTCTCCATTTCTTTCTCCTTTTGGGATTTTGGGCATGCAAACACATGTGCCCGGTGTGTTTTTCAAGCCACCAGGCCTGGGATTCAAACCTCACAGTCTGCTTTGTGGAATCTAGATACCTTAACTACATCACCATCTGCCCTTCACATTTTTTGTAATTCATCATTATTTTTATTTTCTCTATTTTCATTTATAATACAAACTTAAGACGCTCTGTATAAATTATATGACTATATATTTATTTATTGTTATTATTTATTACTACTATTAAAATAACCCTATGTACAGATGATCTGCTTATATTTCAAAGCCATTCAATGTTTTCTTTCTTTGATCAGTTTCCTATTCCAATGAATAGTCAACTTATTTTAAGTGTAATTTCCTTAGATATTTCTAAAGAGTTTAGTCACACATTCAATTAAATTGAAAATAAATAAGGAAACAGATTCACCATGACTATATACAATAGGTGAGGAGTTGAAAGGAAGATACCTAGATGGTTATGACGAAAATAAATAAATGTACTAATCTGGCAAAATGTAGGACCAGATTTTTCAAGACTTTCAGATTGTATTTTATTTGTTGATTATCTATTATCATCTTTCATATCCATACCACGCTTCTACACATTGAATAAATTGGCTATATGACTTTTTGATTTTGATATTTTTGACTTAGAATACTTCTCATTGCCTACTTACCTATACTAGTACTTCTGACACACTCATTTCCCACTGTTGATTATGGAAAAGTAAGGTCACTCTAACAGCAGAAAAGATGAAAAACTACACCTCTCTCCTGTTCGAAATCTCACTTGAGAAGAAGACATAGAGTGTCATATCTTGACTTATCATCCCTTAATCCCTGTACATTAGGAAAAGTATGGATGGAAAAGTACATGAGCAGACGAAGAAAATGAAGCACAGAAAACCTGGAAGATAGAGAATTTAGAAGCAAGTTTCTTACTACAAATCTTCCTTCTTTCTTTATTTTTTCCTAGATAAGTACGCCTTACAGAATTAGGCCAATCTAAGACAAAAATAATAAGCTACAGGCATATAACAAGCATATGAATTCTTGGGAAAGCACACTTGAGACTAGTTATGTGATAATAAAATAGATCTAACATATTTTGAAGCTACTATAATTATCTAAGTATTTGGTAATAATTACTCTCTAAGATATTTTTATTAGGTTGAAAGATAAAAAATAACCTCTTCTTTAGAGAAAATGCGATCTGGCAATCTGTATAAAAATATATAGTTTGGGAAATATAAAAACAGAACCATTCATAACATTTAATGAAAATTAAAAATAATCAGCAATAATTTTTATTTTTCTCCTGAAATTGTTTCCCCATCCTTATCCACTATTTTAGAGTTGATCCAGTTTTCAGACAAGGAGCATACAACAGACACTAAGAAAACTTTTTTTCCAGGTTTATATTTCTAACATGTTGTGTTTAAGATTTGCTCAATGGTTGATTTTGAAAGTCATTTCTGCATGTATAACAGTAGTATATAGTTGATAAGAACCTAAAATACCTAAATCTATTCTACAGCTGTACAAAAGAAATATTTTACATTCAACCATTCATTGGATGTGTGTATAGGAGGCAAGGAGTCTTCTTTTCTATCCAACAACAGAAAAGTAATGAACACAATTAGCAAAGGCTTGTACCCTCCCAATTTTCATAAAGCATTTTGTTGCTTGCGCCTTAAAATTTAAGGGAATGTTGTACTTTGGAGGAATAAATTACAATAGTCACAATCAAGCAATTACTTCACATGACATAAGCTTGCATAGTTTTGTTACTCTTTCTTTTAATGTAATGCTATTTAACACAGGAAGTAAGTTTCTTACTAATTTGAAGATATTTTTTGCCCTAATAATCAATATTTGTTTCATACTTTTCTCAAATAGTGTTTTTTTGTGACCAATGAGTTCTGTGATAAAACAAATAATGGGTGTGGATTTGTAGTATTACAATTGCAACAACAATTGACAGCACAAGTAACCAGAATTTACCAATAGACTACCTACGGCTCACTCCACACTACAAAAATGACAAACAATGAATCAAGCTTTTCATCTTTCATAACCGCTACTTATCAAAGTATTGGTGATTCATTAAGTTTATTAAATTGCACAGCATTATTCAAGCATCGAGTCAACAAAATTAAATTTTTTTAAATAATCATATAGGGTTCAAAGTGTGCTGCTTTTGATTCTTGACACTGTAGTTCACTGGGTTTATCATTTATTTCAGGAAATTATTTCACCAATCCTCTGATCTGTAGTATCTTCTAAGATAATGAATGTATTCTATAGATTTTTCAAATCAAATCATATGCTATATAAAACAAATTGTTTTTATTTGAAATTGTCTCATGAACTCGATTATCTTGGCAGAGAAAATATTCAGTTTTATATTTTAAAGTTCATAATACTTGAAGAAAAATAGACTCCCCATATTTTAAAAGAGAATTTTATCTATCTATCAATCACATTTTATTCCAATTCCAAACTATAAAGCATATTTACCTTCTATGTTTTTGCTTTTTATTTCCTTAACTGGGGAAGGAAAAGATAAGGGGATTAAGTGCCCATCCCTTGCTCCCTGGATTTTGTGTGCTGGAGGGCCACAAGGCCATGAATGTTAAATAACTGGAATCTGATAGAAGGGGACGATAGTGATCAAGAACCCATAATCCAACCTGAAGGTGCCAATAATTCTTTCATAGTGTTGAGGCATCATTTTTCTTGACAATTGTTTTGGAAATATTTATTTTATGAGAAATCTAGAATTTCAGTAAGATTATTTGAAGTAATCAGGTTGATACCAAAAGAAGTTGTAAACTGTCATTTCTTATTTCATCGGATTCCAGAAGCAGCTGTACAGTCAGAAAAAAAAAAAAAGATAACCTTCATGAAATGTGTGAGATATGCAGCTAAAAAGTACAAGGTAGTTAACTTAGAAAGTAGCAAAAATTGGGGCTTTGTGGGAAAGACTTAAATGGGAGTATACACAGATTAGAGAATAATGCATAATCTGATTCCATTTTAGAGTACTAGTAAGTTTAGAAGTTTACATGTATATTTTCACATATCTGTATAGAAAATATATGAAAGAACATGTAGTTATCTCTGGTGATGACAGTCAATGATTTTTTTCTTTTTCTCTTTTCTGTCATTTTAATATTTCCATTATAAATATGCATTACTGTAATAATTTAAAAAAATAATCGTTCTAATATATTTTTTCTAGTGTGAAAAATACTGAGTTTAATGCCCATAACAACTGGCAAGCAAAATAAATATGGTCTCTTTTCTGGAGGAGCTTACAGTTTAATAGATACGATAGAGGATCAAGAAAGAAACTGAAATGATATACAGTAAATGCAATGGTAAATTAGATACAGCATTCCATAAGAGAAGCTCTCAAAGGTACCTTCTATAGGCCGAGAGCTAGCTGATGGCAAAGAGAAAGAAATAAGAACTAAAATTACAAGATATTCTTGAAAAGATAGTTTTTTAAATTAATTAATCACATTTTATTTCAATTCTAAAATATAAAAATACTTTCTCTGTTGCAAAAGTTTCTTACCTTAATTTGGAGGATAAAAAGCTAAGGTCCCTTATATGCCCTGTTTCCAGTTCCTCTCTAGGGTATTTAAAATCAGTGTGTGGACTGTTCACTTTTGAAAGGAATTCATCTGACAGTTAACATTTGATGTTCTCCAAAATCTGTGTTAAGGAAACCTAATAGACTTAGGAACTCTCAACAACAGCATCATCAACAAAAGTACTTCATCATAATGTAGAAATGAAATGAGGCTGTTTTCCCAACACTAGCAACATTCCACAGTTTAATCAGAAATCATTCTTGGATGGGCCAGCGGGTGGCGAGAATGGTTAAGGTGGTAGACTCCCACATGGCTGACAGGGTATGAGTCCTGGACCTGGTGGCTTGCTTTCTCAAGTTCTCTCTTTCTCTCTGTCTCTCTCTGGTCAAATTAAATAATAATAATAAAATTAAATTAAATTAAATAATTCTTTAAAAAATCATTCTTAGTGGTGAACATGTTCTGTACTTGCTTTTCTTCATTTTAAGTATTTATTTTATGAGTTCCAGGCAGCATTGATAGTGGTTGTATAGTTTTGTATTATTTTCATATTGTCTTGCAGATATGCATACCACTTGGGACAATACATTTTGTGGTGACATATGTTACTAGACCATTTACTTCACTGTTAGGTTGAGTAGTTTTTCTTGTTACAAAATCTTATACATTCTTTTTGCCCAGTAAACTCAGTTTCAATTCCTCTGCCTGCTAGTCAAAGAAAAGAAGCTGTAGGGACCAGGAGTTAGCGTAATGGCTATGTCGCTGGACTCCCACGTAGTTGACTGTGGTTAGAGCTCCAGACCCGGTGACTTAAACTCACGTGTGTGCATGCCCAAGATCCTGAGAGGAGAATGGAGGAGAAGGGATTGCGGCGTGGCCATCCCCCCCGGGGGGTGATTTCTCACTTTCTGTCTCTCTGTCTCTCTCTGTCTGTCTGGCGTGCACATGCGCCCTATAGCAAAAACCCCTCCAAAAAATAAAAAGAGGCTATAAATAATAAGTAGGAACAAGGATATTAAAATATGGCCAATTAAATATATCTATATCCATATCTGTCTACTTAAATCTATATCATCTATACCATCCACAGACATCCTAATGTTCTAACAAATGCATTACCTACAACGTGTAACTGATATTTTTGTACTTTTATTATAACAATGGTTGATACATTGACATATTTTTGCATTCAAGGCTGCTTAGTCAGAAAGTCTGAGTTATAATTATCACTTTCTGCCTTTCTGTTCTCTTAGGGAACTCCAGGATCCTAAAAGTGAAAGCCTATGGAAATGAATCATTAACATTTTAAATGAAGCACCAAAATCAGGAAATGCAAATTACAATTCAGATATCAACATTAACTTATGCAAGTGGCCCATTTACAATGATCACACTTGACTTTTCTCTTTATAAAACACAAATACCTTGACCTTAAGCATTGCATCATCCATATGTGGTTCCATCACTGGGATTTTGAATATCTATCAGCCAGGCAAAACAAGTAACAGTCTTTCTAATACCTACAGATCTCTGTAAGAACCAAATAGATAGACTACTGGGTTACCAGATGCACTGCAGTGCTACAAAATTAAAGGAACAGATGCTGCTTGCTAACCTTATTTTCTAACAAAAAATAAAGTTTTAAAAATAGAGATTGGGAGGAAAACTCAGAAACCTAATATCCCCAAATAATGGGAAGTTTAAAAGAAGGATAATTGAAAGTGTAAACATCAAGCTAAAGATAAAGAGAATATTCTTTGATAACAAAGAAGTCAGACATCAAGAACCAAGAGATGAGTTTTGAATACATAAATATAATGTGTGGTGGTAAATATGAAATATGGAACAAAGAACAGTGGATGACTTATCTAGGTAATCTCAAAAATGATTTTCTAAGTTACTGAAGAACATTGCTGGGTATTATATAAAATTTGACAACACTGTGATTTAAAAAAGAAAAGAAACTCTTCCATTTAGTCAGAGTGAAAACAACTAATTTTGAGAAAATAGAAATATAAGAATTTTAAAAACAGACAAAAACAATGTTTTACATGTATTAGCCCATGAATTGCCTTACAAGTAAGAGTAAGAACCCTTAAGGAGATGAAGAAAAAAAAGGAGCTCCTTAAACTCATTCTTCTTGCTCTAAAACAATCACAAAAGAATCTTAGATTTTCAATCTTGTTAAAAGGGTTACAAAATAAGACATGAACACACACAAATGGATGCATGTCCAGTGAAATTTAAATAAGCTCAATGGGTTATGTCAATGTTAATTTCCTGGTTGTGATAAGTTACCATAGGTATGTGCGATGTTACAGTTCAATAGCACATAGAATCTCTGTACTTTTTTTTTGACAACCGCATGTGAATCTACAAGTATCTTAAAACAAAAAATGTAAAATTTTAAATAATTAAAAACAAAGGCTGACCTATTTAATCTTGTTAGCTGCAATGATAAATTAATCTTATAAATTTCTCTTAAATGGTCTTTTGACCTTTCTTTTCAACCTATCTTCTAGGTTATATTTAAGATCCCAGGCTAATATAATAGAAAATAATTTATAATTATTAAACTAAGAGAATGATTAAAGTCCTTGAGATGAACTGAGAAAAACTTAAATGCTCTTTTAGAGAAGAATGGATAAACAAATGATGGCACCTAATGCAATTAAATACTGTTGAGTAATTAAAATGATTATACTATTAATAAAAGGAACAACCTGGAAGAGTCATAAAAATACTATGTTAAAGAAGTGAACTCACAAAATTAATAAGTTATAATATATAAAATTCATCATGAGGCAGATTAAGATTAAGTACCTCTGGATTTACCATTAAGCTTGTTCACGAGAAAATAACAATTACCCTCAGATTTCCTACTGTCCTCCGATTCTCTATTTTCAAAATTTTATTCCAATTTCAAACTTCTTTTATTAATTTTATCTGAGTTTATTTTCAAAAAGCGATGCAAGTGATCACTGTAAATGAATTTTCTCTGATCCAGTTTGATTATGAAGCTATTGCATCAGTTTCTATTTACAGAGACTGAAATATATTAATATTTGTGCCAGTTGTTCAACTCTGCAACTCTGAATTTATCCAACAGGATGGTTTTGCTGCTTAAAACTACTAGTTGAATCTTTGTTTTTTTCTGTAGACATCCAGAAGCTTTACATTGCATCTTCTCACTAGAGCAATTGGCAAAGCAAAGGATGTTGTTAGTGAAGAGTTTAGAACACAGTGCAGATAAGACACAGTATAGATAAAACACAGCCACGCATACACATTTTTTCCAATCTTGGAATCAAAGTATCTTTAGGGATAAAAAAATGACATAATAGTGAATTCAAAATGGCAGGTGTAAAATTTTCTGTAGCATCCAAATAGTCTGCAGCTCTAATAATCCTGTCATTTTATCATGATCTTATCAAAATTCATCATTGCCTTATCCCCAGTCCATATCCTACAGTGCCTCAACTACTCTAGTTGTCCTTCTGTTGCTACTTCTCTTACCATAAAAAACTCTTTCAAAGCTGATTTCTATTTACTCATGGCTTTCCTGTTTAATAATGTCACCTCTCTGCTGTCTTTTTCTGTCTTTTGGTTTTGGCACTGCTCTACTTGTATTGCCATTTCCATGTGTCTCCTTTCTTCTTATTATTCCTAAGAGAGAGAGGATGCATGCATGCCTAGAGTACTCAGGGAGGTCCCATGATGGAAACCCAGCACTTTTTCCATATGAGTCCAGTAGTGTTACCCTGAACCACCCCTGGTCCTCTTTTATTATATCACCTAAAAAAGGTCAGTCAATGTGGCACATAGTAATTCAATATTCTGCAATGCTGAAACCCATGTAAACGTCCCAAATTTCTGTGCCAAGTTCTCCCTGTACACACTGGACACACACATGTGTGCTAATGATCCTATCTGGTTGATGCTAGGGGAGGACTGAGTCATGATGACCCTGTGTGAGGTGAGCCCCCTTTCTATCTTTCTCTTTTTCTGCATCTCTCTCTCTCATCGAAGAAATATTTTTTTAAAAAAGCTTAAAAATCAAATCAAAATGGAATATAGACTTAAATATAAGACTCAAAACTATGAAAATACTCCAGCCATTAAAAAATGTTATCCTGTCATTCAACATAACATGGATGGGTCTGAAGTACATTATTTGTGAAATAAACCAGGCACAGGAAGAGAAATACTACATGTTCTCACACATACGTGGAAGCTAAAAGTTTGAACTCATCAGAAGAAAGATCAGAATAGATTATTATAGTTTACAATAACTTATTGTATATTCAGATAGCTAGAAGAAAGGGATTTTAATGCTGGCAGAACAAACTAATGACAGATGTCTGAGGTGACAGGAGTACATATTATCTAGATTTGGTCATAGTGCATTGTACTTATGCATTGAAAATCTACACTGTACTCCATAAATATGTATAATTACAATGTTGATTTAAAAGAAAAAAAATAATCATCATGGAGGAAGGGTAGAAGGCCCAGGAAGAATGACAAAATGATTGAGTGTCCACAGGTAGCAGGACTTGGTGAAAAATTTCAGAAAGGAATGACCAGGTTTTTGGTTCCAGTGTTCAGGTAAATATTAATATTGTCTTAATCTTGCATTTTCATTTTACACTGTTTTTACATACAGTCCCTCCAGTTAATCTGAGAATAACCTTTTAGGAGACACAAAAGCATTTTCTAGCAGAAAATGATTTGCCTAAAGTCTCCATTGAAAAGGATGAGGAGAGTTAGGAGAGAGCACAGAGAATTCTTTCTACAATCATTTCTACTCAGTTTTAGAACGCATATTTTATTCTACTTCTCAAAATGCGACATGTCTTCTTTCAACCAAGATTATCTGTTCAAAGCTATGTTATATTATCTTCTTTGTCATCTGATGTGGAAATTCCTAACCAGCTACCCTGACAGGAGCGATCTATCATCATTGCATCATATAGCTGGTGAAACGATTCTGATCACCCATGTGAACACCCCGATCATTACCATCAAGTGCAAATACACATTAATATTCTGTGTAATGGCCAAACAGATGCAGAATGACAATGCATCTCCTCAAAAGGCTTTTCCGCAGCTCTCCTCCTTGTTTTGCCACCCTCCTTGTTTTCTAATGCATAGCAATATTTAGCAAGCTTTGCTCATATATTCTAATTAAAATGGGAAGGTTTCGGCCAGCAGGTGGCATGGAGGTTAAAGTGGCTAGATCTTACATGGTCAACTGCACAGTTCAAGTCTTGACCTGGTGACCTGAGCAACACACTTGGTACGCGTGCATGTGTGTCCCAAACCCTCAGAGGAGAATGGAGAAGGGATTATGGTGTGACCATCTTCTCTGAGGGGTGATTTCTCTTTCTTTGTGTCTGTCTCTCTAACTCTCCCTGGTGAGTGCACACACCCTATAGTAAACTAAAAGCAAGCAAACAAAAGCAATATAAATGGTCATCTGACATGTACATGGTCCTGAACGGCCACTGGAATCCCTGTGACAGTAGCAGCTCCACGTACCTACACTGCCCTATTATGAACTTAAATAGAAGTTAAATAGACAATGAGGACTCAAAAGTCACATAGCATCCTCCTGGGGATTATTGAAATGGTGGCAGGGTTCATTACCGCTCCAGCTCAGTAGTGGTTGGGCACCTTTAAGCACTGGTGTCCACCAAAATATTAGTCCTATACAAATTTCTTTTTACAATAGTTTAAAGAATTTTGAGGTGTCCAAGAAATCTCTGTGTTTTTGTTGTTTTGTTTTGTTTTAATGTGGAGAGATTAAGTCTCCTGAGTCTCTAAAAAGGAAGCTGGTCCTATGGTAACTCTGACAGGGAGGAACAAAGCCTAGAGTTACCACAGTGGTCTCTTTTACATAAGGGAACTTGAGCAACTATTTCTAAATAGCAAGAAAAATAAGGAAAGTTTTCATCATGGCTAATGGATGATGACTCAAATGACGCCTTTGGACACTAAGGAGCTCTTACCCCAAAGAGGGTAAGGTACTTCAGATGCCTTCTCCTTTTCCCATATGGTCCAGAATGCTCTTTTTGCTCAGATGTCCTTTATCACTCTGACCTCCCAAGACACATAGCACTATTTTTAAGAATTATTTCATTTAACTTTCTCTCTCTCTTTTCTTTCTCTCTTTTCTTTCCTTTGTTCGTTCTTTCTTTCTTTCTTTCTTTCTCTCTTTCTTTCTTTCTTTCTCTCTTTCTCTTTCTTTCTTTCTTTCTTTCTTTCTTTCTTTCTTTCTTTCTTTCTTTCTTTCTTTCTTT
>NW_006159730.1:4418448-4454012 GCF_000334495.1 Tupaia belangeri chinensis | reverse complement strand
TCTTTCTTTCTTTCTTTCTTTCTTTCTTTCTTTCTTTCTTTCTTTCTTTCTTTCTTTCTTTCTTTCTTTCTTTCTTTCTTTCTTTTAGTTTGACCAGAACAGGACAGAGTGAGAGAGAGAGGGGGAAAGTGAGAAAGCAAGCCACCAAGGCCAGGACTTGAACCATGGTCAGCCATGTAGGAGTTCAGTGCCCTGAACTACCATGCCACCTGCCAGCCCTGTCACATAGCACTATTAAATGAACTCTCTGAAGAATGGAAGAATCTAGCTCTTCCTCTCCCATATGTTTATTGCTGATAAATTTTGTATTCATTCTTTGAGATTAGGTTTTGTGTTTCAAAAATAGTTTCTTCTTAAATAGAAAATATAAATAAATATATGGGGGCCAGATCTTGGCACAGTGGAAACACAACTAGATCCACATGGGAAGGTCCTCAGTTCGTGTCCTGGGACCACCTTCTACACACCGGTTATGCACATATATGTCTATGATCTAGACTGGTTGGGGCTGGAAATGTCTTGGGAGCATGAGGACCTGTTAGGGGCATCTCTCCCTCTCTCAGAAGAAGAAATAGATAAATTAACTTAAATTATCTTTCCTTCTTCTTTCTCAAAAGGCATCGTTCTTTTAAATGAACAGCTTTAGTTTTAAAATTATTACTCTTTAAAATAGGGCTATTAATCCATACTAGTAAGTGGTATATCAGATGAGGCCTGACTGCAAAGGATCTCCATATTTGTATGAAGTATTAACAGGAATGTAGGAAAAAGACAAGCTCTGTGTTGGACTCTGTTTTCACCCTGTGTTGACTCCTAGTCTTTATTCTATCTGGGTCAATTTGCAATATAAGAGCATGTTAATGAAAGAATTGACCTGAACCTAGAAACCTTAACAAGCTGCAACTTTTTAGTCTTGATTTGTTTCCTTGGCTACTAATTCTTCTGTCTTGTCTTCCATAAATTTCTTCAAGCTCCAAACAGAGTTTTAAGCAGGGAAAAGCAGAACAGGGCAATGATAGGAAGTTCATACTTAGAAAACTCTTGTAAAACAATGCACAAAGGTTAACCATTCTTCTTTATTATTGAATTGAATTTTGTTTTCAAATACTTACCGATAGCTCAGAAAGAACTAAATTTAATCTGTTGCATTTTCATACACACAACTCTAGATCTAACAGAGAGATCATTTCACATTATTAGTAAAGGCACCATGTACAGCAGAACAAAGACAGGTTTTGGAGGACAGAAGTGCCCCACTATCAACACTGTTGAACCACAGTCTATCCGAGAGTAATTTTATTTAAGTTATTTGTTTCTTTCCTATCAATAAAATGCCTTTTAAAAATCTCCTCCTCAAGGATTGCTTAAAGGGTAAAATGAATGTATGTAAAGTTCCTGTCAGGTAGTGATCTCATAACAAAACTTCCTTCCCTCAGGCTAGATTTCATTATCAGCAGCTCAAGGGTATAACTTTTACCTCTGCTTGATCTTCTCAATTTCTGTTGGGAATTTTATTTTAAACTGAAGGGCATTTTCTCTTTGCTTCACTTCTTAAGCAAATTCAATACATTTAAATTATTTCACTTGATCTTCCTACCTCATTTTCTCTTACAGAAAAACTAATTTGACCTTTCCTCCAAGCTACTTGTCACTTGTCCCTTTTCCAGTCCATCTTTTGATGTATGTGTGTTATAGCTAATGATTTCAAAAACATTTCTTTGAGTGGTATCTTTAAATGACATTTAATTAATGCACTATTAAAAAAAAATCATACTACAATTGTATTGAGTTGTTGGAAAAGCCATGGCATATTTTTTCTATGTAAAAATGTGTTATAACTTTTCTGACAACCCGATATTTAATTATTTCAATGTGTTTTGTTTGTCTTTCTGTTAGAGTGAACCTGCGGTTGTGGTAACATCTAAAGTACACTGATTTTGGAGTCAGGAGATCTAAATTTTAATTCTGAATTGACATTAATTATTAATAGCTATATAGTTTATGTAAATCACTTCACCTCTAAAGGCCTCAAAGCCCTCTAAGTTTGTTGAGATATATGATTTTTCACTCAACTCAGATCTGTTATTTTGAGGTTTTATGTTCCACTTTTGCTAAAACACAGGATTCCATTAATGACATCATTAGCTTTCTGTATTTTTTAGCCTAAGTCCTCAAATAATTATTGACTTCCTTTTTCCTGGTGTGTTGCTTCTAACTGCCCTCCCCTTTCTTTCTCTTTCATGCTTTACCATGTTATTATGATACACATATTTTTTTTTCATCCAATAATGATGGCTTATAACTTTTTGTCTTTGTTCTTGGTTCCTGAAACAGATTCAGAACATCTTTAGAGACATAAAGGTGCAAAACGGTCTCTTCTTTTTCCTACTGAAGGTAGGTCATAGAAAATCCAACCTTCCCCACCTTTAAGACGCTCATTCCAGAATAGTCTTGCCTCACACTCAGGAGAGAAAGAAATGCATCAGAGAAGCCAAGTATTTAAATAGATAGACCTTTCTGGGTTTCCCTATCCAGTCTATTACCATCTCATGCCTATGCAAAGAAATCTCCAGAAACACCGAAAAGGGCAGGGTCAGAGAGCTAACAGATGGCTGAACATATCCCTTGCCCTATTCATCTCTTCATCTGCTTCCTTTAAAATATCTTTTATCATAAACCAGTGACTATAAGTAAGTATTTCCCAGAATTCTGTGAGTTGCTCCAGGAAATTAAAGGTACCCAAGTAGGGAAGTGGTTGTGGACACCCCAACTTATCGCTGGTAGGTCAGAAGAAAGTTTAGAAGGGCTAGACTTGCAACTTGTGACTGAACACAAGGTGGATAGTTTTGGGAACCAAGTCTTCCAATACATGGAATCTGATCATGAAAGAATTGACCTGTACATAGAAAGTTTAACAAGATGCAGCTTTTGAGTCTTGACTTGTTTCGTTAGTTACTACCAAGACAGACAGACAGACTTGTTTTCTCATCTATTAGCAAGACAGACTACTGTCTCCAGGTAGATAGTGTCAGAATTTAATTAAATTAGAGGTTGATTAGCTGGTGTTCACTGAATAATTGCTTACTTGCTAGTGGAGAGGACTCTCCACATTTTGGATCACAGTTGTGACCTCTGTTGACCAGAAAAGAGTCAAAAAAAAAATGACGATTTTTTTTTCTGGATTTGCACACACCTACAAGAAAAGCTTACAAAAATGAGTGGTGGGACCAGCAGTTAGCATAATGGCTATGTTACTGAACTCCCATGTAGCCGATTGCGGTTCGAGTTCCGGACCCAGGGGCTTAAACTCATGCCGGGTGCGTGTGCGTGCGTGCCCAAGATCCCGAGAGGAGAATGGAAGAGAAGGGATTGCGGCATGGTCATCCCCCTGGGGGGTGATTTCTCGCTTTCTTTCTCTCTGTCTCTCTCTATCTGGCGAGCACATGCACCCTATAGAAAAAAAAAAAAAAAACCTCTTCAAAAAAAAAAAAGAATGAGTGGTGTCACCTGCTATTGGTATGAGTTCATACTGCTGTTTCTTTCAGGTTGTAACTAAGACAACTCAATACATGATTTATTGTAAAATTATAAAAATCAAATCAAGTTTTATAACAATAGGCATAGAATAATCTTATTTTTATAAAAATGAAAAAACAAAAGATACATAAATATATACACAGGTAAGTGTTTTTGTTAGGATTTCTGTAGAAAATGATCTGACAGGACACAAAAATTTCACAGAAAATGTATATTATGAAATAAATATGCATGGATTTCAAAATTTTTGCATTTTTTTAAGATCAAACTTTAATGCTATTTTCTCTTGAACTGTTCAAAGTACCCTCATATGTACAAAATTATTACAAAGCAATTTTTCCTAGAAAAAAATTCTGAGATAGAGGGGTAGGTGTAATTAAGCTTAAAGTTTCACTGTTCTATAATATTGTTTATATTGTCTATATTGTTTAATGTGTTATAACAACCATATGTTATTTTTATAATTTTAATTTTAAATATTTTTTATTGATGGGCTGCCTCATGGCCTCGTGGTCAAGGGACTGGATCTCACATGGCCAACTATTCTGTTCAAATCCCTGCCCCAGTAACTTGAGAAATACTCAGGAATATGTGTGCATGTTTGACCAAAATTCTGTGTAGATGGAGAAATGGAGAAAGAATTTTGATGTGACCACATCCCGTTGGAGAATATTTTCTTCCCTCTCTCTGACTTTCTGTCCCCTTCCAACTAGCACATGCACCCTCTGGCAAAATTTGGAAAAAAAAAATTCCAATGACTAATATTTATTTTTATCTGTTTGTTTGTTTGTTTACAGAGTGGTTTGTAATCTTCCAAATACCAAACATACAGGTATTAAAGGTATTAACAAGAGAGAGGATTGAGGTGGCAGGGTGTTTTTTATTACTATTACACATACAAGGCATTATAGAAAATACCTTGTTATAGTCAGTAGGTATATCTTTTTTGAGCTTTGGTCCAAGCAGAAAGTTGTACTTTCTTTTAAGAGAGATTAATTACATGAGACTGAACTGGTGAAATAGAATTTTATGACTTTTGACTAAAATGTTATGATTTTTTTTACTATGCTTTGTTTTCCAGATTTAAGGATTTTGCTTTCTTTCGAGCTGTTGATAGGTTCAACAATTTGTTAAATTTTATTTGTTTGTTCATTTGTTTAAACTGAAACATAAACTTTTCTCCATGACTTCTCTGGAATTGGAAAATATTCGTGAGTATTCTTATTTCGTGGCAGAAGAGTTATTTGCATAAGTTCAATAATAGCTGTTGCCTTCAATCAGAAATTGGAAATACTCATTATTGACAGGGCTTAATTTGGAATGTCATATCTGAAGATTTGATCAAAAAACTATGAAACTAAAGTAGATCTCAAGAAAGCCAACAGAAGCTCTTAGAAAGATTGCTTGGCCCTATAAACAGTTCTGCTTGGCAGAGAGAATTAGAGAAGCCATATGAAAGAATTTATACCATAAAACAACCTGGACTTTTCAGCCCAGCATTCTAATCTGTAGAGATTGCAAAAGAGCAACCACAACCAGAGGATTACCTTGAGGAAGACTTTGGAGGAAGAAAACAAGACTGATCTTGTTAGCAGATGGTAAACCACAGAATACCTGGTAGGAGGGCAGAGCTGGGAATCTTCATGTGTGACTTAGGTGCTGGGTGTTTGCTTTTCAACTGTTTGTGTAGTTGATACATAAACATTTTCTCAAAAATATTTAAACCACATTGTCTCTGTTATTATTGTGTCACAAACAAAATTATAACATATATATATATATAGACAGAAAGACAGAAAGCGAGAAATCTCCCCCCAGGGGGGATGGCCACGCCACAATCCCTTCTCCTCCTTTCTCCTCTTGGGATCTTGGGCACGCATGCACACGTGCCTGGCGTGAGTTTTTAAGCCACCAAGTCCGGAACTCGAACTGCGGTCGACTACATGGGAGTCCAGCAACATAGCTATTATGCTAACTGCTGGTCTCACAACAAATATTTTGAAAGTTATTTTTAAAATTCAGTTTTTTGAAATTTTGAAAGTTATTAACTGTCAAGAACTATGAAGTATGGGCAAAAATTTTTTGATATGTAAAGTAAATGTTAGTGGGAAATGTAAAAATAAATAAATTTAAAAAGTAATTGTTTACATTGCATTTATTAATATAAAACTAATTTTGATTTTAAAAAAAAGTAGCAGGTCAGTAGATGGCATAGCAGTTATGTGGCTAGACTATCACATGGCTGACTATAGTTCAAATCCCCCTGACCCTTTGGCTTAAGGATCAAGCCAGGTGCATGTGCATGCATGCCCAAGATCCCAGGAAGAGAATAGAGGAGAAGGGATTGTGGCATGGCCATCCCCTGGGCAAGGGGAGGATATCTCACTTTCCCTTTCACCATCTCTATCTCTCTCTCTCCAGTAAGTGCACATACCCTGAGGCAGAAATCTCTGGGGAAAAAATGTAGTTGGGAAAGGAAGCACAGGTAGAAATAAGTCTTGACATTAGAGAAAGAATTAAGAACTAGGCAAAAGCCATCACTGGAGTTAACAGAAATGAATAAGGGACAGCATTTTGCAGAATAGGTTAGAGCAAAGTAAATTTCCAAAGAAATAAATAAAGACTTAACTTAAAGACAATCCTTTCAGAAAGCACACAAGCAAAACTCTGACTCTCTACAGGTATTAATAAGGACATAAGAAAGATCAAGACTTCCCAACAAAGATAGCATAATGCAACAGTAAAACCTGCAAGAGAAGCAAAAATGACTACGTAGATTTGAAACACTCAGAATGATCAACTACAAGTTCTCATCAAAACCCTATACATACTGTTTACAATTATATAATTTTGTGCCCACATTAATATTAAAGTTTACATTACAGAGTATGGGTTCAGTCATTGTCAGGGTATCTTTCATTTCTATTTTCTGCAGTGTAGTGTGAGGAACACCAAGTGCAACAAAGGATAATACAAAGGGAAGAGAACTGATTAACTTCTTTCTGAACACTGCATTTCAAAAAGTCTAATCCTCTGTCTCTTCCTGTCTCAAATATTTTAATTAAAAAGGAACTTAAAAAGGTTCACCAAAAAAAAAAAAAAAAAGAAAAGAAAAGAAAATTGGAATTAGGGGAGAGCAGATGGACTCCCACAACTGACCATGGTTAGAGTCCCAGACATGGTGGCTTGAAACTCATGCCAGGTGCATGTGCCCAAGAGCCCATGAGGAAAATGGAGAAGGGATTACAGAATGGTCCTCCCCCTCTAGGGTGGTGATTTCTCACTTTTTTACTGTCTCTGTCTCTTTCTCTCTGATGAGTGCATGTGCTCTAAGGCAAAAAACCTTTAACAAAAATGGAATTAAAAGTATAAATTTATACTGGTGCAAGAAACAAAACCTATGGTTGTTTTTGTTTGTTTGTTTGTTTTTGCATAAGATGTATTTTTCACAAAATTTTGAATACCCCCTCATATATCTAAGTCCTGTGAAGTATTCTGGGTTCCACAGGCTATTTGCTTATTCTATAATTAGAATATTTAGCTCTTTTTGCTAGCTATTACGTTAGTCAGCAATTCCTAAGAATCCTAAAACCAAAGTACTGTATATGGAAACAAGCGCACCACTGCAGCTGGGCTCTGTGTTACTGAGAATAACAAAGTTCCCCAAGTCTTGTCATCTTTGCAGTTCCTTTATTATGCCTGAGGCATTCTTTTCCTGTGTTGCAATTACTGACTCCTTCTTATTCCTATTCTTTGTAAAATAATTTTAATTATTTATTATTATTTTTAAATGTGCTAGCGGGCATATGTGCTCACCAGACAGAGAGAGAGAAAAAGTGAGAAAGCAAGCTGCGAGGTGTGGGAATCGAACCACGTTCAGCCATGTGGGAGTTCATCTCTTTTAACTGCCATGTCATCTTCTGACCTCTTTATTCTTATTCTTAGCTAATTCAAACTTGATCTCCACAGAGAGGTTTTCTCTGACTACTAAAGTGTTGTTATCTCTTAGCCAATTTTCCCTTAATGATGTCATTGTCCTTCCTTCATATTGGTCATTATAACTGGTTTGTCTATAGTTTTCTTTTATTGCTTGTTATTTGTCTTCATCCACAAGAATATAAACTCTATGAAAATGGAGATCTTATCTATGTCTTTATGTCTAATTATCTGCTAGATTTATTGGCACATAGTAGATACTCAACAAAAAAATCTAATTACATAAAAAGATGATTTAATGAATGAATAAATAAAAAGGAAAAAGGAAAGAAAAGGAGAGGAGAGAAGGAGGCAACAAAGAAAGAAGAAAAGCACTCTTAAAATACGAGATATAAGCACTCAAGTGTGATTATATCATTCTTGTACATTAGGACATTATGTGACAGTGTGTCAAGTGAGTGGAGAACCAGGATGCCACAGCTAAAGAATGTAGCTGCAACCAGGAGCAAGGTCTCTGATTTCTAACTCACGCTCATCATAACAGAACACACCGGCTTTCAACCTTCTCTTACTGATGTGGTTCTTTTGAAACTAATGTGGGAAGCTTCAAATTAAAGCATCTGAAGGAGAAAATGATTCTCTGTGCATTAAATGATGAGTTCATATCTTTTGGCATTTACATCTCCCACTTGGATTCTGATTAGCAATTTCTTTTGTTAATTTAACACCAACAGTCCTCTGTAATCAGTGACATGTTATACTCTGGAACAGACTCAATGAGTCCCTGGAGCTGGTGAGACAGTACTTCAATCCCTTCACCTTGGCTGCTCTGGTGGTGAACATGTCTGATTTCCAATATCTTTTTTTTTGTTGTTGAGAGAGGTTTTTGCTATATGGCGTGTGCGTTTGCCAGAATAACAGAGAGAGACAAAGAGACAGAAAGTGAGAAATCATCCCCCCTAGGGGGAATGGCCACACCACAATCTCTTCTCCTCCTTTCTCCTCTCAGAATCTTGGGCATGCACGCACACGCGCCCGGCATGAGTTTAAGCCGTTGGATCCCGGACTCGAACTGTGGTCAACTACATGGGAGTCAAGACATAGACATTACGCTAACCGCTGGTCCCATGATTTCCTAAATCTTTCAGAGACAGGCAGTTTGAAAGAGTTTTGGCATATGCTTGCCTTCAGCTCACTGCAAATACAAAGATGTGTATTTCAAATACAAGCCTATTTTTTTCTAGAAATATTATTATTAATATTATTATCTCCATCATTCTTTCAAAGTCTCTTTAGCAGAGGTCCCATATCCTAAGAAAGAACCATCCCCCAAAATTACACTTGATCGATATATTTAGTGATTGTAAGACACAGTTTGTTGTCAACCCAACAATATGTGGCCTTTCTCTCTTGGTAAAAAGAACCTCAATTTTCAAATATTAGGTAGTTTAAGGGGTTGACCGTGGTGAGGGAAAGGAGGATTATATCTTACCCCACCTCTGTAAGTTGAATCTTGAATACTCTATACCAAAAATAGAAATATTCTGCTCCTCTTGCCATTTGGCAAGATCATTCTCCTTGAAATGGCATAAAGAATCTTAAGAATATGGGCTAGATTTACATTTTGACTCTCCCTCCACCTATTCATTAGGATGCAGACATCTTGGCTTAAAGACAGTTCTCTAAGCATCCCTTTATCTCTATATCCTTGATAATATACTTTGATGGTTAGTTTGGGAGTCAATCTGCCTGGACTAAGGAATCACCTGAAAATGCAATGAAGCATTACTATGGGGGTGTTTCCAGAAGAAATTAGCATGAAAGTCTGAGTAAACTAGATGTGGAAGATCTGCTTTCAATGTAGCAGGCATGATCCAATCATCAAGGGGCCCAGAGAAAGCAAACACACAAGATGAATGGGCCTCTTTTGAAAGAACAAGATACATTTTTACCATTGTCTTGGATGTCAGAACTCAAGGCTTGTCTGTCTCTGGACTCCAGGATCTTCATAGGTGGTCTCAGGTTTCCCAGGCTTTCAACCTGGGACTGTGGGTTACATTATTAACTTGCCTGTTTTTGACACCTTCAGGCTTAGACTGAATCATACTGCCAGAATCCTACACTCTTTAGCTTGCAGCTGTCCTGATGTGCAACTTCTTGACAGCCATATTGCATAAGCTGATTTCCTCAGTTAATTCTATCTACCTACCTATCTATCTATCCTATCTACCTCTCATCATCTATCATCATCTATCATCTATCTATCATCTCTTTCATCTATTTAACCTATTGATCCTAGCTCCCTAGAAAATTCTGACTACTACATGTCCTAAACCACATTGAACTAGATAATACATGCCTACATATACATAAAAGGCCTACATCTTTGCACAATTTCTCCACGGCATAATTAAAACATTTATATGTCCAACAATGATTCTATGTGCTTTGATTATATTACTTTCACAATATATTCCTATCATTTGCTTATGTATCTTTTTGCGCCATGAGATAGCCAGTTGCTTGAGAACAAGGATTGTGAATAACTCATGTTTACACTTTTAAAACCTAACATGGTGCTTGAAAGAAAAAAGATACTCAAATATATTTTAAATGGTTGACTGAATAGGCTATATACCATGCTTTCTTTATTCCATGTCATTCAGGTTCATAATAATTTCATATTTTACATACCCTTCTCAACCTTTTATTCTATATTTCCTACCTATTCTTATCTCAAAGGAATTTTTAGGAAAAGTTATCAGAAAAATTACATATAACTTAATATCTCAAATAGGCAATAAACACATCTATAGAAGACACTAAAAGTGGCCATTTAAAATTATATTAACTAAAACATTTGATTAATCAGAACTCTCAAAGCTTTACTTGTCACGAAACAAACAATTACCTGCAATGGTTTAAGCCCCTTTTCGTTTTACTACTTAATAAGCAGAAAGCTGTTTAAACTGATTTACGGTCTTGAATAAATCAGTAAAAATATAATTATTACTAATGTTGATTATGATGTTGATAATGACAATAAGGGTATAATAATAAATGCTTGGCACATTGTATTTTCCAAAGACAGGTATAATTTTACTTCCTGTCTCATATACTCATTTTGACCTTTAAACAACTATTGAAAGGTGGGTTTCACTTCTGTTCCTCTTGAATTTGGGATTCATTTTTTTTGAATTTTATTTATTCATTCAGTTATTTTAATTTGACCAGGGAGACAAAAAGAGAGAAGGAAAGTGAGAAAGCAAGCCACCAGTTCTGGGAATTGAACCGTGGTCAGCCATATGAGAGTGAGTGTCCAGCACATTAACCACCATGCCACTTGCTGGGAGCCTTTTTAATTTTTTTTTTAATATATAGAAAGATGTTTGCTATAGGGCATGTGTGCTCTCCAGAGAGACAGAGAGAAACAGAAAACAGGAAATCAGGGGGATAGCCATGTTGCAATCCTTTTTCCTCTATTCTCCCGTTGTGATTCTGGGCACACATGCACACTTACCCTGCATGAGTTTCAAGCTACCTAGTCTGGGACTCAAATCTTGGTCAACCATGTGGGAGTCCAGCAACTTACCTATGAACCCAAATTTGAGAAGCTTTTGACTTGCTTCTAACCAAGATATTACAAAAGAAATGACACTATGTAATTTCTGAGATGAGGTTAGAAAATCCAATGAAGTGTGTGCTTTGTTAATTGTAGTACTTACTCTTGGATCCCTGGAATGTCATGTATAAAGTCCAACAAACCAGAGTCTGCTTTGCTGTGTGAAAGTCAGGTCACATATGAGAAGCTAAATGGAACTTTCCTTAGTCTTCTAGTCCTCAGCCTAGGCATCAGGCATGTAAGGGAACAAGGTTCTCATGAGTTCCTGACCCAACAAATTGGTGAGCATAATGAACTAGTCCTCGTTTAATGCCACTCTAATATTGATAGCTAAAAGTAATTAGTTGCACAGCATTAATAGTTGAAGCAAAAACTTTGACAAAGAATGAATATATGCCATTAATCTTATTTCTGCTTCAAGGAAAGAAAGCATTAGTCAGATCCTTGTAGATTATTTGGGTACATTTCACTTGATTTTTGGCAATATAATATAAAGGGAATTATGCCACATTGAGTTTTGGCCAACAAACTGCCTGTTCAATAATCTACTCTCTTATCCCTTTCTGCAGTGAGAGTGGAGGCTTCATTATACAGATGCCAGTAACACAAGATTAAAGGATTCTGAATCACTGAGACATTACCTGGCATAAACCTTTACAGGAAAATGAGCTAGCAGCAGATCAATGTATAGATAATAAATAAACTATCGTTTTGATAAGCTGCTGGGGTATGTGTTACAAACACCTAACATCTGTTACTTGAATGCAAATACTAACATTCACTAAGCATTTACAGTATGTTAGAAACTTTACTAAATGCTTTACAGGTATTATGTCTTGTAAACTCTAATAATTATTATGCAAGTACTTTTGTTATTCTATTTTACAAAAACAAATTTGAAGCTAAAAGAGTACATGACTTGGAGACAAATGATTTTTATTTTTATTCGTGGAAGAAGTGCAGAGAGACCAAAAAAAAAATATATATATATATATACATATACATATATATGTGTGTGTGTGTGTGTGTGTGTGTGTGTGTATATATATATATATATATATTCAAAGAAAAGTATTAGCAAAATTGACCAGATAAGGTTATCCACTATAAGTGTATTGTCAATAAAAATTTTTGGTAAACAAATACTCTGAAGTTATTTCCAAACGACTAAACGACTAATTTTAGTGATAGTAGAAGATATGTTAAAATTCTGGATTTTTAAATGTATTTTAGTAAATAGACCACTATGAGCTGGTTAAAATATGTTTTATAGCCATTTTTAAATTTAGAAATGATTTTTGTTATGGTATCTTTTTATATTTTACGGCTTTAATTAAATTTCTGATTTCTGTTCCAAACACTCCAATATAAGACAGTGTAATACACATTTTAACCATTAAATTTTGTAGATAATTTTGTGACTTTTTGGAGCTTATAACATCATGGGACTGATAATGAAAAATACGTGCATAAAATAGACTTCAGAAAGTTTCGTAAACTTGATCCTCAAAAATCTTTTTCCATAACTCAACAGCTAATGCATATAATCAAGATGTCTCAGCAGGGCTATTCTACAATTGTCATCATCTTAAAGAACCACGTCTCCTGCACGTGGTTCTAACTTTACAGTAGCTTCTATTGAGACAAGTAGCATCAACACAAACATGAACTGTGCATTCATGATCACAGTAGTCACAAAATACAGTACCATACTCAGTAGAACTCTTTGGTACTCTTAAAAACTCCCTTAAATCAAAGATTATGTGAATTTTGCACCAGCCTTGTGTCCTGGTGGTCAGAGGAACCATATCCCAAATGGTCAAATTATGCAGTACAAGTCTTGACCCTGAATGTTTGTGTACCAAAAATCTCAAAAGGAAAAAAAAAAATGGAAGAGAGGGATTACTTCATGATCATTTCCCATGGGGTGGGAGTAGAGTCCTTTTTCTTTTTCCTCTGTCAGTCTCTCTCTTTCAAGAGTGTATTGCAAAATATAACAAGGTATCATAATTTTTTTCCTGCCCTTAATTCTTTTTTTCTTTTCTTTTTTTTTTTTTTGAGAGGTTTTTTTTTTCACTATAGGGCGCGTGCGCTCACCAGACAGACAGAGAGAGACATAGAGACAGAAAGCAAGAAATCACCCCCCAGGGGGTATGGTCACGCCGCAATCCCTTCTCCTCCATTCTCCTCCCGGGATCTTGGACACGCACGCACGCACACGTGCCCGGCGTGAGTTTCAAGCCACCGGGTCCGGGACGCGAACCGCAGTCAACTATGTGGGAGTCCAGCGACATAGCCATTACGCTAACTGCTGGTTCCCTCCTGCCCTTAATTCTTGAGATCCTGTTATTACATGTTAAACATACTACTTTATTTGGTTATAAAATACTCCAACATCTGATTTTGTTTTAAAGATCCAAAAAGTCCTTCTTTCATATAGACTATGTCCTTCTATGGAGAAAAAGGCAATAGGCAAACAAGTGGATACATACATGTGTAGAAAAAAAAATAAAACTCAGACTCCATTTCTCTACTATACACTTACAACACAGATCACTTCTGTAATCATAAAATGTGTGGGGCTTTCTCCTTACAAGCAAGCAATTAACTCTGCAGTGGACACTAGCTGAACATCCTATAAACCAATTCAATTCTGATGCCATTCATCTGGACATAGTGTCAGATCGCATTCCTTAAGGGCTCAGTCCCATATGACTGCCCTTACTTCAGATACCAGCAACAGTCCAGCCTCTGAGATTTCTGGCTGACTGGCTACAGGTGGGAATTGCCATAACCCCCTCTGTAGGCTCAATAATTTTCTAGACAGCTCACAGAACACAGAGAAGCGCTTACTTTACTGTTCACTACAAAAGTTTTTATAAGGATACAAATAAACAGCCAGATGAAGTGGTTCACAGGGTGGGTTGAGAAGAATCCCAAGCCTGGAACATCCATACCCATGGAGTTGAGACACAGAGCCCTCTCAGCATGTGGATGAGTTCTTATTCACCTTTCCACACGCCTCCATATGTTTTGCTGTCCAAAAGCTCTCTGAGCCCTGCTCTTTTGTGTTTGTATGGAGACTTTATTACATAAGCATGATGAAATCATGGAAAACTGTGTGCTTGGATAAAAAATATGATTTAACGTTACAGACTGAGCGGAGAAACCTAGCAAGGCCTTGGTCTTGGATTCTCGTGGCCTCTCTGTTCAGTATTCCTTCCTCCCGGGTATGGGGCTAGAACCCTCTTACATGAGGGCCTTAATTTCATCTCCAGTTCTGTAGCCTGCTTTGGAATGCTTCAGAAACTAAGGACAAAAGGACAAATAGTTATGAGCCAGGAACTGTAGACACCAACACACACATCTGTCTTTATAATATCACAGAATATGTGTCAATTTGTTGTGGCAAACACAATTCAACTTGAAGAAGGTGGAGAGGGCCTGAGGGGGAAGATGCTATTTTTATAGGTGGCTTATGTATCTGTGTAGGATGTTATATAACATAATGATGGAGCAGACCTGAAGAGGCCTCCTGTGCGGTTTCTTGGAGGAAACCATCGTGGTTAGAAATGACAGTAAGTAGAAAGATGTCAGAAATGTGGGCATGTCGGCCAAATTGGAGCAACGATCAGCAGGTCAATGTGTCTGAATCTGAGTGAGCAAAGAAGAGTTGTAAGACATATGTTCTTCAACAAATTGCCCAAAAAGTGATTCTTAGGATTTATGTGTTTATAACTGACGTATCAGCAAAAAGAAGTCACCGATAAAGGATCCCATGGAGCAAAAACATTGAGCTGTTTCCTCCTTCTATGGTAAAAGCTGTTCTAAAACAGGTACGTAAAGAAACTTCCCCTTTCAAGGTGTGACTTCAAAAGCCTCAATTCACTTGGGGATGTTTTGCTATCAGACTCCTCAACATTTTTCCTTTTGAAACATAATCATTTACTTTACAGAGACTGGAAGTATACAATTCTCAATCTTCCTCTTCTGACTGACCTGCTACAAATTGGGATTGCCACAATCTGTTTTCCAAAAGTCATTATTTAATAAATTGTATTTTTCAGATTGTTTTCTCTGTAAGGCCCATTGTGCTCTCCAAAAGTTAATTTTGAAATGTAGAACTATAGCCAAACTTCTTATTTAAAATAAGAAATTAGTACACCTTCAGAGTTTTAGAATAAAACAAGCTTTGAAGGCCGGTTGGTGGTGTGGTGGTTAAAACAGCTGGATCTCACTTGGGCATCTGGGCCGTTCAAGTTCCGAATCCAGCAGCTTGAGAAACACACCAGGCATGTGTGCTCAAAATCCTGAAAGGAAGGAAAAATGAAGACGGAATTGTGGTGTGATTATCTCCCACTGGGAGTGCTTTCTCAATTTCCCTCTCCCTCTCTCTGATTCTGCCCAGCTCATATTCCTTCTGGCAAAATTGAAAAAAAAATATTATGACAAAATGATAAAAAATTATTAGATTTAATACTTAATGTAAGCATACCTTATTTGATTACTAATATACATTTATCACAACTAATACATCATTTAATAATCAACTTATCGGGACCAGCAGTTAGCGTAATGGCTATGTCGCTGGACTCCCATGTAGTCGACCGCGGTTCGAGTCCCGGGCCCGGTGGCTTAAACTCACACTGGGCGCATGTGTGTGCGTGCCCAAGATCCCAAGAGGAGAATGGAGGAGAAGGGATTGTGGTGTGGCCATCCCCCCTGGGAGGT
Source organism: Tupaia belangeri chinensis (assembly GCF_000334495.1). Lineage (NCBI taxonomy): Eukaryota > Metazoa > Chordata > Mammalia > Scandentia > Tupaiidae > Tupaia > Tupaia belangeri. The sequence continues at coordinate 4,438,186 of NW_006159730.1, read as the reverse complement.
GATTTCTCGCTTTCTGTCTTTCTGTCTCTCTCTGTCTGTCTGGCAAGCACACATGCCCTATAGCAAAAAAAGAAAAAAAAAAAAAAAGAAAAAAAAATCAACTTTATCAAAAATAAAACCAAATAATCATTTAAGAGTCTAGAACTAAATAACTTCCCCATATTTTTATTTTGTTCACAACGTTATCCATTTCCCCTGAACACCTGAGGTGTTGTCAATATTGCAGAGATGCTCGCCTCCCTACATTCAGCTATGTGGAACTAAACACTCTTAGCTGCACTTGTGTAGAGCTCTCTGAATGCAGGACAGGTCTTCATCAAAGCTCTTTTGGACCATGGACTCTCCTGTCAGTCCAGTAGCTTTGACCCTTTGGTGAAAGAGCACTTCCCAGAATGACTTCAAACTGATCATCTTTCTCTCAGCATGAGCAATAGAGATCACTGACTAACGCCACTTTTATAGCTTAGCCAACACGTTTCTCAATGAGTGTTTTTTTCTTATGGTGTCACCTCTGTTCCCTTAGTCAAAAATCTCTTCAAATGGTATCTGCATGAGGAAAGGCCATTAGTGTGATGAGAGCCTAAGACCTCACTGCTTGCTGACCAGTGCCAGCAGGCAGTTCTGAATTTCTTTACTTTACAGTCTTTGTTTTCAGAGGCAACAGCAAGAGTCTCACTACTGAATGGTCCCCACTAAGGTTTGATTTAAATTTGCTTATAAAGCTAATGTTACTGCACTATAGTCCTTTTATTAAGTTCTCTTAGGAAGTCCTCTACTAACTGGCTTCTTTACAAACTGATTCTGTACTATAAAGGAATCATATCTCTTCCAAAAAGGAAAGAATATTTTAACTGGTATTCCCTGGCAAGAGTCCTATGAAAATGATGAGGAGAATGATTAAAATGAACTTAGAAAATCTGCTTAACACTGAAAAATGAAAAGGTAATAGTCTTTGCATGTTAAGTAAATCTGAAATGGTACCTGAATAGATTCTCCACAGTCAACAAAGGATCTGCAAAGCACAAAGAAAAGAAGCTAACAATCAAGAGCAGTTAGGTCTGTGGAGAGAAGGTGTTTTCTGAGGTTGGAAAAACTGGTTTGATGGCGAATTATGATCATTAGGGACCAGCACTGTGAGCACCACACAGTGAACAGAGGTGATGCACTATAGGGCCTCGAGTCTTATAGTCAAGACCCAGACTCTGGAGTGAGCTTAACAATTTACAGTTCAAATTGGATAGCACCATGAGTAAAAGAATATAACCCAAGATTATCCTATGCAAACCAAGGTATACCTGTACTCAAATAATTCACTGAATGATAAACTCACCTAGCAAACATTTATCTTTTGAAAGCTCATTTGTTATTCCAATAATCTTTGGACAAAATTATTATTACTCTAATATTTAAAAAAGGAAGCAATGAAAGAATAAAGTAGATAAATGTCAACCTCCTATAAACTTCCAAAATTTGATTTTCAATATGTAGATAATTCTTGGCTAGACTAGAATTTGATTTTTCATGCTGATAGGATCGTTGCCAAAAGGAATCTAAGAAATTCCTTATGACCTCTAGAGATGGATGAGTCTTAATAACTAAAGAATTCTATTTGCAAGACATCAGGACATGAACACAAAGTTTGGAAATAAGAAAATAAAGATAGTTTAATATACAAAATAAGGGATGAGAAAATTAGAGTATCCAGGAGAATGGAGGCCTTCAGGATGGCAGGTGATGAGAAGAGGAAAGGGAAACAGAAGTGAAGAGAAGAGAGGAGAAAAAACAGAGTTTGGAACTCTAGACTGAGTATAGCACTAACAGAAATTGCTTGGGGCAGGGGGGACCTCCTGACTCAAGCGACATGGAAGAAAAGACAAATATAATATTTAAATATTAGACACTTGGATATATAAAGTAAAACTAAAAAGGTGGGCAATTGGGTTCATGAGAAGCCATTCAAGATTTTAGTAAAAGACTAAAACCAACTACCTAAAGCAAGGATCAGTAAACATTTTCTGTAAAAAGCCTAGTAAATGATTTTGGTTATGTGAGCCATGTAGTGTCTATAGCAATGACTCAACCCCTCCACTGTAGCACAAATGAGTAATTGATACAAACCAAGGGCTATGATCATGTTTCAATGAAGTTTTATTTATGGACATTAAAATTACAATTTCATACAATTTTCTCATGTCAGAAAATCTTCTTTTGAAATTTTTTTTTTGAGTTGTCTATTTAAAAATATTAAAACCACTCTTAGGCCATAGTCCATATGAAACATGGTGAACTGAATTTGGCCCAAGTTTATAAATTATATCTTAAAAAATCACACACTTCTTCATTTAGAACTGTGGCCACTACAGGTTGCTTTTTGGTCTCTGGCTTCATGTTGCTCCATACATACATTTCTATAGTTTCTACAGTTCACATTCCTAATTATAAAAAAAATAAAAGCAGCTCTAGTAGAATTAGTATTAGCTCTCTCTGTGGTCATAGAGCTTGTAGTTTTCTTGTAATAGACCATTATCTGTTAAGAATTTCATTTCATCAGTGTAATTCTTTTCTGAATACAAAGATTTTTTTTTTCTAGAGATTTTTCGCTATAGGGCGCGTGCGCTCGCCAGACAGAGAGAGACATAGAGACAGAAAGCAAGAAATCACCCCCCAGGGGGGATGGTCACGCCACAATCCCTTCTCCTCCATTCTCCTCTCAGGATCTTGGGTACGCACGCACGCACACGCACCCAGTGTGAGTTTTAAGCCACCAGGTCCGGGACGCGAACCACAGTCGACTACGTCAGAGTCCAGCGACATAGCCATTACACTAACTGCTGGTTCCCTGAATACAAAGATTTAATACCAAATGTATCTTACAAAGGAGAAAACAGCTTAAGCGAAATTTGTTTCTTGTTTTAGTCTTAACCATTGTATTATATGGACCAAATAATTATAAAATTTATATGTAGATACTAAACACCAAAAAGATTAAGCTATTTAATACCCCCTACTCTCCAAGGTTGTTGAGTATGAGGTTCTACAATCTCATCTGTCCACACAGTGAATCCAGTGGAGATAGCAATATTAAATATCACAGTATTGAAATTAGAACTTCTTAAAATAATTTAAACTGCTAACATAATTGATAAAAAGAAATGGTAAAGGCACACATAATTACATTTTTATGAAGTTAATGTATAAAATATCAGGTTCTGATCTTAAGTTAGAATTGTATTGTCTCAAGGGAACTGAAGAGGACTCATGAAAATTCAGATATAAGATAGGATTCTGTAACACAAACACCCTTAAGAGCACAGCCTATTCTTCCCTGAACTTGCATCATAATAAACTTATGGCCTTGATGTTGACACTTTTTGGATACCTTGAAGACATCTCAAATGATTTGCAGTTCGAAGGCCAGAATATCGGTCAGCTTTAAATTTAACCTTGTAAAGAGAAGATTATAACAGATCAACTTTATTATCCTCTGTGATAAAGAAATGGTCTTTAAGAAGAAAAAAAAAAGAATAGATTTTTATTGATTGTGTAATTATTGTCCCTGAGGTAGAGGGCTATTTTCATCCTGTATTAAGTCCAGAGAATTACAGATCATCCTTTGGGGAATCCCTGCACAAATATTATAGATGTTCCATCAGAGGTTTTCTAGAGAATTGGGGGTATAGGTACAGAGATGATGAGCTTCCAGTCTCTTTTCCATGGTTTCAAGTACAGCATCTCAGTTTTTATCTGTCTTATCCTTTTGGCCATAAAACCTATTTTAAAGAAGGACTATTGCTACCCTCAAAATTAGAGAAAAAAAAACTATTTTTCAAATAACAAACTTATCGGTGGACAGATAGTGGTACAGAGGCAAAATGTGTCACTCTGCATGTCCCATATGAGAAGGTTTCTGGTTCATCTGAGGACCTGGGTATGTACATGCCCATGATCTGGGGCTGGCTGATGGCCAGGGTGGATTGTGGCATCAGGACTCATTTGGGGGTTACTCTCTCTCTTTTTCTCTCTCTTTCACTGTGTCTCTCTCATTTATGGAAAAAATAAGTAAAAAAAAAAATGTATGTACTTATAAACATGTCCTCAGCTAGATAAAGCAATATTATGAGCATTTTTAATACTAATGTCCATAACTAGAGCCATCTAATAGGGACTATAATCAGACAAAGGAACACTATAATTTAATATTTCTAGTAGTTATTTAGATGAAGAAACTAAGACTCAGAATAAACTGCATAGTGGCTTAATCATGCATGTTTATTCTAGATGGGAAACCACATTTAGTATGTTGTGATGATGCTCAGGGAATGATTGTTAAGTAATTTAAAAAAAAATAAGTTTCAGGAGAAAAAAAAACAGTAAAACTATTCTTATCAAAATTTTTAAAAAATGCATATTTGATGACTGCAGTAAGCCATATAGCCCCAGCTAGGTACTACTTTGTAGTATGTTCATTCTACTCACTGAGGTTTATGCCTAAAGTCAGACTTGGGTTCATGTATAGGTATATATCAGCTGCGCTTGCTATTGGAAATATTTAGATTAAGTTCATTAGCAAATCAATTAAACGGGGTGGGGGGGGAGGCATAGAAAGCAACCATGGATACCAGAGACAATGTGGGAGGAGGGTGGGACATGGGAACCAAGGATGGCAAAACAAAACAAAACAAAACAAAACACAAAGTATACAAGACATAAGAAATGGAAAATTATTGGCTGATAACATGTATGTTGATGTACTTGATTGAGCCAATATACAGGGTATTTTGGATAGAAAATTCATTTATTTGTATGTTGTAATGATGTATAGTGAATTAATGTAAAAAAGAAAAAAAAAGAAACTAAGACTCTAGATTATAAAAGGATAATAAAAAAGTAAAGGGAAGTCATCCTCTATCAAACAATGCTGGTGTTCAAAAATAAAAAACAAAACTGCAAACAAACAAACAAAAGCAGGTTAACAGCAGCTGGCTGTATCAGAGGAAATAACGGATGGGCTAGTCCCCTAGCACAGTAGGTAAATACTGTGCATTGAGAGGCTGACTGCAGTTTGAATTCTGGACCGGGCAGCCTGAAAAACACTGAAACCAGCAGATGATGTAACGGTTACATTGCTGGACTCCCACACAGTCAGCCACAGTTGGAATCCCAGACCCAGTGGCTTAAAACTCACACCAGGCACATATGAGAGCACATGCGCCCTATAACAAAAATTTGTAAAAAAAAAAAAAAAAAAAAAGTGAAAGAAAAACATGCTGTGCTTGTGTGTGTGTATCCAAAATAATAATGGGATGAAAAAATGGTGGAAAAAGAATTACAGCATGACCAGCCCCATTAGGAAGTGCAGTCTCTCTCTCTAGCATTTACCCTCTGGTGAATTAAAAAAGAAATAAAAAAAAAAAAAAAAATATATATATATATATATAATCACATAGAAGTACAAGTTTGCACTTTATCTGACATTAGATAGGCCTTAGAATAGTCTCAATTAGTCTCAGTTGAAAATTAAATAAGGACTAGTGAAGAACACAAAGTACTAAATTATTCCTATGAGAAAAATTCAGAAACGGATGTATTTACCTGGAAAAGGAGATCTCTATAGTGAAAAGTCACTGCCTCAAGTTATTATTAATTACAATAAAATTTTCAGCATACATAAAACTGCTATATGTAAGAAATATGTAAAAATAATGTCCATATTTTTAGTTTGAGATCTTTTGTGAGTCAATAAAATGTGAAACAAAAAGTTTAGTATGGACAAGAGGGAGGGAAAGGGGAAGGGAAGAAAAGTAAAGTACGTCTAATTGACAAAAAATAAGAAGCTATTTGCTGATGATAATGTATATAGTAATACCTCTTTATTGACTGATATGTATGGTATTCATGCTGAAAAAAGAAATGTTATACAGTATAAAGATATATATGATTAAGTGTAAATAATATATATATAATATACAATAGATATATATAGTATATTATACATGTGCATGTATAATAAATATATACATATACACAATATATATAATGGCAAGATAATTTAACTTGCTATAAGTAAGCCACCTTGATTAAAAAAAAGGAAAATTTTTAATACTGCAATATCTGTGAGAAGATATGAGATATTATTTCATCCCTAGATAGCTTTAGCATTAAAAAATGCATTCTCAGGACCAGCAGATGGTGTAATAGTTATGTCATTGGACTTCTTCGTAGTCGACTGCAGTACAACTCCTGGACCCAGCAGCTTAAAACTCATGTCAGGAGTGTGTGCATGTGTGCCCAAATCCCAAGAGGAGACTGGAGGAGAAGGGACTGCAGTGTGGAAATCCCCCCCAGGGCTGGGTGTGATTTCTTGCTTTCTGTCTCTCTCTTTCTCTCTGTCTGTCCAGCAAGCATACACATCCTATAGCTAAAACCTCTCTTAAAATAAAACTGCATTCCCTACTCTGGCTTCTCTACACAATTTCACTGCTTCATCTTCTCAAATATGTATCAGGAAGAAAATGCAGGGTTTTCATTCTGGTAAGACTATCTCCTGTAGTTCATGTGTCCTCTTCACACTTTCAGTTTGCTCTCCAGCACACACCTATCCTCCCAGCTCTGGTTTTTTACTAGTCTACTAATCTACACAGGTAAGGCATGGAAACCTTAATAAGAACAGCAACAACAACAAATCTGGTAAAAGGTCTTTGCTGTTCATAGTATTAGTGCCACAGTTTCCAATCACATATGAACAAATACAAGCAGATTACTTCCAGGATAGTCATGCATAACTCAACAATGTAGATACATTCTGAGAAGTGCTGTTAGGTGGTTTTGTTCTTGTGTGAACATCAAAGAATACTTACACAAACCCAGATGGCAAAGTCTTCTACATACCAAAGCTGTAAGGAATAGCCTGTTGCTCCACTGTCATATATGATGCCTGTCATTGACCCGTGTCATTATGTGGTGACTATCCTAGAAGTTTTCTCTGATACATATAATGGGTTTGCTTTCAGCTTTTCCAAAACCCAAAAATGCTAGATACTAGGTCTTGACACCTTTTAGCCTTTGTCTCACAATCTCTTCCACAGCATCCATTAGCCCTGCCAGGCTCCCCATTGTCTACTGACCCTTTTCTTTATGAGGTCTACTCATGACTCCATTTGTATGGACTTCTCAGTGCAGCCCAACTGTGACTTTCAGGCCTATCAGATACTGCCACGGCTTCACTCATATCTTCTCAGCACTTCTATTTCCATCTTAGAGCCTTACTAAGAATCAAGTGCAGAGTCATTCAAACTGAATTCTACTTATACTTACAAAGTCAATTCAACAGTCCTACTGCATCTTTTCACTTTGAGCACCTGCTATCCTGCCTGAGGATTGCTTTCTTTGATCATGAAAGCTTGATTGTTTCTGAGCATGAGGCTACAGTAACACCTCTGAAGATATCCTTTAACCGAAGATCAACAGGCCAAAAACCTCCAGATTTTGCTTATCTCAAGTGAGACAGTTCTGAGGTGAGTTCTATTGTATCTCTTCTAGTTCACCAGCAGGATCAAGTCCCGCTTGTCTGAAATGACTTATAATCACATCTTATTAGTTTCCTCCTCCTCTTTGCTGACTCACTTTCTCTGTCTCACTTTCTCTGAAATAGACTATGGATACCACAAATCCTTACACCTCAGGTTCTGGCTCCAAGCAAACCCAGACTAAGTTAAGGTATCTTCGTATCTTCACACTTGTATTTTCTAAAGAACTTAACTAGTTTTTATGTAACATTAAGAAAATAATTAACAACTGAGGGGCATGGTGGCGCCCACCCTATGACAAGAAAATAATTAACACTTGAGGAAAAACAAAGAATTCCAGTCTCTGTATAAAGTGTATCCACAACAAATGGTACACTCACACCCCTGGGAAAAAGGCATATATTTCCCTAAATAAACAACATTTAGACTAGGACAATTTAAGTCTTTGTAGTTCCCAGCAGCTCCAAGTGAGATTGCTCGCAGAACACTCTGTGATTCTCTGATCTTGGAAGAAAGGGTTTGGTCATAGAAATATTTTGTTTTAACACAGTTTCCTTATCAATTCCACTACAATGATGAGAACTTTTTTTTTGTTTTGTTCAAGAAAAGAAAGCAAATTACTTACTGCGTTTTTCTTTGGCTCCTGATCAAATTGACACCTCAAGAAATCCTGCACACAATGCGTCTTCATGTTTCTGCACACGCAGTGGTTAAATGTGCTCATTTGGGTAAGTTATAACCAAATACATAAGTAAAACTGTTGTCTGTGACAGTAGATCTGACTTTGGGGATACATATGAATTGCTAAAGTTCTAATGCATTTCAGCATTGACATTACAGCACAGAAATAAAACATTCTTGCAATCATTTCCGGCATTCCAGATGGTGAAGAATGTTGAAATAATTCAGTGGAAGGTAAAGCTGACTTACCCGAATCATCATGACTGAACATCTGATATCATGAATTGTATCATAGATCTTCTTTGAGACATCCACAAATTGATTATCATCAAACACATTTAATGAATTCTTATTTAAAGCTTCCAAGGCAACATTCACTTGGGTTACAAACTCAGGAATTACTGTAAAAATAAGTACAAAAAAGAAGACTGTAATCTTTGAACTTGTGGATTTCTATAGTTTGCAGGAAATGTAAGGTTGTATTTTTAAACAAATAGTTGATTAATAGAGTTTTCATTTTTTTAATGCAGTTATAAAAAGTTTCAGCAGGGTTACTTGGATATCTGAAAATTAAAGGGAATCAAAGACAATAAAAGTCATTTTTAGATAAATGTTTTAAAAGATTATCTTTACCCTTAATGTCATTTTTGCTTTCAATGAACCTGGGGCAATGTAATAATTTATCTTTCTATGTAATATAAGCCTAAAAACTATAAAAAGAAGTCCGTGTGAAAAACAGTTGGAATTGTATATATAAAGATATTTATAGAGAAAGTATTTGAGTTTTAAGCAGAAGAAATTTTAAAGGTACAAATTATATCTTCTAGAAATAATAAAAGTATTAATAAATTAAAGTTTTAATAAAGTAATAAAATTGTTTTACTAAAATGTTTTTTCCTATAATCAAAAAGATTAATGAAAATAAATTGGCAACCTCATATACAAAATATTCCTAAAATAACACAACTCTAAATAAAATTAAGATGCATCTGTCAGTAGGGCTAATCCTTAGATTATCTTTTATCATTATTATTGTTTTTTAAATTCATTGTCGTGAGCTCACGCACACACATGTGAGGGGATGAGAGAGAGAGAGAAAAAATAAAATAAAAACACCCTCTGGAGGGACTGGTCTTGTTGCAGTCCCCTTCCTCCAGCCTTTAATAGTTGGATAATTAAGACACAGAAAAACAAAAAATTTGCTCCACAGACATTTGGCTATTACATAGCAGAACAGAGATTTGGACTCTGGCTGCCAAAATGCAGAGTCTACTCTCTAAATGCCATAGTACTTATATTGAGGAAACTTCCATTCCATGTTAAGATGCAGGCAGATTAATTTTTAGAGCAATAACTCTAAACCTGGAAGGTATACCAATATTGATATATATTACCTTTTTCTATATCCAAATCCTTATCTGCATATATGGCATACCATCTCTTCAATTGACTATTGTGCTGCTTGTAGAAATACCTGAGACTGGAAAAGTTACAAGGGATAGAGGTTTACCTGATTGACAGTTCTGGTAGCTGGAAAGTCCAAAAGCATAAGGCTGTCATCAGGCAGACTACATTACAACGTGGCCTCAAAAGAAGTGGGGATGGCGGGAACCAGCAGTTAGTGTAATGGCTATGTCGCTGGACTCCCACGTTAGTCGACCGCGGTTCGTGTCCCGGACCCGGTGGCTTAAAACTCATGCCGGGCGCGTGTGCGTGCGTGCCCAAGATCCCGAGAGGAGAATGGAGGAGAAGGGATTGCAGCATGATCATCCCCCCTGGGGGTGATTTCTCGGTTTCTGTCTCTATGTCTCTGTCTGTCTGGCGAACGCACGCGCCCTACAGTGAAAATCTCTCCAAAAAAAAAAAAAAGAAGTGGGGATGGTGAGCTTATGTAGAGAGTCATACCTTGGAGTAGCCATCTTCCTTATATAATAACCCTTTCTGGAGAGAATTAATCCCTTCTTATGAGAGATACAACTCACTGGGTATTGCAACACATCATTAATTCATTCATGTGAATGATACATCCATAGTCTAGTTACTGCCAACTAGACCTCAGCTCAAAAAGCTCCACCACCACCCAATGCCACTACACTGGGGGTCAAATTTCAAAATATTAACTTTTGAGGGCAAAACCCATATCTAAACCATAGCATCATTCCTTATCATTCTATCTGCCATATTCTTTTGTTTTTATCTACCATATTCTTGATGTGCAGAAATATTGGTATTATCTATGAATTTATATAGCCCCTTGTTTCTTCTACCTACTAAAATATAGTAACCACTCAACCTGCCAGAGTAATCAACATGCCTCTCTTTGTCCATTCTCTTAGAAAACTGTCCAATAAAAAAAAAGTCATCTAGTTTCATGTGGCTATTACAAATTAAATTAATTAACATAATGTTTAAACTTCAGTTCCTTACTTAGTCACGCTTACCCCATTTCAAGTGTTCAATAACACATATAGCTAGTAACTACCATTTGAAGAGTGGAAATACATCCTTTATCATAGAAACTTCTGGGATAACAGAAACTTTTACTGTGTGATAGTACTCTATAGTGAGATACTACCAAATCTCTGTCTCACTTTTAGTAGGTGGAATAAGAAAACCAGGGAGAAAGAAAACTCATACTACCTTACCTAGGAGAAATAGTCCCAAATCACAGTTCTCATCTATATGGATATGACTTGCAAATATATCTCTAATCGAGACCTTTCTCATGAATTCCAGAACTGTATTCAACAACTTATTACAAAATTCTATTTGAATCTTTTATAACCCAAAAACTCATCTTATTTAAATCAAAACACATCGTTTTCTACACCAGAAAAAGAATTTTCCTCTACTATATTCGATCTTGGTTCCCAGTCACCCATAAAATCCAGGTGTCTTCATTGACTTCCTCCTCTTCTTTATCCTTTATATCCAAATGTCCAGTAAAATACAGTCTGCTCTATCATGTAAATAAATCCTAAATCTATTATCAATTTTTAGCCCCCACTGCCTCTAGCCTATTTGAGCCCACACTGCTGTCCTTCCCCTGCTTACCTCCTTCAGACTCATTTTATGTACAATCCAATTAATTAAGCCTGCTCTCAGCAGTAAGTACAACAGTATCTGCCACTCAATCAGTCATGTTATAAATGAGTCATGTCACCACAGTGTTTATAAGTTTTTAAATTTTTTGAAACTTTTTCCCATTTGAATCTTAAGTGATAGGCTAGACACTTAATAATTGGATAACTGAATAAATTGAGTTATTAAATGAATGAATGAATAAATGTAAAAATCGTACAAAAATGTAGTTACAATTGCAACATGTCCAGCTTGAATTTTAATGTGATTTAGGTTTTGTTCATAATTAAGGAGCTCCAAAAATTTAGTTATGCAGACTTATAGGAACATTCCAATATGCTTAATGAACTCATCATTACTTTTTAGTACTAATAAAAGAGGAGGGAACTCTTTTAAAATGTATCTAATTATTTCACATTTCCTTCAGATTATGAAATGAACAGCAAACTACTCACCAAAACTATTCTAAAGAACACGATGAAGTGGCTTCTAGCCTCTTTGACATCCTCTATTAAGTCTCAAACTGTAGCTAAATACCAAGAGATGAGATATCAACATTTGTAGTAACGTTTTATTTGGAAAACTTTACTCACAATCTTCTCCACTAAAAAATATTTTTCTCACATATCTATCAAGTGGGCAATACAGTAATAATTTAATTTTCTCTCTCAACACCTTCAATCTGTTATTATTGTCTCTATAACAGTGTAGCAGCTCCCAGCATTTTCTTATATAGATCTTGGCAAAAAAAGAAAAAAAAAAGAAAAGACATAAAATTATGTAAAGGTCTCATTTTTACTACCATAGAAGATAATGTGAAAGAGATTTAGGGTTTGGAGAGAAATACAACATAGCCTTTTAATTATTGCAACATGATTTCATTTTAACTCCTCTAGGGCCCTTTTACTAATAAACTAATATTAGTTCCAATTAAAATAAGATCTTTCAGAAGCAAATGTTTAATTTCCAAAGTACAGATGGAAACTACTACTTTTTCACTCTAACAGCATAAATGAACTATTCAAAGCTGATATGTAATACATTTCTCATTTCATTAGCTTAAACATCAGCTGTGGGTGTGCTTCACTTATACTATGGACATATGGTTGGTTGGATCAAACGAGGAGTAAAATTTTTTTAATGCCTTCAAGAAAATACAAAGTGAGTATAATTAAATAGCCAGTTAGCGGTAATTTAGAAAGAATAACAAATTAACAAACCTGTCTTGAATCCATAATCTACTCAGGTTTCAAGAAAATTAGGTTTTCACATAATATACAATCATGCTATATAATCATTGATCAAAAAGAGGGATACCTTAAACAAATTCATTCTAATCAATTGAAATGCCAGGGAGGATAAACTGTGCTGAACTTTGGAGTGCAAATTTATTAAACAAAGATGGCCTTTGGGTCAATACATTGTCAGCTTCAAATAAAATATCTCATCTATTTCAAACTGCCAAATTACAAACCAGTTCTGAGCTCTTTTGAAGTCTGTACATTCTCTGTCAACTTTATTCAGAATATATAGAATAATAGGAAACATTCACTGAGCACTTACTCATCTTGGCAACTGTGCTAAGCATTGTATATGCACGTCTCATTTAATCCTCACAGCAGCCCTATTGCGATCCCACTTGAACCAATGAGGAAACTCAGGTCACGCAGCTAATAAGCAATGGGCTGATAATGGAGACTACAGAGCCTGCTCTCTGAACCCTAAAGCCGCACTGCCTCCTATTGATAACTAAAGTCCTTGGGCTTTTGAACTGCTGTGCTCCTGCGGGAATTAATGGTAATTTTCTGACTATGAGGTTAACAAACCTGCAGAGCCAGATTCTTCTAGACATTGAGCTTTTCATAGTAACTCAATAATATTTCACCCATTCTTAATTCTTGCTAACTTCATTATGTGCTTTTGAAAGTAAGAGTGGGTACATAATTATTGAATTAAATAGGTCAGAAAAGAATTCTGACTCATTACAGGTAATGACCTGAAATGATGTCATCAAATTATGTTTTCTATCATTTGTAAAATCCAGATTAAAAATATTTTTAATTATACTATTATCTTTGAAAACTACTAATGGGAGAGGAATCTGCCTTTGAAAGTTCACATAATGCTAAGTCATCATTCCTTTATGCTGTGTTAAGTAACTGGATAGGAATTAATAATAGTGGAAAGCGCAATCCAGCATATGAATGATTTCTATAAATACTTTATACCCTCATTTTTTTGTTTATTTAACAGACTCTAATTATTACGGTTTATATTCATTTGATATTTAGAGAGCCAATATTATATAACAGAAGCACGTTTGCTGCTTTATAGAATATATATTATACAACTCAATAACTGTTTAGGACTTCGCCTTTGCAAATGATGTGTTATAAAGTACTGACTCACTGTTCTGTATGACACATCACATGGTTAACAAGAGTAGCACTTCTGACCTCTCAATTATAATAGTCTCTGACCTTTCACGCATCTGGAATATCTCCAAAAAGCAAAATTAATTAATTAATTAAAATAATAGAGAGAAAGGACTTAGAAACATAGCTTCATGAAGCTGACACTATGCTTTTCCCAAAACTCTGGTAGAGAGATTTTCTACCTAAGGAATTTTGATATAAGGCAAAAATTTAGCTCTTTCACACTTTCCCTCATATCATTTTCCAGTTTATTAACATCATCGTAACTGGTTAAATAGTATGACTGTCGGGATCAGCACTTAGTGTAATGGCTATGTCGTGGACTCCCATGTAGTCAACTGCAGTGAGAGTCCCGGACCCGGTGGTTTAAACTCAGGTGCATGTGCATGTGTGCCCAAGATCCCAGGAGGAGAACGGAGGAGAAGGGAGTGCAGTGAGGCCATCCCCCTGGGGGGTGATTTTTCACTTTTTGTCTCTCTGTCTCTCTCTGTCTTTCTGGCAAGTGCACACACCCTATAGCAAAAACCTCTCCAAAAAAAAAAAAATATATATATATATATATATTATCACTTTGAAAGTATTTAAAATTGGTCTTGGGGCTAGTAATATTCTATGATGACCTCTGCTCACTTCTGTACCACTCTATTTTAATGAAGTTAATAAATTTCTTTTAAAAAAAATTGCTGGACTGGCCTCATGTGCTAGTATCTGAGGGAGCCTAATTGTACATGCCCAACCATGTGGTTCAAACCCCAGTGTATGCACAAAATCCCGAAAGGATGAAGAAATAGAGGAGAAAGGATTGCTACATGCCCGCACTGCACTGGGAGGTGCCTTCTGCCTTCTGTCTTTGTCTCTGACAAGCACACATGCCCTCTGCCAAAGATTTATTTAAAAACATTTCTCTAAGATTTCAATGATCGATACTACTAAATACAATATCAAACTTCTTAAAATAAATGAATTTAAATGTTAACAGATGTAATAGCTAATCCTCAACATGGCCCCAAATGATCCTGGTCTCCTAGTATTCAAAATCTCTATATACTCCTTTTCTATATAGTACCAGATCTATGTGCCCAACTAAAAACAGCAGAAACAATGTTACGTTACTTCCCAGGCTAGGTTAAAAAAGACACTGTAGATCCCATCTTGGTCACTCTCTATCACATACTGCTTGCCCTAGATATTTTAGTTGTTATGCTGTAAACAGCCCTATGGAGATGCCTGCATGACAAGGAATTGAGGCTGTTAGCCACTAGCTAGGATATGAAGGCTTGGCCCAATGGCCAGGCAAGTGAATTTCAGCTCCAATGAAGACTTCAGATAACTGTAGCCACAATGACATCTTCACTGTAATTTCATGAGATACACTGAGTCAGAACCACCCAGCTAATTCACTCCTAGATTTTCTGACTCCCAGAAAATGTGAAAGGAAAATGAATGTTTGATACTTTAAGCTGCTACTTTAAAGTTATTTGTTTCACAATAATTACTATGCCAAGAAACCAGTAAGTTCTTTTTATTTCTTTTTTTAGATTTACGTATTATTTTCTAAGAGAGAAAGGCACCCCCAAAAAGCGTCTTCATGCCATGATCCATCCTCAGGTGCAAGGGTGTTTCAACATATGCAAGACCATAAATATAATACACCATATTAAGAAAGATAAATACCAAATGATCATTTCAATTGATGCAGAGAAAGCATTTGATAAAACAACATCCTTTCATGATTAAGACTCTCAGTAAGATTGGTATAGAAGAGTTATTCTCTATACAATGAAAGCCATATATGAAAAACTAATAGCTAACATTATACTGAATAGGGAAAAGCTAAAAGCTTTTCCACTAAAAATTGGTGCTAGGCAAGGCTGCCCCCTTTTCCACTGCTTTTTAATATAGTGCTGGAAGACTTAAACAATACAATCAGAAAATAGAATGATATAAAAGGCATTAAAATGGCAAAGAAGAGTTGAAAAAAGCTTTATTCACAGATGACATGATGGTATACTTAGAAGACCCAAAGGTTTCCATGAAAAAAACTTCTCGAAGTAATAAATGAGTACAGTAAAGTGGCTGGATACAAAATCAACATCCAAAAGTGTATAGTATTTCTATATACAAATAACAAGTTGAATAAAGTAGAGCTGAAGAAAGGAATCTCTTTTACCATAGCCACAAATGTATAAGATGCCTAGGGATAAACCTAAATAAGGAAGTCAAAGACCTTTACAAAGGAAACTGTAAAAATCTTTAAAAAGATATTTAAAATGACGTAAAAAAGTTGAAGGAAATCTCATGTTCCTGGATTTGAAGAATTAACATGGTCAAATGTTAAAATGGCAATTCTACCCAAATTAATCTACATATGTAGTGCAATTCCAATCAAAATACCAGAGATAGTCTTTTTTTTTTGGAGGTTTTTGCTATAGGGCGTGTGCCTCGCCAGACAGACAGAGACAGAGAGACAGAAAGCAAGAAATCACCTCCCAAGGGGGATGGCCACGTCGCAATCCCTTCTCCTCCACTCTCCTCTTGGGATCTTGGGCACACACGCGCCCAGCGTGTTTTAAGCCACTGGGTCTGGGATGCGAACCGCGGTCGACTACGTGGGAGCCCAGTGACATAGCCTACCCTACGTGGGAGTCCAGTGACATAGCCATTATGCTAACTGCTGGTCCCCAGAGATAGTCTTCACAGATCTAGAAAAGACAATCATGGAATTTGTCTGAAATTATAAAAGACCTTGTATTGCCAAAGCAAACCTGTGAAAGAAGAGTGGATTGGGTGGCATATCACTCCCTGACCCCAAGCTATACTATAAAACTGTGATGATAATCAAAACACCACATTACTGGCACAAAAACAGACAGGTGGACCAATAGAATAGAACAGAGACCCCAGAAATAAATTCCAAAACTTACAGTCAACTGATTATTGACAAAGGATACCAGTTGATTCATTGGAAAAAGGAAAGCTTCTTTAGTAAATGGTGCTTGAAAATTGGGTATCCAGAAAGACAAAACTGAATCCCCTCTTTCATGATTAACAAAAATCAACTCAAAATAGATCAGAGATCTGAACTTAAGGCCTCAAACTATAAAACTACTAGTTGAAAACACTGGGGAAAATCTAGGAGATACTGGACTAGGCAAAGACTTCTTAAATATGATTCCTGAAGCACAGCCAACAATTGCTAAAATAGACAAATGGGACTATATCAGACTAAGAAGTTTTTGCACAGCAAAGGACACAGTAATTAGTGTGAATCAACAACCCTCAGAATGAGAAAATATTTTTGTAAAGTATGCCTCAAACAAGGGACTGATAACCAGAATACACAGGAAACTCAAGAGGTTCACTTGAAAAAAATGATTAACCCAATTTAAAGATGGGAAAATGAACTGAACAAAAATCTCTCTAAGGAAGACATATGAACAGTCAAAAAGCATATGAAGCAATGCTCAACATTCCTCATCATAAGAAAGATGCAGATTAAAACCACAATGAGATACCACCTAACCCCTGTCAGAATGACGAAGATTAAAAATACAAAAAGTGGTAAGTGCTGGCGGGGATGTGGTGAAAGGGGAACTCTCGTCCACTGTTGGTGGGAATGTAAACTGGTTCAGCCACTGTGGAAAACAATATGGAAGTTTCTCAAAGATCTACAAATAGAACCACCAATTGATCCTGTAATCCTACTTCTGGCTATCCAAAGGACAGGAGAATGCTCAGTCGGAAAAGTGCTTGCACATCAATGTTTATTGCAGCATTATTCACAATCGTTATGACATGGAACCAACCCAAATGTCCACAAACAGATGAATGGATAGAAAAAGTGTGGCACATATACTCTATGGAATACTATTCAGTCATTAAAAAAAAAAAAAAAGAAGACCCTGGCATTAGATAGAAAGTGGTCAGATATATGGAGGATCTATTGCTGAGTGAAACAAGCCAGGATATGAAAGAAAGATATTGTATGTATCCACTTAATATATAACAACTATCCACATTTTATGGTAGAGATAGAAATATTGGAAAGTGTAAAAGCAGTGAAAATAGTTAGGAAAGCTAAAATCAGTGTGGGACGGGGCGGGTGAATGGAAGAGTATAGAGAAGGATAGCAAGAGAACAAATAGAGAGGCATGACATTGGTGGGATACAGAAATGATTTATTATCAATGAGATTGAGTTCACAGTCTTTCTCTATAATATTGCAACTCATTAAAAATAATTAGGCATTCTTTTAGAACAAAAGTAACAAGTTGGAACTGAAATTCTAGTATATATTTATATATATATATATACATACAACTTGAGCAGATGTAGAATCCCCTAATCTTCAAAGTTTTAACCCAATTAATACATCAAAGGTATCACCTATAATCACTCAAATAAAAATATATTTTTTTGTTTAGGTAGTCATCTACTTTTATACCAACAAGATTTTATGTTGACCAACAAAGCTGATAATGGTATCAGATAGAATCTAATATATAATTGGATTCTAACAAGGGCATTTCTAGGTGCTGATGAAGATTTTTTTCATGTTGATGATAACACATATAATGTTCTCAACTGGACTGGTCTGAGAAGTATTTCATGATGGGTAAATTCTTTTCACAAGCCAAATGATATACAGTAATTGAAAGTTTAAAAAAATAATGAGAATAGTAAGAGTAATTGTGGGGACACGTTTAAGAGAGAGAATCTGAGGTGTGGGGACATGCTCTGAGCAAACACCACCTGTTCTTTTGGGGTTTGGCAGAACCTTGTAACTTGTCTTTCCCTGACCTTGGCTGTAGACAGAGCAAGGGTGGAAATTACTAGGGGCGTTCCAATGGACACATCTGATGGACTTCAAGAAACATCTTGACCCCAATTAGTAAAATCCAATCCCTGCTCTGCATCTGAAAGGTTCTTTAGCCTTCTCTGGGTGTGGCGGTGCACTCCTTATAGAGAAGTTCTTTAGCTCCTTCCCCACACCTAACAGCTAGCTCTCTGCATTAGAAAAGATGAGAGTTTCTCTTGATGGCATTATCACCAAGTGATACACCTGGCCTGGTATGACTAAGCCCTAATAGATTCGTTAACTGCTTCTTATTGTCTGTAACCTGGCAACCAATCTATGAAGTGTCATGAAACATACATGTGTAATGTCTCCTTGTACTGTAAATAAAGACATCCAGTT
This sequence comes from Tupaia belangeri chinensis, assembly GCF_000334495.1. Taxonomy (NCBI): domain Eukaryota; kingdom Metazoa; phylum Chordata; class Mammalia; order Scandentia; family Tupaiidae; genus Tupaia; species Tupaia belangeri. Next base: position 4,419,266 of record NW_006159730.1, on the reverse strand, counting down.
CATCTGGGCGGCACAAGTTGCTCAGGCTACCTAGGCTTAGGCTGCCTGTGTCCATTTCTACTCTATCCCCTTGTCTCGTTCTTTCCAATTCCCCGGTCCTGTCAAGATGGAGGGCTTTCTCTTTCTCGTCCTCTTTCTCTTCCTCACCAGCAGCCCTCTGATCATGTTTCAGCCAGACCCAAGCCCTGGGACGGACGCCGACAAATAATAATCTGAAAAAATAATGTAAAACTATTTGATGATGATGATGTGGATAGTAAAGTTTTTGTCTTGACTGATATGCATGGTATTCCTTCTAGAATAAGAAATGTAATACACTGTGAAGGTATATGTGATTCAATGTGATATAAACAAGATTATGATAATAATAAATAAAGTTAAATAAAAAAGAAACACGCAGAGGATATTTATATGTATTGTCCATCGAGACAATAAGTAAGCATGTAGATATCTTTTGTGAGCCAGGTTTTTCACTATATGGAATTGGATTGAATTAATGATGTCAGCTTGCACACTCAAAATTTTCATGTGTGTGTGTGTATACCTATATGTGTATATATATGTATATATATGAGATACATACACACATATATCTTTTATATATATATAAGATATATATAGATATGTGTGTATATATATTATATATATATATACACACACACATATATATATATAATTTTGTGTTCAATGAGAAAGAGCATATCTTACTCTACTTATTCTCACACATGTCTTTAAAAAGACCTGCTGAAGGGTAAACAAAGGAATAAAGAAATTTGTTTTCTACAAGGAATAGTAAGAGTAAGAAAGAAGAATTAGGG
>NW_006159730.1:4406904-4418429 GCF_000334495.1 Tupaia belangeri chinensis | reverse complement strand
AGAAAGTTGTCACTGAGACTAGCTTTTATGTATTTTTAACATTTATAAACATGTTAAGATCCTCCAATTTCAGAAAAATAAAACTGAATCAACAGGATATGGGGAGGGAAAAAAATCTAAAACCAAATGCAAATACAGCAAATGAACAAATAGATATGTCTGAATTTTCAAAGTGTGCGTTATGGATTGCTCACACTTGGCTACTCTTTTGATCAGTGCTGTCAAATGTGTGGCCACTAGATATATACTACTATTTAACTTAATATAAATTAGTAAAAAATTAAATATGCTTAAAAACTCACCACCTTACTCTGGCCAACCACATAGAGCTATCATATTGACAGGGTAGATATAGCTGTTCCATCATTATGAAAAGTCCTATCAGCAATATTTCAAATGTTTGCAAATGGAATTTGGTTGAATACCTACCTTCTGTGGGGTATTGGTTTATATGCTGCAAGAGTAATATACATATCACCTTTGTAATTTTTCTGTGCATATCTCACAGGTATGAGCTATGAACCTCTGAAAAAAATCCTCATCAGCACCTAGAAATGTCCTTGTTAGAATCCAATTATATATTGGATTCTATCTGATACCATTATCAGATTTGTTGGTCAACATAAAATCTTGTTGGTATAAAAGTAGATGACTAAACAAAAAATATATTTTTATTTGAGTGATTATAAATGATACCTTTGATGTATTAATTGGGTTAAAACTTTGAAGATTAGGGGATTCTACATCTGCTCAAGTTGTACATATATTTATATGTATGTATATATATATATATATATATATACACACACAAGAATTTCAGTTCCAACTTGTTACTTTGAACTCAATCTCATTGATAATAAATTTTATTCTCCCCACATCAGCTAGATCCCCATAGTATAAAATACCTTCTTATATATGAGGGTACAAGATTAAGATTTTTAAAGAATAAATTTATTTTTCTTGTATCTGACTCTCTTATCTTGAATCTTCTTACTATTACAACCAATATCTTAAAACTTCAGGGAGCCTAAATTACTAAGGTTTCATTATATTGCTATGCTTAATTTATGCAACAGATATTTTTCTAGCATGTTGAATAGAAATTGTGAACTTGAGTGAGAAAGCCTGATGCACTGAATTACTTCTATAATAGTCATTTAATGAATGAAGAAAATTCATTTCAAATGAAGTAGGGGAGCCCACAATTTAAAGAAACCAAAATGACTTTTTAACAAATATTTACCTCCTACTTTTTTAAAAAATAAAGCTGAATTTCTATATGCTGGTTTGTAAATATTATTTTAAGCAAGTCTACTAAAAACAATGGAGACATAAGTATGTTAACATTTTTGAGATATTTACATAAATACAGACAATATCTATATCAGTGTAAGCTATTATTGTGAAAGGTCAGAATAAAAGAAAAGAGAAAAAGAAGAAAGAAAGAGCTAAGTTCTCTTCTATATAATGAAAACCTTTTTTTTTTTTTCCTAGCACATATGCTCTCAGGATCCTAAGTCTAGTCACACACATATATGAATTGTGTTCGCTTTCTTTGGCTATATTAGTTTAAAAGCAGAAATATATTTAAGAGCAATAAATGGATAGATGGATGGAAAAATTAATATATGGCTCAGTTGCCTGATGGTGGGTGAAAAGGAAAGAGGATGATTGGAAGAAAAGATGAGTATATAGATGCCTAAGATAGAATGATAGGTGAGTGAATAGAAGTATGTGTTTATAACTCTTCTAGTTCCAGAAAAAGAATTCAAAGCAGTTTTAAAATAAAAGAGGCAAGGGTGCAGTAAGGTTTTAAAACTTTTTTTTTAGAGTTTTTTGCTATAGGGCATGTGCGCTTGCTGCAAAGAGAGGAGTAAGACAGAGAGATGGAAATCATCCTCTTAAGGGTCAATGGCCACACCACAAACCCTTCTCTTCCATTCCCTTCTCAGGATCTTGGGCACAAGTGCACATGCACCCGATGTGAGTTTCAAGCTGCCGGGTCCAGGACTTGAGCCACGGTTGACTACGTGGTAGTCTAGCAACACAACTATTACGCTGTTTGCTGATCTCTAGTTTTAAAACTTTTAAAGTAAGGTCAATAGAATGAGAGTTATGTAATCAAGTTTGGAAGCAGAAGCAAAATTCTATAAGAAATCCTAGAGTGAAATGTATACCAATTAAGTATAAAACAGATCTCTTTCTTTTTTTCTTTTTTTGGAGAGGTTTTTGCCATAGGGCACGTGAGCATACCAGAAAGACAGAGAGAGACAGAGAGACAGAAAGTGAAAAATCACTCCCCAGGGGGGGATGGCCACGCTACAATCCCTTCTCCTTCATTCTCCTCTCAGGATCTTGGGCATGCATGCACACACGACTGGCATGAGTTTAAACCGCCTGGTTCGGGACTCGAATCGCAGTCGACTACATGGGAGTCCAGCAACATAGCCATTATGCTAATTGCCCGTCCAAGTATAAAACATATTTCTTACAGTTCAGGCAAAAATGAAGCAACAAGTTACATGGTCAATATTATCTACTGAAAGGAAGCTGAGCACTTAGAAATTTTCAAGAAGAGAGACTTGAAGTGATGTTTCCTCCTTAACATTGAATGCTAGGAGAAACCAACATATTACTTACATATCTTTATTATAAGTTCTCAATAACAATATGAGTAATAATCTATACAAGTAGTGTTAATAAGCTATAAAAGCATAAAGACTATTTACTTTATACAACATGAACATCATCTTCAGACAGTTAAAGTACTCAATTTTTGCAAATTGAGTTTCATTGAATACCTGTCTTCTATGGGGTCTCGGTTAATATGCTGCAAGAATGAGATGGGTATCATCTTTGTAGTGTTTTATAGCTATCAGATAAATGATAAAGAAATAGGACTTAGAGATTTCCATTCTGGAGATAACTTTTAGATAAATGAATGAATGATCTCAGGATGGCTTTTGATAGGAATGAATTTCAAATTAGAAGAAATTGATCTTAGCAGTGATTCTTGAAGGATGAGTTTTGTCAGTGATTTTGTGGGGAAATTTAAATGACCTATATTTTTGCTGCAAGAAGCAAAATCTGGATTCCAAAATATAATAACTATCTGAAAGTGATTACCAAAACACCTGATAATGTCATATCCTAGAAGGTAAGTATATAGATATGAGAAGAATGTCCCAAGACTCCAGTGGAAAGGGCATCTGACATATCACTCATCACTGTCAGAGGTTACAGCCAGATTCCCCTGGCACCAATAAGGGAAAGGTTATCTGACTTCTCCTATGTAAACTGATATTAGGAGATCCCAAGAATATAACTTTCTTCTCTCGTAGCAATGGATGTACACACAGACACCCTCCTGGCTATTCAATTGATGTATGGTCTTACTGCAGGGGTGCTTGACCAGTATGGGCAAAATCTTCCCTATGTGCATGCTCATGCCTTCAAAGGTCACACTGGGCAAGGATATAACTTCTCCTTCCTGGCACCTGTCTTCTCCTTACCAGACAATAAGTGCAGAGGCTCAACAAAAGCCTGTGAAAACAAACAGCGCTGGCTACAGAGACAAACCTTTCCTCCTAAATATTCATGGCAAAATTCCCAAATACGAGAAAAACCTAACCTATTTTCAGTGCAGTTATCAACTGGTAACTTGCCCACTCAGTTGTTCCACAAGTGTTGTGTACTAATAAAGCTTATCCTTTTTCACATGTTTTCAGGACTGTGGCTTTGTTTTGGGATGGTGTAGAGAGCACTATGTTACACAGAATGGCTTCTGTAATGACAAGACTGCATGGAGTATTAGAAAATGTGACATGTGCACCCCAATTCCTCCCTTCACCTGTTAAACTAAAGGGACGTAATGGAAACACCTTGAAGGAGTAACAGAAACATTCAGACCTGATAACTCCAGGCCTGCCGGACCACTCAAGCAGAGATGGACAGACTTGCCATGTGCTTATCTTAGACACGGGTGCTCATCTGAGAGATTCTGCCCACTTTGGAGCAGAAAAGGAGCTCTCTCCAAAGCCACTTTGCCATTCACTCCTGACCACTCCAAGGGACTTGTGGACTTTGGTACCTGACACTCAGCCGAGACTCACTACCTGCCTCCTATTCTCAGTGCCTGTCCTCAGACCCTTCGTAAGATCTCCAGGAAAATATCGGACAGGCTTCCTCTCTTTGAGGGTAGACACTTGGGACATCTGGGCACCCACCACTGGCTCTTCACCTCTAGAGTTTGATCTGGGTGATCAGCTACTGTGAGCTGTTCCCATCCCTGACTTCACTGCTTTGCTGTGCTGTATGTTAGGCTAAGTAATAGTGTGACATTGTGGAAAGACACATGTCCAGAATCCTACTCCCTCACTCAAGACGGAAGAGTCTCTAATCTTAAGGATCTCAGCCCAAGAACTAAGATTCCTAAAGCAATGCTTCCTCTCTAAGAGCAATAGTTCTGAGATAAGAGTAAACAAACATTTATTGATTAATTAATTACTAAGAGCCAATAACTTGCCAGTGCTTTACACATGTGAAGGCAGTAACATGTGGTGGTGATATGTCCAGGCTTGCCATCAAACTTACTGTTTTGGGGTTACTTCACCCATTCCATTGTACTATTACATTTTATATGTATTACTTTTGTCCTAAAGTTTTGCTATGTTGTAGCTCAGAGCAAACAATAAATTCTTTCTTCAGTAAACTTTATTGTAACACAGTGGTTTTCGAACTTTACCACCTATCAGAATCACCAGGAGTGTCCATTAGAACACAGATGGTTGGGTGGCACCCACAGAGTTCCTGGTTCAGTAGGTATGAAATGGAGTATAAGAATTTGAATTTTAACAAGTTTTCAACTGACGTGAATGCAACTGGTCCAAGATCACACTCCAACAGTCACCACTCAGAGCAGACAAAATTGATTGGCCCCTCAACACTCACTACCAACATTGTTGTTTAAAGAACCATAAATCTGAACAGGCTTCCATACTGCAGGAAAGAGATGCCATTTTCAGCTCAGAGGTAAATCCAGATTATCCAAACTTCCCTTGTCAGTGACTGGTTTAGGGAGAGTCTGACAATGTATTTCCGCCAATTAGAATTAGGAAAAAGGATTAGAGGGTTTCTGGAAAAGGCTTTCTTGCTCAGAGGGAAATGATAGAGAAGATTATCCTTCTTTGTCTGGTATTTTGATGTCTGGATGTGACTCCTAGAATCACTGTGGCCAATTTGTATCAAAGGTAAAAACTGTTATTGGGGCTCAGAAAGCACCAAAATATGGTGCTTTGGCATGCTGAACCCTTTTCAATCTAAAAAAAAAGGAAGGCCTTAGAAGCTGCCTCAGAACCAGGGACTTTACATCTTCTATTTCCCCTCACCCCATTCCACCTCATGCTCCCTTCAGAGAGTGCATATCAAAGATGACAAATCAAAGCTGGTAGAGTGAAAAAATACCCATAACCTTGTGAGTGTAGAAGACTACTGAATTAAACAACTTTGGAGATACACAATCTCTGAACTTCTTGATATGTGAATGCATAAAACTTTTTCTATTGCTCATATTTGAAAGAAGCATAGCTGATTAAATGACAATGTAAGTTACCTACAATAAACATATGAAGAAAGTGAGACTTTGGTTATGCCATCATTTGTAGTTCATAATTAATGAATCCAACTTTTATGCACCATTCTGTTGACTCTAAATCCTGTGTTCTTGCTACCACCCTTCATGCTGATGGATATGCTTTGGTTTTGGTCTATTTTAATTGCTATGCATACCTAAGAGATTTTTTTCTCCTTTAAACCAAGAAATAATAAACTCAGCTGTTGCTCAGATGGCAGATGCATGGCAACACAGATGTTTGTTACACCTTATTCTATATATTATGCTTTAAATTTAAACGTTAAAAGAGAAAAAAGTGTAGGAAGTTAGAGTATTATATTTGGTAATGAATAAGCCACAAAAATATCTCCCTCTTAATGATGAAAGATTCTCTTTCACATGAGTGGTTTAAACTCAAAGATGTTTTTATGGTTTATGATATTAACTCAATAATAATGACATCCTACATGATGTCTACATTTAAAATACTAGGAGACTATCCAAAAAAATAAACATCTAAGTTAAGGTTTTGGAAATGAGATCAAATACCAGATACTAACTGGGCATTATTCCTTTCTAGTATGAACTAGGAAATACATACTTGAAGATCTTTTCTTTCAAAAAATACTAAGTGAATCTCTAATTAAATGACCTACTTGATCCTGTTGCATGAGTATTTTTGTCTTGATTCTGTGTTGCTTAGGAGTAAAATATTACTTGCTATATTTTAACTCAGACTACATTGTTCTTTGAGATCATTGTAATGCTGATTGACAGCTACTCTACTAATAAGATGAAGCATTTGTATTAGATGAGATATTCCATCCTTGTAGTTTCCGCTTATTGCTTATATAAGTAGAACTCACAGATTACTATTATATATTTGGTTCTCATTTCTTCCTTTGGCCTCATACACACGTAGTCTTCAATGTTATCTCACACTGCATACATTATAGGCACTTTTCAGCACATCATCAACAAACATAAAGCTATTGTATTCTTTCACCAAATTTGTCAACATTGTTATATTTTCCATCTTAGAATGTATAATTACCATCCACCCAAGCACCTAAATAAAATGGCTGGGAATATTGCTGAACTTCTTCCCTCTACCTTTATTTCCTTTCCCTTATCAAGTTTATTTGTTTTGCTTTTTTTTCATATCCAATATTATTCTCAAATTGGGGTCCCTTGCAAATCCCCATTACCATTGTCACAGTTAAAGCCTTCCTTACCATATCTACTTTGACTGAGATGATAGCCTCCCTAATTCTCTGCCATATATAATTCGCTAATCTATCCTTCCTATTACCATCACAGTAATTGGTCTAACAATCATTGCTTAGCATTTCCTGACCTGGTAAAACCCTTTCTAAACCTTTATTGTTAAAGAAAACTACAACCATGCTTTTAACCATATCATTCATATTCTCCACTGCACTTATGCCCCTTCTTCAGTTCCATCTCTAGTAATGTCACACCTATCATTTTGAGGACCAACAATCAAAATATGTATACATTTCTAAGCATCTAATAACATCAGTTTCTCTTATCAAATTTACTCCTCTCTCTTCTTACATATCTTCTACTCCCCATATTTAATCAGCTACTAAATTCTGCTAGTTTGGACTCCCAATTATGTTTGTGGCACACAGAAGTTGCTCATGGTTGTATTATACATTGAGTAAAAATATCCCTTTGTAGTTCAAATTCCAATAATTAAATCATCTTACTTCTGTGTCTTCTTAGACTGAGAATGTGCCTCATAAGTTGCCCAATTTTACAATTTGAGTTTATAATACATTTTTTAAATGATGCACCTACTAATTTTATCATTAGTTAAAGTCAAAGAAATATCATTGAAACAGTTGTAGTGCATTTAGTCTAGGTCTTTCCTTACGGAAAAGTTCACTCTTCAAACCTGTCCTGTTTCTGTACACTATAGTTGTGCCACTGCAATTCTTGGCTTTGCCTCTATGGTGCACACATTGTACATTCGGTATATTACTGATGGAGAAAGCTCTGATGTTAAGAGGATTAATTAGGATAAAGCCTGAAATATTGAAATCTGACACCAGTTCCCAGGGTCAGCAAAAATACACTGCAAACTCTTTATTTGAGGCAAGAAAGGCCTCTCAGATTTCATTTTATTACTCCTACATCTGGAATTCTCTAATTAATTATAAGGTTGCCCCCCAAAAAAGTAAAGTATATATAAGCAATTTTGTTGTTTATACCTTTAATAATAATTTTAATTATTTTAAAGCTATCTGCTCATTTCTCCTCAGATAACCTCATCTCCATACCTAGGTGCCCATGATGCTTAGAGATGCCCAAAGATGCCCAAAGATATCAGATATAATCTTTTATCTTAGACCATCTCTAACTGTGGATTGCTTTTATTTTTTACACTCAAGGGGACAAAATTTCAATATATATTTATTTACAAATATGTATAAGCATCTCTATTTTGAAAGTGACAAAATTAAGGTTCAGTCAGATTAAGCATAAATACCCAGAATTGTATAGCTGATAAAAGACGGATTCTAAAACACTTCTAAAGATGAAGCTTTGTCCTATAAAGCCGACATCAAAAGGTTAACTTTCTCTTGGGAGGTGTAACAAGTATGTAAGTATCTATTGGTGACCACAAATGTAAATTTTAATCATGTATTATAATGCAATCATACAAAATTACTTGCTATCTATTTGCCTATGTCACCTAATACTGTGTTATACAGACAGAGTAAGGCAACTGCCATAAAAGGAGCACATAAATCTTTAGAGATACTAAAATTACAAAAGGTAGAGACCTCTATCTCTCACTATTAGCAAGAATCAACTCAAAATGGATCAAAGGTTTAAACATAAAGGCTCGAATTACAAACCTATTAGCAGAAAACACAGGGGAGACTTTAGAAGGCATTGGAGTAGACAAAGATTTCTTAAATAAGACCCCTATAGCAAAGGCAATAATCTTCAAAATAGACAAGTGGCATTACATCAAGCTAAAAGCTTCCTCACAGCAAAGGAAACAATAATTAGAGTGAAAAGACAATACTCAGAATGGGAGAAAATATTTGCAAATCATTCCTAGATAAAGGATTGAAGTCCAGAATAGATAGATCAAACTCAAGTAACTCACCAATTTAAAAAAAATGAGCAAATGAAGTGAACAGAATTCTCCAAAGAAGACTTACATGTGGCCAAAAGGCATATGAAAAAAAGTGTTCAAGGTCTCTTGTCATAGAGAATTGCAACCCCAGTTAGAATGGCTAGGATCAAAAATAAATAAAGAAAGAATGAACTACAAGGCTGGAGAGGCTGCTGTGAAAAGGGAATATGCTTACACTGTTGGTGGGAATGTAAATCAGTATACCCTCTGTGGAAAACAATATAGGAGTTCCTGAAAAGCTGACAAATAGAACTACCACATGATCCAGTAATCCTACTCCATTGTTTTACCCAAAGGATAGGAAAATGCTCAATTGGAAAGACACTTGCACATCTATGTTTATTGTAGGATTATTCACAATTGCTAAAATACAGAATCGAACTAAGTGTCTAAAAACTGATTACTGAGTTTGAAAAACCATGGCACATATATACTATGGAATATTACTCAGCAATAAGGAACAATGAGATTCTATAATTTGATGACTATAGAAAATTTAATGTTGAGCAAAGTGAGCTAGACTTTGAAAGATACACATTATATATCTCAACTCACTTTTTATCAAGTATCTACATTTTGTAGCACAGGTTGAGACATCTGAAGATATGGTAGAGAGGATGGATGTGGATGCTAGAGACTATAAGAGGGGGAATAGAGAGTGGGTATAGAGGGAAGGTGCGAGGTGCAAAGGAGGAAACATTTGAAAGATGGAAAACTGTAAAGTATTCTGTTGAAAAAATATACATATTTTGCATATCATCATGGGAACTTTATTGGTTAAAGGGGCCAGCAGGTCATGTGGTGGTAAAGGTGCTAGATCCCATATGAAAGACTCCTCAGTTTGAGTCCTGGATCTGGCGGTCTAAAAAACATGCTAGGTGCATGTGCATCTGTGTTCAAAATCCTGAGAGAAAAATGGAGAAGGTATTGGCGTATGGCTATCGCCTATGGTGAGTGATTTCTCATTTTCTCTCTCTGTCTCTCTCTGGGAGCATGTGTGTCCTATGGAAAAAAAAAAAAAGTGAGATAATACCACACTCTGATTTAAACTCGAACTAAGAATCTCTTCTAAATTCAGTAGATAATTAATAGTCTCTATGATATCTTCAGTAGCATTCTAACACAGCTGATAATGAGAAAGTAAATCATATCAGACCTGATCTGTGACAAAGCTTCATATACAATGTGATTTATTACATTTTCTGGGAAGTAATCAGCAATGCTAATTAAAAAAGAGCAATTTTCTGATAGACTTCTATGAGATTATTACCTCTTATTGGAAATAAGACTTGCCTCAACTACCTGCCACGTCAAGAGTCTAATGATCTTTAACCAGAATGTTTGGTATAGTTATTGGTATATAAGGTAATAAAGATTGGTTATTAAAAATATGGTTCATTTTTCCATGAACCATAAAAAGGATATATTTTAATGCAAATTCTCTACATCCTGTTCTCACAGTTTTATAAGCTGGTCAAAATGAATTTGTCTGAGAAGATGTTTTTAACGTGTTTTGTGTTTTTTTTTTTTTTTTGAGAGGTTTTTGCTATAAGGGTGCTCACCAGAAAGACAGAGAGAGACAGAGAGACAGAAAGTGAATCTTCACCCCTGGGGGGGTGATGGCCAATCACTTTTCCTCCATTCTCCTCTCAGGATCTTGGACACACGTGCCCTATGTGAGTTTAAGCTACCAGGTCTGGGACTCAAACCGTGGTCGACCACATGGGAGTCCAACAACATAGCCATTACACCAACTGCTGGTCCCATAACAGTGTTTTTTAAAACTGTGTCCCCATGAGAGTCTCTCAGGAACCACTGTAGTTGAAGAGAGATGAGATAGGGTAAGGAGAAGCCTTACTGGTGGGACTAGTGTGAATCCCCACATTCAATCTTTGCTTTAAAGAAGGTTGGTCTGTTTTCATCTTTCTATTTTTTTTTTTTTTAATATATTTGGGTTCCCTTTCACTGTGATAAAAAGATTGTGGTACTAAAAGGATAGTTTGGAAATCATTGCTCCTGTAATTAATATAGAAGTAGAGTATAAAATAGATGGCAGAGCCAAAGGAAGTCCATTCAGATTGTTAGAGCGGGCTAGAAAAAAAGGAGTTCATAAAGATCTGGATGAGGATGTTGGTAATGGGAATAAAAAGATTGGGGTATTTGGTCCTGAGATAGAGATGTCGAGATTTCGTTACTGATTAATCGCAGGGGGTAATAGAAAAGAAGGCATCCAAGACAACTAGTGTATTGATTCTGATGTCTAGTGTGATAGAAAGAGATAAACTATTATTAGTAATAAAGAAGTCAAGAGGAAAGGGTGTCTCAGAGAGAATAATGAGTCAATTCATATTGAGTTTGGGGTAACCTTCAAGTTCAGATATCTATTTGGCAGGAAAGAGAAAGAGAGATTTAGATTTGATAAGTATTTCCATAGAGATGACATTTGAAATCATGGAAATAGGTCAAAGCACAGCACTTTCAAGAAGATACTCATTTTGAAGAAAGTATGTGGAAGTGGAGTTAGCCAAAGTGTCACAGAGTGAGCAGAGGAAGAATTAGGAAAATTAGGAGAACCTGCAGTTTAAAATTTTACATTTATGTATGCTTGGCGTTATACGGATTTTCCTATAGTTTCAAAGAGGAACTTGGTAGTGAGAACTAAACATATCTCTGTCGATAGCATTGTACAGATTTCTCAAACAAGAGGGGCTTCATCCAAAAAAAAAAAAAAAAAAAAAA
>NW_006159730.1:4391913-4406475 GCF_000334495.1 Tupaia belangeri chinensis | reverse complement strand
GCCAAACAAAGAGGGGGCTTAACAAAAAAAAAAAAAAAAAAAAAGAGAGGCTACATCCTTTTGCTGATTACCTGTCATTACAGAAATATCTGTGCATGATGTGAAAGTACTATAGAAATAAAAATTATTGTTCAAATGATAAATGGGATACTTATTGGCATTATTGTTGCTATAATTACATAGTAGTATAAGCTTATCAACCAGAGACTTGCATTATTTTCAACATTCATTAATGAAACTGCATTTATCTAATACGTTGTAGGAACATGTCCTACTCATTTTCTGATTCATCACAATGTTACAATAGGTAAAGAAATGCATAGCCATTGGCTTAGTAATCTCTTCATGGGCTGTGATAGCAGAACACGCTTTCCATCAAGGAGAGCTGAGTAGCAAAGATACTATCTGCATTCAGAACTGGGCTCACTGCATTTCACTGATAACAGGATGAGGGAAATGGCACTGGAATGGAAAGGTTGTGATTGCAGGACATGGTAGGTGATTGCATGTGTGGGGGCTGGGACAGAGGGAATGCTTTCAGAAACCATTTGCAAGAAGGCTATGTCAGCCTCTAACACCAAAACAAGACAGAAGCCAAGATACCATACCAGCCAGAGAGAATCAAAAACAGACCCAGCTGACTCGAAGGTTACAAGGCCACAAATGTCATGCTCTTTCCCCGGTGTCTGCTGCTGTCAACTACAAAATAGGCTCTCTCCTGGCAAAGATAGCAGGTCACATATCTCAGTTATTGCTCAGGAAATAACCTGTCAACACATCATCTCTGAACATAAAGGACAAGATAATTGTCCCAAGTTCTGTCAGGCAAAAGTCCCAGTCAAGTGGAGAAGTGTAAGATGGAACATGGTGCTTCTTACTAACATTATCTCTCACTGTCTCTTGCTTCAGTAAGAAACTCTGGAGGGAGCAGTAACATTCTGTAGTACTGGCTTGTTTCTTTGAAGTTTTAGTTAATGCGGGGGATATTTATCTCACTTTTGTAGTTAATAAGTAAGGTATATCTATGTTGAATCATTAAGCACAATCAAAATCAATACTGATTTTTTTTTCATTTTCCGCTTGTGCTATAACCGAAATGAAATAAATACATACAATTTCATTAAAAGATAAGTTCCAAATTTGCAAAAGGTATATTTGGTTTATAACAGGGAAATTAGCCCATTATTAAAACAGATTTTTAAAGATTTATAGGAAGAAGCAAGTGGGTGAAATTGCCCTGTCAGAATATTTCATGACTTTTATGGGATAAGCGTAAAACTATATGATTTCTACTATACTCTCTCAGCTATTATTCAAATTGATCACAACCATAAAGGACTTTCATCTTCTGATTCATCACCATGTTATTCTAAACAAAAGCAAAAAATTCCGTCTCCTGTTACTAACACTTAATTCACATAAGATCTTTTCAAAGGTACTTACCACATTTTCGGTTTGTCTCTAACTGTATTTTAAAAATAGGTTAGATTGGGATAACTATGCACACACACACACACACACACACACACACACACACACACACAGATCAAGTCTGTGAATTGATTTTGGAAACCAGAGGGAATTGTTTAATACTTGTGTAATACTTATAATCCAAGGAAGGATTATCTGTATAGATTTCAAGAAGATCCTATCTCATTAAATGTTGTGACATTTTAAAAAATGTTGGTTAAGTGTCATGCTTCTCCCCTAGCTTAAAAAGTCACAAGCCAAGAGGTCTTGAAAGCTTTGTTAGCAAACACAAATAACAAATAGAAATGTAGAACTACTCAGAAAGCACTATCAAAAAAAAAAGTGACTGCATTAACTTGAAAGCAGAGAAAGAATCAGGGAAGGTATTCTTGCTCCACTGAAACTCCATGTCAAAAATACTAATGATTGTCTCCTTTTACTTGTCTACTTTCTCTTGAAAGTTGGCAGTCTAGATTTTGCTTGTTCTGAACAAGAGTCAGATGATGTTACACCATTTTAGTAAACTGAAAATATTAATAAAATATAAAATGCGAGTCAAAGATTCTTTGAATGTATATGTGAACTTATCCTAAAAAGAAAAGTAGGGCCATATATGTGTAGCATGGAGGGAATTTATTACTATATACACACTAGGGAGGAAAATAGTACCATACCTTTTAGATTCATCCCAGAAATAGCAAGCAAACTGATAATTTAAAATAATTTCTTGGAAAATGTTAGAAGCATAAGGAAAGAAACAACCTGAAAAGGAGGCTAAGAATTTAAGTATGAAAGGTACAGAAGATATTTGATATATTCAAAGATAAAGTGTATATCTGCACCAAAATTACCCTGAGTCTTGTCACCTCTGATTAAAGAACAATTCCATTTTTTGTAATACTTCCTCTTAATGTCCTCCTCTCCATATTTATAAAGAATCTCTCAAGTTCTCAGCCTCCAAATTAGGATGCTTTCAGCAGCTAGAAAACATTCCCCAGATAAAAGTGGCTTTCAAAAGAGATGCTTGTTACTGTCCTACATAATCATTGCAGCGTTGGGCAATCACTGTGGATCTGGCAGCTCAACAATAGCAAGAAAGATCCAGGATCTTGTCCTGTGCTCACTCTGCAGTCTTCAGTGCACTGGCTTTTTTTTTTTTTTTTCACATTATTTATTATTTGTTTTTTGTATATACTTTCAATCATATTGTTTGGCTTACAATGAGACCATTTGGAGAAGGGATACAGAGGTAGAGCACTGACCGGATGGGGAGGTGTGGTGTTATCTGTTAAAGATATTTTGATCAACGGGTCTGGGGAGAAATGTGCACATGTCGAAATGGTCTCATTGTAAGTGTGCTGGCTTTTGTCCTAGGGCTGATTGCTGCATGGTTGCAGGATGTCTGCTGTAACTGAGCATCGTGTCTGCACATAACCGAAGACAGAAGAAAGGAAGACAAGAGAGAGGGGCTGTCAATATTGCCCTCTCTTCATCTGGGAGAGGACATGGCCCAAGTACCTATCTTTATGTCTTATTATCCAGAAATGAGTGTCATGCCCATTACTAGCAATGAAGAAAACAGGGACACCATTATCTGGCATCTTGTATGTTACCTAAACAAATTTGGCATACGGTTTGAGGTTTGACTAGGGGTCTGGAATAACAGCGTCCCTTTGAAGTCTAATGGAGATCACATATCTAAAGTACCTTAAAAAGAATATTTAACAAGAAATAAGACAGATGATCACAGTAGTAGCAATTTAAGACCAAGATGATATTTGGATAATAGAAATATCAGTCAGCAATCTGTATTGGGTAATCAGGGTATACTTGACAGTCATCTTATAGGGCAGTTAAAAACAGAAAATTAGACTTAATAAAATGACATTTATGTTGATCCATCTGCTATTTTTAAAATGAGATTCACATGAAAGAGAAAAATTAAGGCTCTATAATTTTATGAGCTAGTATTAACAAAATATATCAAGAAAATTATAAGCATTCAAGTTTGGCCCTCAGGATTTACCTGCATGACATAAAAAAGGAAATGGAGCTTTGGGTGATTACAGAACACTAGGATGATAATAAGTAAAAGGCTAATTAAGGAGTGAATATTTTATTTATTAATAACCTAAATATTTGTCTAACTACTACAATTCCTTAAAGAAAGGAATTTAAGGATGAGAAATTTGATATTGTGTCTGAAACTTCATTATTCTTAAGAATCCTTTTATAAGACATTTACTAAAACCCTTGTAAAATTCAAAAGAATCTTATGATGAAGATGAGGGATGTCATTCAAATGGCAGTACTTGTGGCTAATGCTATTTGCTCAGAAATAGCAAGCAAACTGATAATTTAAAATAATTTCTTGGAAAATGTTAGAAGCATAAGGAAAGAAACAACCTGAAAAGGAGGCTAAGAATTTAAGTATGAAAGGTACAGAAGATATTTGATATATTCAAAGATAAAGTGTATATCTGCACCAAAATTACCCTGAGTCTTGTCACCTCTGATTAAAGAACAATTCCATTTTTTGTAATACTTCCTCTTAATGTCCTCCTCTCCATATTTATAAAGAATCTCTCAAGTTCTCAGCCTCCAAATTAGGATGCTTTCAGCAGCTAGAAAACATTCCCCAGATAAAAGTGGCTTTCAAAAGAGATGCTTGTTACTGTCCTACATAATCATTGCAGCGTTGGGCAATCACTGTGGATCTGGCAGCTCAACAATAGCAAGAAAGATCCAGGATCTTGTCCTGTGCTCACTCTGCAGTCTTCAGTGCACTGGCTTTTTCACATTATTTATTATTTGTTTTTTGTATATACTTTCAATCATATTGTTTGGCTTACAATGAGACCATTTGGAGAAGGGATACAGAGGTAGAGCACTGACCGGATGGGGAGGTGTGGTGTTATCTGTTAAAGATATTTTGATCAACGGGTCTGGGGAGAAATGTGCACATGTCGAAATGGTCTCATTGTAAGTGTGCTGGCTTTTGTCCTAGGGCTGATTGCTGCATGGTTGCAGGATGTCTGCTGTAACTGAGCATCGTGTCTGCACATAACCGAAGACAGAAGAAAGGAAGACAAGAGAGAGGGGCTGTCAATATTGCCCTCTCTTCATCTGGGAGAGGACATGGCCCAAGTACCTATCTTTATGTCTTATTATCCAGAAATGAGTGTCATGCCCATTACTAGCAATGAAGAAAACAGGGACACCATTATCTGGCATCTTGTATGTTACCTAAACAAATTTGGCATACGGTTTGAGGTTTGACTAGGGGTCTGGAATAACAGCGTCCCTTTGAAGTCTAATGGAGATCACATATCTAAAGTACCTTAAAAAGAATATTTAACAAGAAATAAGACAGATGATCACAGTAGTAGCAATTTAAGACCAAGATGATATTTGGATAATAGAAATATCAGTCAGCAATCTCTATTGGGTAATCAGGGTATACTTGACAGTCATCTTATAGGGCAGTTAAAAACAGAAAATTAGACTTAATAAAATGACATTTATGTTGATCCATCTGCTATTTTTAAAATGAGATTCACATGAAAGAGAAAAATTAAGGCTCTATAATTTTATGAGCTAGTATTAACAAAATATATCAAGAAAATTATAAGCATTCAAGTTTGGCCCTCAGGATTTACCTGCATGACATAAAAAAGGAAATGGAGCTTTGGGTGATTACAGAACACTAGGATGATAATAAGTAAAAGGCTAATTAAGGAGTGAATATTTTATTTATTAATAACCTAAATATTTGTCTAACTACTACAATTCCTTAAAGAAAGGAATTTAAGGATGAGAAATTTGATATTGTGTCTGAAACTTCATTATTCTTAAGAATCCTTTTATAAGACATTTACTAAAACCCTTGTAAAATTCAAAAGAATCTTATGATGAAGATGAGGGATGTCATTCAAATGGCAGTACTTGTGGCTAATGCTATTTGCTTTCTTCATTATTATTTTTTTTTTGAGAGGTTTTTGCTATAAGGTACATGCACTCGCCAGACAGACAGAGAGAGACAAAGAGACAGAAAGCGAGAAATCACCCCCCAGGGGGGATGGCCACGCCGCAATCCCTTCTCCTCCTCTTGGGATCTTGGGCATGCACGCACACGCGCCCGGCGTGAGTTTTAAGCCACCGGGTTCGGGGCGCAAGCTGCAGTCAACTACGTGGGAGTCCAGCAACATAGCCATTATGCTAACTGCTGGTCCCAGCTTTCTTCATTAATTTTTGCAAGTGAATAAAAATTTTCCTAAAGTACCATGATTATTTTCCTTTAATTTTTTTATATAAATTTCTTTTATACATTCAATCACATTACTTAGTTTGCAAAGTGAATAGTCCAACTTGTGTATATTTCTCACCAGTCCAGTTAACAACACTATAATGCTATCTTCAATAGATAATAACCCATTTATTTGTCCCACAAATGACTTGCCTCTCTATATTTTTCCTTAAGGTCCTTCCTCAGACTCTACTCTTTGACCCACCCTCTTCCCACACTGTATCTGGTATTCACAACCATTTACTATGTTTCTATATCCTTTAGTCATTCCATTTCAGCCATGGAGTGCAGACACTTGGCATATATTAAGTGGAGACATACAATGTCTCTCCTTCATAGCCTGGTTTGCTTCACTCAGCAGTAAAACTTCCATATTCATCCACTTTATGTCAGGATCTTGCTTTTTTATGGCTGAGTAGTATTCCAGAGAGTATATATGTGACGCTTTTTATTTTTTGGAGAGTTTTTGTTTGTTTTGTTTTGCTATGGGGCACGTGCCCTCACTAGAAACAAAGAGAGAGACAGAGAGACAGAAATTGAGAAATTATCACCTTCTGGGGCGGGGCGGGGGAGATGGCCACACCACATGTGCAAAGACTTTTCCAGTTAAGAATTCTTCTGTCCTTTGGGTAAATACCCAGGAGTGGGATTGCTGGATCATATGGTAGTTCTATTTGTAGATCTTTGAGGAATCTTGAAATTGTTCTCCACTGTGGCTGGAGTAATTTACATTCCCACCAGTAGTGTAGGAGAGTTCCCCTTTTGCCACACCCCTGCCTGC
This sequence comes from Tupaia belangeri chinensis, assembly GCF_000334495.1. Taxonomy (NCBI): domain Eukaryota; kingdom Metazoa; phylum Chordata; class Mammalia; order Scandentia; family Tupaiidae; genus Tupaia; species Tupaia belangeri. The sequence goes on along the minus strand of NW_006159730.1, from coordinate 4,399,918 downwards.
ACTTATCAGTTTTTGTTTTATTAACCTTAGTCATTCTGACTGGGGTTAGATGGTATCTCATTGTGGTTTTGATCTGCATCTCCATAACAATAAGGGATGCTGAGCATTTTTTCATATGCCTTTTGGCTATTCTATGTCTTTTTTAGAGAATTTTTTTAACTCTTTCACCAGTCTTCTAATAGGTTTGATCATCTTTATTGAACAGCTGCTTGAGTTCCCAGTGTTCTCCAGGAACAGTTTTATATTTTGAGGTCTTAGCTTTAGATCTTTGATTCACTTTGAGTTGATTTTTTTCAATGGTGAGAAGTAGCAGTTCAGATTCATCTTTCTGCAGGTGTTTACACAGTTTTTCCAGCACCATTTGCTAAAGAAGTTTTTCTTTTCCCAGTGGGTTGACTGGTACCCTTTGTCAAAAATCAGTTGACTGTATGTTTGGGAGTTTATTTCTGGCGACTATTCTGGTCCATTGGTCCGCCTGTTATTGTGCTAATGCCATGCTGTTTTGATTACCACAGCTTTGCAGTTTATTTCTGGGTTAGAAAGCAAGATGCCACACACTCCACTCTTCTTGTGCAGTATTGCTTTGGCAATACGAGGCCTTTTATGATTCCAGACAAATTGTATGATTGTCTTTTCTAGGTCTGTGAAGAATATCTCTGGCACTTTGATTGGGATTCATTCAATATGTAGATTAATTTGGGTAGAATTGCCTTTTTGATTATATTAATTCTTCCAATCCAGGAACATGGTATGTCCTTCCACTTTTTTGTGTAATTTTCAATTTCTTTTTTTACCTTCACATAGTTTTCCTTGTGGAGGTCTTTAACTTCTTTAGTTAGATTTATTCCTAGGTATCCTACACTTTTTTTTTTGGTTTTCGTAAATGGAATTACTTTTTTCAGTTCTACCTCAGCCTGCCTACTGTTTGTATATAGAAATGCTATAGATTTCCATAGTTGATTTTGTATTCTGTGATTTTACTATATTCATGTATTACTTCCAAAAATATTTTCATGGATTACCTTGGGTCTTCTATGTATACAATCATGTCATCTGCAAATAGAGATAATTTCACCTCTTTTTTTCCTATTTCAATGACTTTTAGTTTATTCTCATTTCTGATTGCATTGGCAAGGACTTCCAGTACTATATTGAAAAGGAGTGGAGAAAGTGGGCATCCTTGTCTTGTACCAGTTTTTAGTGGAAAAGAAAGATTTCAGTTTTTCTCCATTCAGGATGATGTTAGCTGTGGTTTTTTCATAGATAGCTTTTATTGTGTTGAGAAATGACCCTTCTATGCTGATTTTGCTCAGAGTCTTGATCTTGAAGGGATATTTTATCTTATCAAATGCTTTCCTGCATCAATTGATATTATCATATAGTTTTTCTTCTTCTTTTGGTTAAGATAGTGTGTCATATTTATGGTTTTACATATGTTGTACCAACCTTGCATCCCTGGGATAAAGCCTACCTGGTTGTGATGTATAATATTTTTTATATGTATTTGGATACAATTTGCTAATATCTTGTTGAGAATTTTTGCATTTATATTTATCAGAGATATTGGTCTATAGTTTTCCTTCCTTGTCCTGTCCTTACCTGTTTTAAAGGTAAGGGTGATGGAGGCTTCATAGAATGAATTTGGGAGAATTTTACCCTTTTGGGTCTTTAGAAATAACTTGAGCAGAATAGCAGTTAACTCTTCTTTGAAAGTTTTGTAGAATTCAGAGGTGAAGCCATCAGGACCAGCGCTTTTCTTTGTTGGGAGGTTATTTATTACTGATTCAATCTCCTGGCTTGTTATGGGCCTATTGAGACTTTCTACATCCTCCTGGCTCAATTTTGCTCAATTATATGTGCCCAGGAATTTGTCCATCTCATTCAGATTCTTGTTGTTGGCATATAGTTATTCATAGTATCCTCTCATGATATTTTGTATTTCTATTATGTATGTTGTTATATTGCCATCTTCATTGCAAATTTGATTTACCTGGTTCCTTTCTCTCTTCTTAATAAGTCTCACTAGTGTTGTGTCTATTTTGTTTATCTTGTCAAAGAACCAGCTTTTACTTTCATTTACTTTCTGTATAGTTCATTTATTTTCTACTTCGTTTAGTTCTGCTAAGATCTTAATTGTTTCCTTTATCCTAGAGATTTTTGGATTTTTTTTTTTTTGCTGTTGCTTTTCCAATTTTCTGAAGCACAATGTTAGGTGATCCATTTGGCTACTTTCCATTTTCTTATGCGTATGAATTGCTATGAACTTCCCTCTTATGACAGCTTTTTCAGTGTCCAAAGATTATGGAAATTCATGTTCTCATTGCCATTGGCTTCCATGAATATTTTGATTTCAGTCTTTATTTCTTCAATAAAGTCATTCAGGCTTAGGTTATTTAGTTTCCATGTATTTGTGTATCTTTGAGGATATCTCTTGAAATCAAATTCAAGTTTAATTCCATAATGGTCAGAGAAGATGCTGGACATAGTTTCTATGCCTTTGTATCTGTGGAGGCTTGCTTTGTGTCCTATGATGTGGTGAGTCTTCGAAAATGTTCCATGTGTGGCTGAGAAAAAAGTGTACCTCATGGTTTTTGGGTGGAAAGCTCTATAGATGTCTGTTAAGTCCATTTGATTTATGGTATCATTTAGATCATTTATCTCTTTGCTTATTTTTTGTCTAGATCATCTGTCCAGAGGAGATAGTGGGGTGTTGAGGTCTCCAACAATTAGGGTGTTGTAACCTATCTCTCCTTTTAGATCTAACAGTCTTTCCTTCACGTATTTGGATGCTCCTGTGTTAGCTGCATAGATATTTATAAACATTATATCTTCTTCACAGATTAATCCTTTTACTACAATATAGTGCCCTTTGTCTCTTTGAACATTCTTTGTTTTAAATTGTTTTGTCAGAAATTAGTATCGTGACTCCAGGTTTTTTTTCATTCCCATTTGCATGAAATACCTTTTTCCAGCCCTTCACTTTTAGTCCATGTTTGTCTTTATCCATGGGATGTGTTTCTTGCAGGCAATAGATCACAGATTAATCCTTTTACTACAATATAGTGCCCTTTGTCTCTTTGAACATTCTTTGTTTTAAATTGTTTTGTCAGAAATTAGTATCGTGACTCCAGGTTTTTTTTCATTCCCATTTGCATGAAATACCTTTTTCCAGCCCTTCACTTTTAGTCCATGTTTGTCTTTATCCATGGGATGTGTTTCTTGCAGGCAATAGATAGAGGATTTCTGGATTTTTTATGTGTGTGTTTGTTTGTTTGTTTTTAATCTATTCATCCAGTCTGTGTCTCTTAATTGGAGAATTTAATCCATTAACATTTGATGTTATCAATATTTCCGGACTTGTCCCTAACTTTAAATTGGTTATCATCTTGGTTGTCTTTTACTTCCTTATTTCTGGATACTCATTCTTTAGTTTACCTGGAATAGCACTCTCTTCAGAGTTTCTTGAAGAGCTGGTTTGGTGTTGGCCAATTCTTTCAGGTTTTGTTTGTTGGAGGAGATTTTAATCATTTTTACCCATATGAAGTATAGTCTTGCTGAATATGATAGTTTTGGTTGAAATTGTTTCTCTCTTAACACTTTCAATATGTCTTCCCATTCTTTTCTTGCTTGCATTGTTTCTGTTGAGAGGTCCGGTGTTAGCCTGATGGAATGACCTTTGTAAATCACTTGTTGTTTCTCTCTCACCAGTTTTAGTATCTTGTCTTTATCTGTGGTTTTGGCCAATCTGGCTAAGATGTGCCTTGGGGAAGATCTTCTTAGGCTGATTCTATTTGGGGTCCTTTGTATTTCTTGGGTCTGGATGTGTGAGTGCTTTTCTAGACTTGGGAAGTTTTCTTCCAGGATTTCATGGAATAGATTTTCCATGTCCTTATTAGTTTCTTCACCTTCTGGGATATCAATTATACAGATGTTTAGATGTTTAATGAAATCCAGTATTTTTCATATATTATACTCATGTTTTTGTTGTTATTTTCTCTATCTTTTTGGTGGATTATTCTAGGTCAGAGGTTTTATCTTTATTGGAGATTCGATCTTCAGCATGGTCTTATCGATTTTTAATACCTTTGAGAGCGTTTTTGATTTCCTGTATTACAGACTTTATCTCTAATAGTTCCATCTAATTCTTTCTTATACCGTCATTTCTTCTTTCATATCATGGAAGGATTTCCTAATCTCCTGTAGTTCGTTTTCTTTTTTCTGTTCCAACTCATAGAGTTTTGTCACCGTGAATGTTTTAAATTTTTTCTCTGACATTTTGGCAACTTCTGTTTTTTCAAGCGATGGATAGGCATTATTGTGTCCTTTTGATGGAGACATAATTCCTGGTTTATTCAGACCTGAGGTTCTTCTACTTCTAGCCACTGGAAGATGTATTCACTTTTGGATACCTTGTTGGAGAATGTTTCTTCAACTGGGAACAAGTGTATTTCCCTTTTGCTGTGGACTAGTGTGTGCCGAAGTCTCTCTTCTGCTGTGTTTAGCTATGTGGTCTCCATGAGAGGAGTCTTCTATTCAGGTTCTGCAGAGCAGTTTCTCCTTTCTCACAGGTGGTTCAGTTAAAATGGAGGATCCCAGGGGGCCTCAAAATACAAGGGTATTTGAAAACTGTAATTACAGGGAACCAGCAGTTAGCGTAATGGCTATGTCGCAGGACTCCCACGTAGTCGACCGCGGTTCGTGTCCCGGACCCGGTGGCTTAAAACTCACACCGGGCGCGTGTGCGTGGTGCCCAAGATCCCGAGAGGAGAATGGAGGAGAAGGGATTGCGGCGTGACCATCCCCCCTGGGGGGTGATTTCTCGCTTTCTGTCTCTATGTCTCTCTCTGTCTGTCTGGCGAGCGCATGCGCCCTACAGTGAAAACTGTAATTACAGACCTGTCTAGTCCCTCCAGGTTGGTAGAGGATGAAGAGAGGATGGCAATATAAGACAAAAGAAAAAAGAGAATGAAGAAAATGGGGACAGGAGATGGGACTGGGCTCTGCTGGAGAGCTTGGGGTGGGGGTCGGGGGACAGTCCTGTGGGTAAGAAGTAGGAAATTCACAAAAGAAAAGAAGAGAGAGAAAAAAAAAAAAAAAACTGCCTACCTTTCTAACAGAGGGGGCCTCTGGGGCTGGGGGAGCTGGGCTGGGGCTGGCGCTGAAGCTAAGGCTGGGGCCAGTGACTGGCCCTGCCTCAGTATTTCTTTCAAGCCAGGTGACAACAGGAAATGGGACTGGGCTGTGCTGGAGAGCTGGGGGCAGTCCTGTAGGGTCCCATTATTTTAATGTCAACCTCTAGTATAGAAGCACCCTTATGACAGCTCACACATGTATAGAAAACTCAGAAATGAAAAACAATACACAGTTGAGGAGAATGCTCTAAATTCAGAATTGTTTTTCTTGAAAAATACCCAAGAATCAACATGTCTTTTTCACTGGAACTTTTACCATGTCCTGCTGATAGAATTTTAGAAAGGATGTAAGAAAGGATGAGTTTCCAAGTAACTGTGTGGTGCAAGGATAATCTCGAATGCTTAAGTATGAGCTGAAAAACATATGTGTAAGAACTATGAGGGGTATTCAATATGTTCATGGAAAATGAGTATTACTAAAAATACTATGTGTGAATTGTAAAATTATTTGAACTAAACTAAACATACTTTAATTCCATTTTTCTGTGAACCTTTTTAAGTCCCCTCATGTATGAGAAAAACTATAAAACCTTTATGAACAATATCAAAGATCTAAAAAAATGGAGAGATAGTTATGAACCTAGATAGGAAGACTCAACATGGTAAAGATACCAGTTCTTTCTCCCGTGGTAGACAATCCATGTCAAAAATCCCAATACATAATTTGGAATATTGAGCAACTAATTCTAAACTTAATATAGAAAGGCAAAAGACCAAGAACAATCAACACAATATTAAAACAGAGGAATGACAAAATGACTCTACCTGATTCAAGACCGACTATGAAGATACAGTAGTTATCAAGACAGTGTGATACATGTGAAGGAATAGACAGGAAAAACAAGGAAATTGTATAAAGTTGCCATATTTTGGATGATACGATGAAGATATAACTAAATGCAATGTGAGATCCTGGATTGGATTCTAGAACCAAAAAACAGACAGTAGTAGAAAAACTGGTAGAATCAAATAAAGCCTATAGTTGACTGAATATGATTGTACTGATGTTAATTAATTATTTTTGACAAATGTACCATGCTTAGGTAAGATGTTAACTTTAGGGGAAGCTGATAGAAGAATATAAGAATTGTACTATCTGCACCATCACTAAATCTCTTCTATAAACACAACACTATTTTAATATAAAGTATTTTTTTAAAATCTAAGCCAAATAGCTCTTATGTACATAGATACAAAAATCTCAATTCAGTTTTAGTGTATCAAAATCCATAGTTACATAAGAAAGATAATATGAAATCCCCACATTAGATCCATTGAGGAATGCAGGATTATCTTAACATTAAAAAACATATTAATTTTATAATTCATATCATTAACAGGTTAAAGGAAACTTACAGAAATAAAATAGCAATTAATGATAAAATTGCTCACCCAAATCAGAAACACAAAGAGACATTTTTAGTCTAATATAGCAAAACTGCCAAGAAATCTACTGCAAACATCATAAGCATAATGTGAAAAGCTACTAATATAGGCATAATCTTAAAATAAGATAAAAGCAACATGGATACATGCTAATGCCACCTCTCTTTAACAATGCCGTGAATACCAAAGCCAGCTTATTAATGCAAATATATATTAAAAACACAGGATTAGGAAAGAAACAAACAATAAACTGAAAGAGCAAAAGTTAAGAATCAATGGTATATTCTGGAGTTGAGGGGAAAGGAAACACAGGCTTGGGAAAACACTTCCCACGGGGGCATGGTCATGCTGTGATTTCTTCCCTTCCATTTCTTCAGTCTTCCTGAATTTGGGGCATGTACAGGTGCCCACTGTAGTTTTCAAGCCACCAGGGCCAGAATTATAACCGTGGTTGGCCATGTAGGATCTGACTTTCCTTAACCACCAAATCTCTAGGCTGGTCTGGAAATTTTTCTTATCAATTATAAAGACATTTTAAATTTTAAATAATTAAGATATATAGATAAAGACTAGAGATAGATATACAGAATTAGAGCAACACAAAGATCCATACAGAGACCATGCATTTATACAAACTTGATAAATGGTACATATGGTTTGAACGTCAGGAAGAGCATCCAGAAAAATTTAAATCCCCACCCAGTAAAAAAATGAGTCAATATCAAAGGGGTATTTCAACCAAGTAGGTTAAGGAATGGTGAGAAGTGCATGGGAAAATCTTTTAAAGAGCTCAATCTCATAGAGAATTAAATACGAATTGAAATCATGCTATGCTAGATATTTTACATTTACAAATTGGCCAAAAATTCCAAGTCTGAGCCTATTGAGAGCTGTCAAACATCTGAACTCTTGCACTGTCTGTACTATTCAAAAATGGTAAAAACCTTTTGGAAAACGATTTGATATTAATTCTGAAATCTGAACAGTCATATAACTTATGACTTATGGCTCTATCCTTCACTCCTAAATATGTATCCTAGAAAATTCTGCAGCAGATGCACCAGAATTTAAATGTTCAAAGCACTCCTGCACATAATAAAAAGAGAGAACAAGAAAGAAAATAACGAAATGTCCTAATAATCCATATGCCTATCGGTAGTACAATAAATATATTTAGATATATTTACATAATGTACTAATGTATATGTTATCTGTATTTTGAAAACAAAAGGTATACAAAGCAAGTTACAGAGGACATAAAAAACAAATTTGGATCCTAAAATGAAATCTAAACACTCACCACTCACACACATACCATACACACAAACCAAAGTATTGTTATGCCATTTTAAGTGTGTAAAATTATAAGAAAAAATAAGGAAATAATCAATACAAATTTCAGGACAGTGATTAATTGAGGAAAGAGT
>NW_006159730.1:4380072-4391623 GCF_000334495.1 Tupaia belangeri chinensis | reverse complement strand
CAGTAAAGGTAAAAAGAGACATTTGATTCATTATTAGTTGTACCATTTTAACTACATATATTTACTATTGTATTTGAGATTATATAGTATTATCTATTTTTCTAAAGTGAAAGACAAACAAAAATAATGTAGTTTGTTTGACTTTTTGTGGTTTTTGATTCTCGTTCTCTGCCCCTCCTTGGCCTCTGCCTGCTGTGGCAGCCTGAATCCTCTCCCCTTCTACAATAGACATGAACTCTGATTTAAGATAGCCAAGGTGCTTTCCCTTGATAGCATTATAGAATCATGTCTAAACACAACGTAATAATAAAGCTTCAAAATATTAGGTCATTGGGAAAGTCATGACTTTCCAGACAACCCGAGAGAATAACGAGTACTATCTCCCAAGTATTTATGTTTCCATTCATTTTATTAATTTTAATTTTGTTATTTTTATATTTCAAATTTTATGTTTATATTTCCCGTGCATAAGAGAAAAAGAGATACAAAGAGATACAGATACAGATTTTATTTGGCACTCCTAAATCAAATCTTCAGGGTATTATCTGATAGAGATTCAGGGGACTGGCAGAGGGCATAATGCTTAGGTTGCTGGACTCTCACATGACTGACAGCAGTTTGAGTCCTGGAACCGGCAGCTTAAATCTCACACTGGGCATGGTGTGGACATGCCCAAAATCCTGAGAGGAAAATGGAGATCGAGGGATTGCAATACGCCCATCCCTCGAGGGGTGATTTCCTACCTTCTGTCTTTCTGTCTCTCCAGTGAGTACACGTGCCCTATAGCAAAAATCTCTCAAAAAGAAAAGACTTAGCCAGTCCAGAATCATGTGCACAAATGTGCCTGGTACACTCAGGGAAGTCTCTGGATGTGCTGTGGTAACCTTTCCACGTCGGTCAGTCTCGCAGAGCACCGCATTTTACCACAACACAACTATCTGTCCCCCCCTTTTAAATTAATTTTAGGTAGTATACATCTGTATTACCAAGTTTGAACTACTTTTAAGGTTTCTATAAAAGTATCTGTGAATACAGCACTGATAATGTTAAATGCAACATACAGAGACAGAAAAAAAAAAGAGAAAGTGAAAAAATTAAAAGGTTAAAAAAACAAATCAACCCTGTTTTCTTAAATGGACTGAACATTCAGCTAATTATTTTTATTTAATCCTATGCCATCCATGATTCCTTCATGATCCTACAGGAATTCAGTGAATTTAAGTTACAATTCTCTTAAGAAAAACACAATTAGCTCAAAGCATTAACTGAAAGAAAAAAAAAACATAATTTTGAATGATGATGTTGCCATATACATTTCTAGGAACTTTCCTAGCTTCTTATTCATGAAGTAGGTTAGGTATTGCCTGTTTTACAAAATAAGGTACCCACGTCTGGGTAGGTTAACGACTCATCTGAGGTGACAGAGCAGTCAATGACAGCTCTGACACTGAGGCCACACATTTGGAGAGGACTGTCTCACTCTTTAAAAGAGACAATTGATATAAAGCCCTTGCACAATGATGGACACATATTTCAGTGCTTAATAAAGAGAAATTCTCTCTCCTATCCTCTCTACTTTGTCTTATTTATCATTTCCATGCAGTTGACTTTTCTGACCTATAGATCCTACGTCTAGAAATAATGTTGAGTTAACAGCACCTGAAGTCGCATAGTGTCTCTTCCTATTCTGATCCAGCTCACTGGATTTTTGTAAATATTTCCCTTGTATTTTTTACTACATTTAGATTATAGCATGATTCCAAGCTCCAAATAAATAATAAAACTAATTACGTGAGTAAAGAGCTCTATAAAAATCCAGGTTTTGAGCATTACATAAGTACAGTAAGCAGAAACTTGACTGATTTTTTTTCTTATTTCCATTTGGTGAACAGACCTCAGAACTGGCTATCAGCCACCTGGATTTTTTTTTATTATTATTATTTTGGCTTGACCTTCAGCAAATCATGTAATTTCCCTGAATCTGAATCTCAGCTTCTCATCTGATGACTGAGGCAGTTTAACATAATATATGTATAATAAGGTCCCTCCCTGTTCTGAGTCCTCTTATTTCTTTTCTTTCTTTCTTTCTTCTTCTTTTTTTTTAAAAAACTGCACCCATTTATAGTATCTTCTCGTTACTGCCAATATGAAAAAAACCAGACAGCTTCAGCTATTGGCGTTTCTCAATAATGCACTTCATGCTACAGCACAGAAGGTCTCAGTGAATCAGTAATGGTGCCAGAATTGGAATTTACGACTACATCTAATCAACTGTTTTTCTACTGAGCCATACTGCCTCATACTGCCTCCGCTTAATAATAAAACAAGATTTAAAGGACAAAACTCCATGATTTCATGCCAGCATATGCAAGGATAAAATTGAAAGACACTGCTATAAAATCATCTCAGCATAACGACTGTCAAGTATTTACAGTCTGCAAAAAAATGTGTACGAGTCTGCCCTGTTTGACAGATAGCAATATTTGGTTCAAAGGATTATAGTGGAGTTAAAACAAAAATTAGAGATTCTTGTCTGTGGCTATGAGAGATCTGTATACAAAAGCACATTCAAACGGTACTTACTGAAGAGGACAACTGGACTTGTAAAGGGGAGACTTAAGCAACGAGCTCAAAACTCAGGACTAGGGAACCAGCAGTTAGCATAATGGCTATGTCGCTGGACTCCCACATAGTCGACCGCGGTTCGCGTCCTGGACCCGGTGACTTAAAACTCACGCCAGGCACGTGTACATGTGTGCCCAAGATCCCGAGAGGAGAATGGAGGAGAAGGGATTGCGGCGTGACCATCCCCCATCGGGAGGTGATTTCTCACTTTCTGTCTCTCTCTGTCTGGCGAGGTCATGCGCCCTATAGCGAAAAACTCTCAAAAAAACAAAACAAAACAAAAACAAAAACAAAACTCAGGACTAAAAGGAAAAGCTAAGTTAAGTCAGTTTTATCTGTTTGCAAACCCAAAATTATGAAAAGTAATGACTAACTAGTAGTTACTGAGCACACATGTACCAGGCACAGTCACGTATTTTTTAATGTATTGATTCGTTTAATCCTCACAATACTCTTCTAAGTGAAATACAATAAATAATTACACCGTATCTATAAAGAAACAAAGGTTTGTAACAGGAAGCATGAATAGTTTTTGTGAAACATGTGACTTTCTTGTGAGTTAAATGGTCACGTTAACTGATATTTTACATGTGACTCAGCACATTCGTAAGGGAGTACACTTTGAAGTATGCATCCTTCTCTGATGTAAATTAAAAAGGCTTAAAACCAAAAATTAGGGTTTTTTTTATCACTATACTATCTAAAAATTTTTCCATATAACTTGGATATGTGAACATAACTATTTGAAATGGAGGAAGACTAAAGCTTAACATTAGACTTGTCCCACAAATGAGAACCAATACATTTTAAGTCATGGTTCTACAAATATTTGTATGTAATATTTTAACTTTACCTTAAAATACGTGATTCTACTTATCTTTAAATTTACTTATTCAGAAAGATGACATTTGATATCTTAAATTCTGACTTATTTCCCCATTAGCTTTTTTCCTTAGACTGATTTTAAAAAATTAATTTTATCTAGAATAAAAATAAATGAAGCCTATTGTTGATTCCCATTTGCAAACTATGACACTTGTTATGAAGTTCATAAAAATCAAAGGTATTGCAATGTATTGATTAAGGGACCCGAGCTTCATTTTTAGTTTATTTCCAGAGCAATCATATTGTGGCATTGCCTGAAGCATATCTTCTGCAAATACACAAATAGAGAACATTAGTTTCCTAAATAAGGTTTACTAGCTGAGACTGAATTTTCTTGTCAAATATGGAAAGAAATGCAGGCTACAGTTTAGCTCCATTAAGCAGCCAGTTTCTGCTGGGTTAAATGTTCTCCATAGTGGCCACTAGTGCCAGAGACACACCTGGAACAGAGGGTGATAGGGTCGCCAAGCTGACAGTCAATTTGCAGGAACTGAAGTCACATTTGAACAGGGCTTTTACTGAAGCACAATGTCTAAATCATTCCTTTGTTTATACTGTAGGTGGCAGGATTTTTATGCTGTAAAAATCTTGTTATAACCCTGCATTTTCTTGTAAATGAAAAACTAAGGTGCCTCATCCATCAGAAAATATTCTTGAAAATATTTGTATGGTTCCAGAGACAACCATAGGTCAGGCCCTATAGATGGGTGTTATTTTTGTCTTGTTATGTTTATAAGTAAATCCATGTTATTTGATCTGCTCTATATTTGTTTAAACTTTTCTCTTGATTCTGCAAATTTAATCTTTTCATGAATTTAAAAAGCTGACCAGTAAACGCAAAGCAGTAATTGTTGAAACTTAAGTACAGAATTCACTCCTGTTTAAGGTTTGAAATGGGATGGGGTGTTTCTACACTGAATCAGTTGCTACAACTGACTATCTGACTATTTCAAAGGTTTGTTTTGTTTTGTTTTGGTTTTGTTTTTGTTTTTCAGTTTGCCAGAGGACACATGTACTCATCAGAGAAAAACAGAGAGAAAAAGAGAGAAAGTGAGAAATCACCTCCCAGGGGGGTTGGCCATGCCATGGTCCTATCTCCTCTTGAGATTGTGGGCATGCATGCACATGCACCTGGTATGTTTTTCAAGCTTTCAGGTCCAGGACTTGAACCATGCAAGAGGCAATGTGGGATCCAGCTGTTATAACCCTATTCCACCAGCTGTCCCTCAAAGACTTTTGATTAGAAGTACTTACTTATGAAATGAAGTATTATTTTAGTAATTAATAATTTTAAAATATAGAGCTAGGTGGTAGTACAGAGGTGGCACAACCAGGCCCACATAGAAGGGTCGATTCACATCCCAGGACTTCCCTGTGCATGCAAGGCATGTATGTGTCTGCTGTGATCCCACCTGGCTGGGTTTGGGGTGGTTCCTCTTGTGGGGACCCTTTTGGGGGTACTTGCTTTTATGTCTATCTCTTTCTCTCTCAGTCTCCTTCACAGAGAAAATAAATAAGCTTTAAAAATATTTTAAAATATAGCAATTTGAAAACATACAAAAATAACAATTCTTAACAAATCTAAGAAATTGTGAATCGTAGAATATTTAGACTTCCAACAGCATATAATACTACCATTCACATTTTTGTATACTTATGTATACTTCTGTATATTTAAAAACTATCACTGTTTATATTTTCTGAGAGAATATTTTCATCATCTGTCTTTTTAAAAAAGAAATTATGTCAATAAAGACAATTTTCTTGGCTAGCCCTTGTAAAGACTAATGTGCTTTAAACCTCAATATAATTCATGTTTTAATATATATATTTCAAAGCTCTAAAATAAAATTAATCAGTGTGGCCTGAAGTTCATCAAAATACTTCACCCTCTTCTAAGTCTGTAGTCAACATATGTTCTTCCTTAATACCTGTTTCTTACTCTAATCAAGGGAACTAGCAAATTATCTAAAAGTTAAATAACTCAAATAGCTTACTATTCTATTTCAGCCCTTTATATTTCTGCTATTCAGCCCATACTTTTAACTAATTTAAGGAGAATTCTCTGTAAAACGTTTTACATTTGCCAATAGTAAAATGACTACTGCTTACATCTGCTTAAGGAGAGCCACAAAAGATATATTTTGCATAAATTTGCTCATGTAATCATTTTAAAGGGAATTTTAATTCTCTTTAGGTCAAGCATATGAATGTTTCTGTGTTAAAAATAAAATAATGAGACCTAGAACTATGTTCTGCTTTCATTTAAAATTCTTCACAACTACCCTCCAAGTTTACCCCAATTTTAAAAATATTCAAGTGTGTCAACATGACAGTAACATACACACGCACACACACTCCCAAATATACCACACTAACAGCACCTTTGTGTCCTTGGAGCTTAAAATTCCACCACCAAGCTCAAAATTCCATTATGTAGATGGGAAAATTAAGTACAAAAAAAAGAATCTAACATATTCTTCATAGACTTTCTTAAAACATACAATTTCCTTTTTTTTTTTTTTTCATTCAGACTTTAGAGATTAAACCATTGGTGGTATCTTTTATGAGTTCACTATTTTGTAGTCTATAAAGTACTTAGTCAAATCTTTAAAAATTCACAGTAATTCTGTGTTTTAAGCATAGAAGTTTAATTCACCTTTGACAGAAAGAAAGAAATCTGGTGCCCACAGGGGTTGGTTTGCTCAATATCAAGGAGACAGAACCTAGATCATGTCATTCTAAATTTAGCTCAGAAACCTACCACAATCCATCTCTGTAGCCTAATGTATTTCTTTAAATTAACTTACTTTGGGCAATAATAGGTGATAATTTCTCTGGAAAACTAAGTACATTCTAGCAAATATGTTTTTAAAATTTGTCATAAATTTCTTGGAAATCAGTGATATGCCAAATTCAGTTTCTAGTATGTTTCAGTATGGCCTCCTTACCATTGTCTAAAGAGGATAGCTTGAAAAGCAAATATTTATTCCACATTATTCCAGGCCATATTCACATTGGAAAATAATATTTGTTTATATTTATCTTTCTCTGTGAAGTAGAATTAGTTCATTCTTGGCGTCTGCAGGTGGCTTGTTGGTTAAGGGTACTAGATTCCCACACTGTTGAATACAAGCCCCTGACCTGGCGGCTTGCTTTCTCACTTTCTCTCTCTCTCTCACTCTCACTCTGTCCATCTCTAGTCAAATTAAAACAAATAAATAAATAAGGTTAAATAATTCTTAAAAAACTTAATTTACTTTTTCCTACATTTTTGTTCCAGATGCAAACATGTTCCATAGTGTGGGTACAATATATCCCAGAATTACTAGAATTAATAATTGCATGCCCACCTTATACAAAATTTTCAATGAGAGATGCACAAAGAAGACTGAAACTTCACAGATCTTATAGATCACATCATCAGAGAGAGCTCCCAAACACATAGATACATTCAAAGTTGTCTCAGTGAAAAAAATGACAAATATCAAAGAGTGGCAAATTGTATTAGCCAAAAATGTCATTAAAATATTAAGAGGCATGGAGTCAGCAGGTGGTACGGTGGCAAAGCCACTGGACTCCCCACATGGCCAACCATAGTTTGAGTAATGAACCAGGCAGATTGAAAATCCATGCCAGGCACATGTGCATGCACACCCAACATCCCAAGAAGAGAATGGAGGAGAAGGATTATGGCATAGGAGTTGATTTCTCACTCCCCCCTCATTGTCTTTCTCTGTTACTCTCTAGCAAGTGCGCATGCACTATGAAAAAAACCTTTAAAAAAAATTAAGTGCTAATCATGCCCAGGTGTAAGGCAAAACTAAACAGTTGAGCTCTTAAAGCCTTTGTGATTAAACTCCTCATTTTGGGGACAGAGCAGTCAGTGCAAGAATCAGAGGATGGGGCCATCTGCAGCTATCAGGTACCTAGGCTAAGCCACTCTCATACAGAGTACATGGCAGTGATCTCAAATGCCACAGGATTAAGAAGTTATAACAGTGTAACAATGGAATAGTACTTCATTTCACTTAATACAGAGAGAGGGCCTTGACTCGATCTCTTGCAGGACTTTACTACATGTTTGATATGTAGTCCACCTGCAATGATGACATACAACTATGGATTAGGAATATGATAATGCCTGAAAGATTCAGGATTACACTCAGACTTATAACTGGAAATTTTTGCACAGGGTCTCTATATGCATAAAACTCTTAAAGTTGGACAAGAAACAAGGGAAAATAATACTTGCACTCTGTTTCCCAATATTTACTCTTATGTGGAATTTCAGGGTCCTGACTTTCAACTTTTCCCATCCATGGCCTGACTATATTTAGAGCTGTGAGCAGAGTTTTAGAAATCATGTTCTATAACTTCTGAATCTCAATTTTAGGGATATGACATAATATTTGACCAATAAAAACTGAAGCATAGCTGAATATAGTTAATCTTGTAACTATGGTTGCTGGCAGGTGGCGTGGTGTTTAGCAGTGCTGGACTCCCACATGGCCTATTACGGTTTGCTTTCTGGACCTTGTGGCTTGCTTTCTCATTCTCTCTCTCTCTCTCTTATTCTGTCCTTCTCTGGTCAAATTAAAATAAATAAATAAAGTTAAATAAAATAAGTCTTTTAAAAATTGTTGTAACTATATAAACATGCAACTAAATAAAGCTGCTATGATAATGATTAAGGGCATAGCTGTTGTATATAGATAGCTCTCAACTTACAATGGTTCACCTTTGAATTTTTTGACTTTACAATAATACAAAAGTGATATGAATTCAGTATAAACTGAAATTTACATTTAGAAGTGATATCATTTGGTGGGGGGCTACACGAGATATTCAATACTTCATTATAAAATAGGCTTTGTGTTGGATGGTTTTGCCTAATTCGGTTAATGCAGGTGTTCTGATGATTAAGGTAGGCGAGGCTAAGCTATGGTATTTGGTAGGCAAACTATAATAAATGCATTTTGGCCTAATATTTTCAACTCACAATGTGCTTATAGTATCTGTATGTGATAATTACTTTATGTAGACACATTAATAATGGCTATAATTATAACTATTTACATGTAATTAATTCAAATAAACTTTTCTCATTTCTTAGTTCTCTAGTAGCTATAAAATGTCTCCCTAATATCCATGATATACTTGGCCAAATCACTTACTTTCACAGTTGATCTTTCCCACATCCCAGTCCCATAGTAAAGATAAAGTTTCTGAATCCTAAATTTCCTACATGCCTAGTAAGTTAAGTCCTGGAGTGATTACCAGATCCATGACTATCCTGCCTACAAAATCTTTTCCTAAAAATTTTTGAGCAGTATTTTCAGATGCTTCTCAAGTCCCATCCAAATCTAGAAGTGTGTGTATGTGTGTGTATGTGTGAGTACACACATGCACATGTAAGTGTAAATATGTTGGAAAGGGAGGGGTGGCTATGAAGGTTATCATAAGAATCAGAGTATTAAAATCTCAGAAGTTCTGAGTCCATGGATTGCAGGTCTTTTAGATAATGATCAGTTGTTAGATGTGGAAGAAAAGCATAAAAACTGATGTCACAGGTGGAAAGAAATGAGGAAACTCAGATACATTAGTTACCTCCTGAAATTCTTTGAGATGGCCTTGACCATGATTCAATGTATTTTAAAATAAAGCCACACAAACCATAGCTACCATTATCAGATTATGGAAATGTTTGGGTTGAGATAACAGAGAATACACCTTTCCCTGCTCTACTTGAAATATTGGGTTGTCAGAAAAGTCATGATGCTTTTTTTTTTTTTTGCATAGAAAAACATGTCATGCCTTTTCCAACAACCCAATAATTAAAGCTGCAATTTATTAATATCTTACGACAGGCTGGATATTGTCATCGATCGCTGAATAGTATATTCTGTTTAACTCTGATAAAAAGTTCTACAATATGGGTATCATTATCTTCAGAGCTCAAAGAAAATTAAAAACAGGCCAAAGATTGAATAGGTAGTAAATGATGGGTTTGTCTAATTGTTGATTCTAAGATTTTTCTCTCATGTCATAGGGCCATGGAACGAATTAAAAAGATTTCCAATGAACTTACCAAACTTATTACTGTGTCCTGACAACTTTGCCAATGTCACTTCCTTTTACTTAAATGTGCTACAATCATCTTAATGTTTATTTCTGGTTCTAAAACAGAGATAAAACTTTGAATTCAAGGCCATTGCATTTGTTGGTCCTTGTCTTTTTGCTTAGTTATCTTCTTTCAGTTAATCCAGTGTCTGGTTTCTTACCATCTCAACTCTCAGCTCAGATGCTGACTGAGAATCTTCTCTGACCATTCCTTTATAACACTTGGCGTAAGTAATAATTTATTCACTTGTTTACCTATTTGTTATTTATCTTTCTTAAAAGACTTTACTCATGAGTATAGATATATATCTGCATCAAATTCTGTAATACTGATATAAAGGCACTCAATATATAGGTAGATAAATGCATCTATAAAATAGAAAAGCAGGATTCGGTTCTTACATCTCAATCATTACATTCTAATCTTCTTCATTCTCTAATAACTGTAAGAAAGCAAATACAGACCAACAAAATAATGGATAATCAAAATAGTTTACTTGTATACAATGTGTAATTCGATAAAAGGGGAGGCTCTTCAATATCTGTTCCCTACTTTAATTCCTGTGAGTGAAACTAATACAAACGCTCTCATCCTCCCTATCCCAGAAGTTTCAGGTTAAGGACAGATTGAAGTAGCAATACATGCACATAGTCTACAAGCATACACACATAGGGTTACCAGACAATTCATTCTCCACCACTCATAGGGAACATCCTCTTGAAAGCCTCTGTTTAATCAGAGCATTCATGCTGTCTCCTTGGAGCCACACAGACAAGGTGAGTGAATCAAGCTCAAGAAGAGCAATGAACCCAGGGAGTAGATGTTCTACATAAAGGTGGTAGCTCTACCCCAGTTTCAGCTAATTCTTAGATGATGATGCCATGGAAGAACAGGGCTTGGTGTTGCTGTTGCTGTTGATTTTAAGAGAACAGAAATAATATTTTATGCAAAACCTCTCTAATTCTAGATAGTAAAAATTTGATTGAAAAACTTTATAGCTCGGGAACCAGCAGTTAGCGTAATGGCTATGTCGCTGGACTCTCACTAGTCGACTGTGGTTCGAGTCCCAGACCCAGTGGCTTAGAACTCATGCCAGGTGTGTGTGTGTGCGTGCCCAAGATCCCTAGAGGAGAATGGAGGAGAAGGGATTGCGGCGTGACCATCCCCCCTGGGGGGTGAATTCTCGCTTTCTGTCTCTATGTCTCTCTCTGTCTGTCTGGCAAGCGCACGCACCTATAGCGGAAAAAAATTCTCAAAAAAACAAAACAAACAAACAAACAAAAAAACAACTTCATAGCTCAGGGATGGTGTAGACCCTTCCTCTTTAGAGGGAAACATCTCCTCCCTTACTCTGCTCCCTCACAGACACAGTGCTGAGCCTGTATCGCCCCAGCTCCAGCTCTGGCTCCCCCAACACCAGCGACCCTCTATCTCTGTCAGGAAGGTAGCCTTTTTTTCCTTCTCTTCTTCTTTCATTTGTTTATTTTCCACCTCTCCATACCACACAGGACCACCCCCAGCTCTATGGCAGACCCCACTTCCACCTCCAGACCCCTGGCACAATCTACTTTTTTGTTATTCCCCTTCTTACTTTCTTCCCTCTTACATTGTCCTCTCTTTCTCTTCTACAAACCTCCTGGAGGGTCTAGTTAGGTCTAGAATCACAGCTCTGAAATACCCTAGTATTGTAAGGCTCCCTGGGATCCTCTCTTTTATTGAACAACCTGAGAAAAAGGAGATACTGCTCTTCAGACACCTGAATAAAATTCTCCTCCTTGGACCACATTGCTAAACACAGCAGAAGAGAGACTTCAACACACATCAGTCCACAGCAAAAGGGAAACACACTTGCCCCAATTGAAGAAACATTCTCCTAAAAGGTATCCAAAAGTGAATACATCTCCCAAAGGCTAGAAG
>NW_006159730.1:4377636-4379411 GCF_000334495.1 Tupaia belangeri chinensis | reverse complement strand
CCCAAGGCACATCTTAGCCAGACTGGCTAAGACCACAGATAAAGACAAGATACTAAAACTGGGAAGAGAGAAACAACAAGTGACTTACAAAGGTCATCCCATCAGGCTAGCACAGGACCTCTCAACGGAAACAATGCAAGCAAGGAAAGAATGGGAAGACATATTGAAAGTGTTAAGAGAGAAACAATTTCAATCAAGTTTATAATATCCTGCAAGATTATCCTTTATATGGGAAAAAAAATTAAAATCTTCTCAGACAAACAAAAACTGAAATTATTTGCCAACACCAGACCAGCTATTCAAGAAACCATAAAGAAAGTACTGTTCCAGGAAAACTAAAGAAAGAACAGACAGAAATAAAGGAATAAAAGACAACCAAGACAACGGTCAACTTAAACATCAGGATAGGTCTAGTAACATTGATAATGACATTGAATGTTAATGAATTAAATTCTCCAATCAAGAGACACAGACTGGCTGAATGGATTTAAAAAAAAAACAGAAACCCTCTACCTGTTGCATACAGGAAACCCACTTCATGAATAAAGACATACATAGACTGAAAGTGAAGGGTTGGAAAAAGGTTTTCCATGCAAATGGGAACCAAAAAAGAGCTGGAATCACAATACTAATTTCTGACAAAATAGGCTTTAAAACAAAACTGTTCGAAGAGACAAAGAGGGCACTGTATTGTAGTAAAAGGGCCAATCGATCAAGAAGATACAATGCTTATAAATATCTATGCACCTAACACAGGAGCACCCAAATACGTGAAGAAAACACTAATAGATTTAAAAGGGGAGATAGACTGCAACACACTAATCTTAAGAGACTTCACACCCCACCATCCTCTCTGGACAGATCATCTAGGCAAAAAGAAGGTAAAGAGATAAAGGATTCAAATGATACCATAAATCAAATGGAATTAACAGACATCTATAGAACTTTCCACCCAAAAACCATGAGACATACTTTTTTCTCAACCCCCACATAGAACCTTTTCAAAGACTGACCATATGATAGGGCACGAAGCAAGCCTCCACAGATACAAAGGCATAGAAACTATATCCAGCATCTTCTTCAACCATGGTGGAAATAAACTTGAGTTTAATTTCAAGAGAAAACCTCAAAAATACTCAAATACATGGAAACTAAACAACCTACTCCTGAATGACTTCACAACTACTGAAGAAATATACTGAAATCAAAAGATTCATGGAAGCCAATGACAATGAGGACATGTCTCCATAATCTTTGGGACACTGCAAAGGCAGTCATAAGAGGAAAGTTCAAAGCAATTAGTGCACATAAGAAGAAGATGGAAAGAAGCCAAATGGATCACCGAACATCGTGACTGGAAAAGCAACAGCAAAAAATCCAAAAAACTCCAGGAGAAAGGAAGTAATAAAGATACAAACAGAAATAAATGAAATAGAAAATAAATGAACTATACATAAAATAAATAAAACTAAAAGCTGGTTCTTTGAAAAGATAAACAAAATTGATACACCACTAGTGAGATTTATTAAGAAGAAGAGAGAAAGGAACCAGGTAAATCAAATCTGTAATGAAGCAGGTAATATAATAACAGACATAGTAGAAATATAAAACATTATTAGAGAATACTATGAACAACTATATGCCAACAAACAAGCAAAGCTGGACGAGATGGACAAATTCTTGGACACATATAATCTACAAAGATTGAGCCAGGAGGATGTAGAAACTCTGAATAGGCCTATAACAAGCCAGGAGATTGAATCAGTAATAAATAA
>NW_006159730.1:4366194-4377081 GCF_000334495.1 Tupaia belangeri chinensis | reverse complement strand
CAATTGATGCAAAAAAAGCATTTGATAAGATACAACATCCCTTCATGATCAAGATTCTCAGCAATATCAGTATAGAAGGATAATTTCTCAACACAATAAAAGCTATCTATGAAAAACCCACAGCTAATATCATCCTGAATGGAGAAAAGCTGAAAGCTTTTTCACTAAAATCAGGTACAAGACAAGGATGCCCACTTTCTCCACTCCTTTTCAATATAGTACTCGTAGTCTTTGCCAATGCAGTCAGAAAATAGAAAAAAAAATAAAAGGCATTCAAAATATAAAAGAAGAGGTGAAACTCTATTTGCAGATGACATGATTGTATACATTGAAGACCCAATGGTATCCAAGAAAACATTCCTGGAAGTAATATATAAATACACTCAAGTTGCAGGATACAAAATCAACATACAGAAATCTATAGCATTTCTATTTATGGACAGCAGGTAGACTGAGTCAGAACTGAAAAAATGTAAATCCATTTACCATAGCCACAGAAAGCATAAAATATCTAGAAATAAATCTAACCAAAGAAGTTAAAGACCTCTACAGAAAAAAAACTATGAGAAGCTAAAAAAAAGAAATTGAAAAGGACACAAAAAAGTAGAGAAACATCCCATGTTCCTGAACTGGAAGAATTAATATAGTCAAAATGGCTATTCTACCCAAATTAATCTACATATTTAATGCAATGCCAATCAAAGTACCAGAAACATTCTTCACAGATCTAGAAAAGACAATCATAAAATTTGTCTGAAATCATAAAAGACCTTGTATTGCCCAAGCAATACTGCACGAGAAGAGTTGAGTGGGCAGCTTCTCACTCCCTGGTCCCAAAATATACTACGAAGCTGTGGTAATCAAAACAGCATGGTACTGGCACAAAAACAGACAGGTGGACCAATGGAACAGAATAGAGTCACCAGAAATAAACTCCCAAACATACTGCCAACTGATTTTTAACAAAGGGTACCAGTCAACCCCTCTGGGAGAAGGAAAACTTCTTTAGCAAATGGTACTGGAAAACTTGGGTAACCACTTGCAGAAAGATGAATCTGAACCCCTACCTATCACCATTGATAAAAATCAACTCAAAGTGGATCAAAGATCTAAATCTAAGACTTCAAACTATAAAACTGTTCCTGGAGAACACTGGGGAAGCTCTGGGAGACATTGGGGGTAAACAAAGACTTCTTAAATAAGAGCCCCCCAAAGCACAGTCAATAATCCCCAAAATATACAAGTGGGATTACAACAGACTAAGAAGTTTTTGCACAGCAAAAGACACAGTAATTAATGTGAATTGACAGTCCTCAGAATGGGAAAAATATTTTCGTATACTATGTGTCATGTAAGGGACAAACAACCAGAATACACAAGGAACTCAAGCAGCTTAGTCTTTGCCAATGCAGTCAGAAAATAGAAAAAAAAATAAAAGGCATTCAAAATATAAAAGAAGAGGTGAAACTCTATTTGCAGATGACATGATTGTATACATTGAAGACCCAATGGTATCCAAGAAAACATTCCTGGAAGTAATATATAAATACACTCAAGTTGCAGGATACAAAATCAACATACAGAAATCTATAGCATTTCTATTTATGGACAGCAGGTAGACTGAGTCAGAACTGAAAAAATGTAAATCCATTTACCATAGCCACAGAAAGCATAAAATATCTAGAAATAAATCTAACCAAAGAAGTTAAAGACCTCTACAGAAAAAAAACTATGAGAAGCTACAAAACAGAAATTGAAAAGGACACAAAAAAGTAGACATGTTCCTGAATTGGAAGAATTAATATAGTCAAAATGGCTATTCTACCCAAATTAATCTACATATTTAATGCAATGCCAATCAAAGTACCAGAAACATTCTTCACAGATCTAGAAAAGACAATCATAAAATTTGTCTGAAATCATAAAAGACCTTGTATTGCCCAAGCAATACTGCACGAGAAGAGTTGAGTGGGCAGCTTCTCACTCCCTGGTCCCAAAATATACTACGAAGCTGTGGTAATCAAAACAGCATGGTACTGGCACAAAAACAGACAGGTGGACCAATGGAACAGAATAGAGTCACCAGAAATAAACTCCCAAACATACTGCCAACTGATTTTTGACAAAGAGTACCAGTCAACCCCTCTGGGAAAAGGAAAACCTCTTTAGCAAATGGTACTGGAAAACTTGGGTAACCACTTGCAGAAAGATGAATCTGAACCCCTACCTATCACCATTGATAAAAATCAACTCAAAGTGGATCAAAGATCTAAATCTAAGACTTCAAACTATAAAACTGTTCCTGGAGAACACTGGGGAAGCTCTGGGAGACATTGGGGGTAAACAAAGACTTCTTAAATAAGAGCCCCCAAAGCACAGTCAATAATCCCCAAAATATACAAGTGGGATTACAACAGACTAAGAAGTTTTTGCACAGCAAAAGACACAGTAATTAATGTGAATTGACAGTCCTCAGAATGGGAAAAAATATTTTTGTATACTATGTGTCATGTAAGGGACAAACAAGCAGAATACACAAGGAACTCAAGCAGCTGTTCTGAAAAAAGATGATCAACCTTATTAAAATTGGGAGAATGAGTTGAAAAAACCACTCTCTTAAGGACGACATAACAATAGCCAAAAGGCATATGAAAAAATGCTCAACATCCCTTATTGTTATGGAGATGCAGATCAAAACAACAATGAGATATCACCTAACCCCAGTCAGAATGACTAAAATTAAAAATATATATATATAGTGATAAGTGCTGGTGAGGGTGTGGTGAAAGGGGAACTCTTTTACACTGCTGCTGGGAATGAAAATTGGTCCAGCAACAGTGGACAAAAATCTACAAATAGAACTTCCATATGACCCAACAATCCCATCCCTTGGTATCTACCTAAAGGACAGAAGAATTCTTAGTCAGAAAAGTGCTTCCACATAGATGTTTATCACACCATTATTCACAATTGCTAAGACATAGAACCAACCCAAATGCCCATGAACAGATGAATGGATTAAAAAACTGTGGCACATATACTCTATGGAATACTATTCAGCAATTAAGAACAACAAAACCCTGGCTTTTGACAGAAAGTAGAAGAATATGGAAGGGTTACTGCTGAGTGAAGCAAGTCAGTATGAAGAAGAGACAGTGTATGTCCCCACTTAATATATACCGATTTTCCTCATTCTATGACAGAAACTGAATGATTAAAGATATGGAAACACAGTAAATGGTTGTGAATACCAGATATAGTGTGGGAAGAGCATGCGTGAAGGAATAGAGTTTGAGGAAGGACATTAAGGAGAAATAAAGAGGTAAAGCATTAATGGGACAAAGAAATGGGGTATTATCTTTTGAAGATAACTTTATAGTATTATCAACTGGACTGGGGAGAAATGTAAACATGTTGGAATATTCACTTTGCAAACTGAATGACATGATTGAATGTATAAAATAAATTGAAATAAAATATGATTAAAAAATCTATATATCATATGTGAGAAAAATCAATGGAATTATGCCCTCACTCATCGGCATTTCCTAATTATCATTATCTGGTATCACCTTCTACCCTTGAGGGGAAGTTCTTGAAATATAATGAAGAAAATTCTAAGGCTCTGGATGAGATCTCAATCTCTTTCAGTTAGAATATGGAGTCTATAATAAGTTTCTCAAGTTCTCTGAGCTCAAAAATCTTATAAAAACTGAGAGATTATTGATTGAATATAATAATTATAAGAAAAATCTCCTCCAGGGAGTAAAATGTCAATAATAATTAATTATATAGAAAAGCAATTAATTCAGTGGCTAAAGCTTTTTCAGGATTGAAATCATGTTTAAACATAAATTCCAAACTAATCATGCCAGCTCATGTATAAAAAGCATACAAAAAAATTTGCAAAAGTCCAGTTTAAAAAAAAATCCTATTATGATCAAGTATCTGCTCTTGTTCTCAATTATGTCTGTCTGTCCAAAACTGAAGCCCATTAAAAGAAGACAGTTGCTAGGGAGAAATTTATGGTATGTAGTGTGTTACTTTTCTCACTTTTTCATGGACTGTATTGTTGTCTCCAAGAAGATATGAAAAAAATTCAAGGCAGGAAAGGTCAAAATTTTCAAGTAGACCATGGTGATTTATTAATGAATTTTACTTAAGAGTTTAATGCTCTGTCTTTTTATTTCTTCCCCTCCATTAGAAATAAGTGACTTTCCTTAACCCCAGTCAGAATGACTAGGATCAGAGAAACAAGGAACACATGCTAGTGAGGCTATGGAGAAAAGGGAAATCCCCCAACCCTAACACACAGGGACACACACACACATATACTCTCTGTCTGTCTGTCTGTCTGTCTCTCTCTCTCTCTCTGTCAGAATGCAAATTGGTGCAGCCATTGTGGAAAATAATAGAGGTTTCTCAGAAACTTACAAATAGGTTTATTGCATAAACTGGTAATCCCACTCCTTGGTATTTACCCAAGGATAGGAAAGCACTCAGTCAAAAAGAAAATTGTGCTTTCATGTTTATTGCAGTGTTATTCATTATTGCAAAGACACAGAATCTACCTAAGGCCCAAGAACTGATGACTGGTTTGAAAAATTGTGGAACATACACACTATGGAATTTTATTCATCCATAAGGAAAAATGGGACATTATCATTTGATTCAAAGTGGTTGAAGAAGACAATGCTGAGCAAAGTGTCAGTCTTTGAAAGACAATGCATATTCCCACTCGATATATTTACACCACAAAGCTTATTATAGGCCAGCTTATTTCTCAAGCCAGATGTTACAGAGAAGGGTGAGGCTGATAAAAGACAACATAGGAAGAATTTCCAGTAAACTTAGATTTTGACCAACAGAGAAATCATTCTGTCATATTTTGTCCTCAACACAAAGGTTTCAAGTTTATTCTTCTAAGTATTGGAAAGCTGAAGCCATGATAAATATCTAAAACACGAAGGCAAGTAAATTATATTCTTAAGCCAGTCTTTGAAAAGATTTTAAAGTCAGTCACCCTTTTATCTTAATATCACAACATATTTAAAGTCAAATACTCAATTCAGATTTCAATTATCCAGTCAACAGATAAATATTTCAGCAAGAGTTAATATAAATTTAACATGCTATTAGGATTGCCTAAACCTGCAAAGTTTTCTCATGAACTGGTGACTACATAATAAAATTAATTAGATAAATCCTTTACTTAAATAGGATTAAGTAGCAGAATAATTAGTGATTTTAAAGGACAGTTAAAGTAGATAAAGGTTCATGAAATAAACATATATTCAAAAGTAGATCAGTTTAGATTTGGATATGCTACCAATAGCATTTTATTTCTTTCAGACATTCATTAAAGTATTATTTTATCAATAAAATATAAGGCTAAGTTTGACAATAAAGTCCACACATCAAATTTCATGTCTGGAAAGGTTATACTAAATGCGTTATCATAAAAAGAAAAGGATGGTGCTTCTAAGAGTAATCAATAGCTCAATATCTGATTGCTGATGCATGTCTTTGAATAACTTAATTTTTTTTTTTTACTCAATCTATGGTTGGTCAGGTTTTGCCATTTTCACCTAAACCCAGTTCATCTAGGGTTGTTCATTACATTACTTCTGTAGAAATAATTGTAAACATTGTTAAATCCCTTTTTTATTTATCAAACTAGCATGGTTTCATGTTAATGATGTGAATAGTCAAGGAATGCATAAAGAGTTCTTTCTAAGGAGTTTTGTAGAAAGGCCGTTTCAATTTTCTATCTGCCAAGCTTATGCAAAAGATCTCTAAAAGCTCCCAACAATTTTCATTAAATAATGCAATAAGAGTGTTAGTCAATCACATTCACTAACAGAGTCTTCCATTATTTCATAATTTTGATATTCATCAAAGGTGCACATGCTAGCAACTACATGAAATTGTGGACCAAGAGAAATATAAAAGGGATAGGAAATGTGGAATATGCTAGGAGCATTCCTTTGAAACTTTTAAACTC
Source organism: Tupaia belangeri chinensis (assembly GCF_000334495.1). Lineage (NCBI taxonomy): Eukaryota > Metazoa > Chordata > Mammalia > Scandentia > Tupaiidae > Tupaia > Tupaia belangeri. The sequence goes on along the minus strand of NW_006159730.1, from coordinate 4,371,077 downwards.
ATCGAAAAAATTAAGAAAGTCCTTGTTTCTTTTGCTCATGAAACTTTTTTTGCTGCTGACTCAGTGGACTATCAGGGTTTTTATCTTGCCCTTTTTTCTCTGGATCAACCAGGTTACCTATGAATAGTTAGAGTAATTGGCTGAGTAAGGTCATTTGCAGGTGTGATTTCTGGGAGGTAGGTTGTGTCTGTGTGTCTGTGTGTGTGTATGTGTGTGTGTGTTGTATAGTGTTAATTTGGAGGAATGAGCTTTTCTTCTAATTATAATACTTCTTCTATGTTTCCAGTGGCCAATAACAATCTCTTCACCTACGTGGGAGTCTTTGAGACCAGTGTACTGTCTATGTATTTTGCTATTGTGATTAGTAAAGAGCAATTTTTCTGATCTCTTATTTTAGTCTGATTGCTCCAGTTCTGTGTGCTCCAGGCTTCTTCTCTAATATCTACAATATATGCCACATGCTTTTCATTCTCCAGGCCCATGCTCATATTTATGCCCTCTGCTTGAAAATTTATTTATTTCTATGTTTTAACTCTTCCCTATTATTCTCCAACCACTAATTTCATTACCACCTCCTCCAAGAATGTTTCCATCTTAGATGGAGGTAATATTCTTTCTGATTAGTTCGTAAGTTTTAGCATGTACATATGAATGCTCTTTGAAGCTTATTACAATACAGTTACCAGGCTCTATTCCTATGTATTTGGTAAAATGACTCTGATGCATAGCATTTAAGAATATAGTTTATGAACCTTCTAGAATAAAACTTCTCTGAGTCACAGTGGTATTTTTAATTCACATCACTATACTTGAAAGTACACCTATTTTTCTCACTCTCTCTTTATTAACTTAAGAACATTTTTGTGTGTGTGCTTTGAAATCTGTAAGCCCTAGAGTTCTGAGAAAAAGAGAAAAGTTAGCAAATAAGAAACTGAGCTCTTAAATTAATCAGTTCTAGGCTTGAAGATAAATCACATTTTAGAAGTGTTAACTTCATCAAGTTGCTTGGCTTTTCTGAGCCTTAGATGTCACAATTATAAAATGGAGATAGTAATAATTTTAGACTACCACATTCTCCTTTATTTTTTGTTTTCATAAGGAAACTTCATGCCAAGGAAAAAAATGTGAAAATAAGATTCCCATACAAATGTTTTTTCAATTCAATATTTAATCCCTCTTTTACATAAAGAGAACTTGTTGGAGATGTGTGTGGTGTGGTGGTTAAGGGACTAGATTCCCAGATGGCCAGCCATGGTTCAAGTCCAGGACCCAGTGGCTTGAAGATCAAGCAAAGTGTGTGTGTGTGTCTGCCCAAAATCCCAAGAGGAGACTAGAGGGGAAGGGACTGCAGTGTGACCATAAACCCTGGTGATTTCTCAGTTTCCTTCTCATTGTCTCTCTCTTTGGTAAGCACAGACACTTTATAACAAAAACCTAAAATAAGTAAACAGACAGATAAATAGAAAAGTGCAATAATTTAGGGGAGTAATATCCCCAGATAAAATCTACATGACAAGCCCACCTTATAGCAAAAGATGATTATATAACATTGATCCATAAAATGCATGTGACATTGGTCATTGAGATGTAAAAGTCATTGGATAAGAATATTGAAAAACTTCCTTACATAGGTGGAAGAAAGGATGTGGAGGTAGACTAAACATATTCACAACATTCTGCCTTTGGCTTTTTCTCTTCCTAGAACCTAGAATATGAACATTAGTCTGCAGACTACTCTGTTTCCCAGTCTTCTGAGCACCCAGAATCACCCCTGTCTTCAGACTGACCCAGGATCTGAACCTGAGCCTACCCATATGGCTCCAGTAGAGCACAGAAGCATTGTATGGCCTGCTACAGCTGGACCACCAGTCTTGTTTTATCTTCTAGGGGACGTTCAAAAGAATTACAGACTCCTTTATCTTCATATTTTAATGCCAGCTAAATATCTACTTCCAAATTTCTTGTCAAGAGAGAAAAATAAACCATTACATTTTTTAAACCACTGTTTGAAATTTCTGTTACTAGCAGTCAAATGTAATTTCTAACAAACCAACTTCCTCCCATTCCTTACTCCTACTCTTCAAAGGAAGAGTATGCATCTATTTGTAAGACCATAAAAGGTAAATACATATTGTCACCAATTCTTCTCTTAGGTGGGAATAGATATTAGCCTGTAACTGTGGCTATAAGGTTGAATTCAATTATGAGAAAAATATATTTGAGAAAGCCACTAGGATTTCAGTTAATTCATAAGATTCACTGCAACCTCCAATACAATTTTTAATAACAAAGCTGGCATTCTGACCCATCATCAAACCTACATTATCCTCACATTGTGGAGTTGTTGTGAGGTTTAATGAAATGTCTAGCCTTTCACCTGAAACATAAGCATTAGTGACTATCATTATGATAATTCTTATCACCATCATCTTCCTTAGGGAAGATCCTTTCTACTGGTGAGTCACGGCTATTCTCTTGCTCACTTTGGGCTGCCATTTTAATGCCTCCAATTCTCCCTCTAATTGTAATCTTCAGCTTTGCTGTTTACCCTGTCCCATTCACATACTTTTTCCTTGCCTGTCTCTTTCTTGTTGGCACATTTCTCCTTTTGATATGTATCTTAGCTTTAAATAGTGCTTACATTATATATGTTAATATCACTTGGACAATACCTAAAACAAAACAGTCATTCAACCAATGGAAATAGAACATGAGTCTTCACAGATTCTTGCCTTGACATTTTCAGTTCATTGTCCCTGAATGATCTCTGCAGTTCTTGGTTACTAAATAGTTGTCATGAGGAGAATGATATATTTACATGCTAACTCTCTACATATCATTAAGACTTTGTTGCAGGTCTTGGTTCCCTCTTCCTTTCCCTAGCCTGGAAACATTTTGTTCCTGACATCAAAACACATATTTTTCTTTCAAAGTCTTCTAACACATCTGCAAAAATACCTTTGACCTTTCAATTTAAAGATACTTCTTTTAACACCAAACAAGAAAATATTGTCAAATGTGGGAACAGAAAGAAATAAGGAACAATAATACAAATTAAGCTTTTCATATATACTAGTTATGTTTAGACAAACTACCTGAAAAAATACTCTAGGTAAAAACAATATGCTATTACCAACATCCTTCAGACTTCTTGCCTTTAAAAATCATGTTTACCTTATTTGTTGTAAGATATCAAAAATGCAATTAACTCTCTTTCCAAATGCAATGACTGCCTTCCAGACATGGGTTGGTCACAAAAAGTCGAGTATTTTAAAAATCTTCATATTATTAACCTCTTTTTAAATGTGAAGTTTCACATAACAATCTACTGAGACGTTTCAAATAATAATCTTAGATTATTATGCTGAACCAAAGGAATATGCTATATATGCTATAAAAGTACCCTAGTGGCCAGGCTGTGATGTGTGACCATTTTAAATTATTGTTCATTACTACAATCTTGTCCATTATTGAATTATTCAGTAGAAGGTAACTTAGAAAGTTGGGAGATATATATAGATATAAATATAGATATAGATATAGATAGATTAGATATAGTTTTGTATAATAATTATATATATATGTATATATATTTACAACCCAACTATACATCAGTAAAATGCAAGGTTTTCAAAAGTTCATGGAAAATCGGGAACCAGCAGTTAGCGTAATGGCTATGTTGCTGAATTCCCACGTAGTAGCCCGTGGTTCGCGTCCCAGACCCGGTGGCTTAGAACTCATGCTGGGCACGTGTGCATGCATGCCCAAGATCATGGGAGGAGAATGGAGGAGAAGGGATTGTGGCATGACCATCTTCCCTGGGGGGGGTGATTTCTCGCTTTCTGTCTCTATGTCTCTCTCTGTCTGTCTGGCGAGCACACGCGCCCTATAGCGAAAAAAAAAAAAAAAAAAAAAGGGTTCATGGAAAATGCATACCATGCAAAAACTATGCATGGGTTTCAATTTTTTTTTGCACCAAATTCATACTCTAATCTCATTTTTTCTCAAACTTTTTGAAGTTTCCTCAAACTTGTAATAACTTCTTATCTTGCTTTTTATTTTAGTCAAGTAAGCCAATCTAATTCAGTATGTCATATTACTATTAAAATCATTTTATTAAAGAACAGCTTTGAACATGGTACTTCAGTGCTCAGCTTTTAATGACTCCTTATTGTCTCCAAATAAGAGCTCTTTGAAGTTAGCATTATTAATATTTTATAAATATTCAATAAGATTGGGTAATATGTTGAGAACCATCACATACTTCGAAAGAGGCATGACTTGGAATGCAAAACTATCAGCTTATAAGGCCATATTCTTTGTTGAGAAGAAAAAAAATGCTAACATATTTGTAAAACTCTTTTGATTATATAAACTTTTCAGAGAATTGTCAGATTTTACCTTCAAAACAACTCTGAGAAAAGATATGCGTAGCATTTATGCTTATTTTATTCATTCAATTAATTTACTAACCTCTTTTACAGGTTCTCTTAATCATATAGTCATGGGGACCAGCAGATGGTATTATCATTATGTCCTGGACTCCCACATAGTTGACTGTGGTTTGAGTTCTGGATTCTGGACCTGGCAGCTTAAAACTCACACCAGGTACGTGTGTTTGGATGCCCAAAACCCTAAGAGGAGAATGGAGGAGAAAGGATTGAGGTGTGGTCATCCCCCGGGGGTGGTTTCTCACTTTCTGGCTCTCCAGCAGGAGCACATGCCTATCAAAAATCTCTCTTAAAAAAAGAAAAAAAAATATGTGTGTGTGTGTGTGTGTGTGTGTATATATATATATATATGTGTGTGTGTGTATGTGTGTGTGTGTGTGTGTGTGTGTGCGTGTATATATATATATATAGAGAGAGAGAGAGAGAGAGAGA